>NW_027176020.1:112500-192500 GCF_023055335.1 Clinocottus analis | reverse complement strand
TGAAGTACACAGCAGGTACGCTGAAGTACACACCAGGTACGCTGAAGTACACACCAGGTACTCTGAAGTACACAGCAGGTACGCTGACGTACACAGCAGGTACTCTGAAGTACACACCAGGTACTCTGAAGTACACAGCAGGTACGCTGAAGTACACACCAGGTACTCTGAAGTACACACCAGGTACTCTGAAGTACACAGCAGGTACGCTGAAGTACACACCAGGTACTCTGAAGTACACACCAGGTACTCTGAAGTACACACCAGGTACTCTGAAGTACTCTGAAGTACACGGCAGGTACTCTGAAGTACACACCAGGTACTCTGAAGTACTCTGAAGTACACGGCAGGTACTCTGAAGTACACACCAGGTACTCTGAAGTACTCTGAAGTACACGGCAGGTACTCTGAAGTACACACCAGGTACTCTGAAGTACACACCAGGTACTCTGAAGTACTCTGAAGTACACGGCAGGTACTCTGAAGTACACACCAGGTACTCTGAAGTACTCTGAAGTACACGGAAGGTACTCTGAAGTACACACCAGGTATTCTGAAGTACACAGCAGCAGAGCCTACAGTACCTCGGTTTCTCTGAGAGGAGATAAAAAGTGTTTCTGATTGTTATTAACCTTCTGGACCCGAGTTGGACCTGAACCCGGTTCTGTGTTGTCACCTGGAGGGTCTGATGACAACACCTGGCTCCTACAAGGTCCACATGGAGGCTCGGTTCAGGAACCACAGAACCTGGTCCAGAGTTCAACTGTTCCAGTCTGACAGCAGAACCAGACCAGATCCGGTGCTGGTGTCAGGGGACCAGGTGGACCTTCAGGTATGCACTCTCACCTGAAGGGGGGCAGTTGGAGATCGGGTCTGGCTCCAGGGTGCGGTGCTGTCGAGGCTTCAATCCAGCAGCTGGCTGAGCATCGTCAGCAGAGCGGTTCGGCTCTCCTCGGCCTGGTTCGGCTTAGTTCGGCCCGGTTCGGCTCGGCAGGCTGCAGCTCCAGCAGCTCCTGGGCTCCAGCGGCGGTCGGGACGGGTTCAAGGCCGGGGAACAGCAGCTGAGCTCGGGCTCCGGTCCGCCAGCAGCCGCTCCGCCGCCATTCCGCTGGAAGTCAGGCTCGGTTCAGACCCGGTTCAGGCCCGGTTCAGGCTCGGTTCAGGCTCGGTTCCGTATCGGCGCGCCGCTGCTGCTCATCTTCCTTTTTCTCGGCAGAAGGGCCGAGGCTGCAGGACGGAAGGAGGGAAGGAAGAAAATGCGCGGGGCATGCTGGGAAACGCTGTTCGCGTCCGGCACGAGAGCTGTTTAAGAGCGGCTTTACAAACGACATCTCCCAGCATGCACTTGTGAGGAGAGGGGTCATCATGCCACAGAGTTTGGCAAAGTGGAGTTCACACACACACAGTATGCACTGTGTTTATTGTATACTGTATATTGTACTAGATATATTTATATAAATGAATGTTTTATTTTGCATTAACACTTTATTTTTTTTTATTAAAATGTGTTTGTTTTTATTTTTGTGTTGTTCAGGTCACATCCTGTTTATTCAACTCTTTGATTTATTTATCCACATTCACTCATCCACATGTCACATTCACTCGTCCACATGTCACATTCACTCATCCACGTCACATTCACTCATCCAGATGTCACATTCACTCATCCAGATGTCACATTCACTCATCCAGATGTCACATTCACTCGTCCACATGTCACATTCACTCATCCACGTCACATTCACTCATCCACATGTCACATTCACTCATCCACACGTCACATTCACTCATCCACATGTCACATTCACTCGTCCACATGTCACATTCACTCATCCACGTCACATTCACTCATCCACATGTCACATTCACTCATCCACATGTCACATTCACTCATCCACGTCACATTCACTCATCCACATGTCACATTCACTCATCCACATGTTACATTCACTCGTTCACATGTCACATTCACTCATCCACATGTCACATTCCCTCATTCACATGTCACATTCACTCATTCACATGTCCCATTTACTCGTTCACATGTCACATTCACTCGTCCACATGTCACATTCACTCATCCAGATGTCACATTCACTCATCCACATGTTACATTCACTCGTTCACATGTCACATTCACTCATTCACATGTCCCATTTACTCGTTCACATGTCACATTCACTCGTCCACATGTCACATTCACTCATTCAGATGTCACATTTACCCATCTAGATGTCACATTCACTCATCCACATGTCACATTCACTCATTCACACGTCACATTCACTCATCCACATGTCACATTCACTCATACACATGTCACATCCACTCATCCAGATGTCACATTCACTCGTTCACATGTCACGTTCACTCATTCACATGTGACGTTCACTCATCCACATGTCACATTCACTCATTCATATTCACCGGTTCACATGTCACATTCACTCATTCACACGTCACATTCACTCGTCCACATGTCACATTCACTCATTCACACGTCACATTCACTCATCCACATGTCACATTCACTCGTCCACATGTCACATTCACTCATTCACATGTCACATTCACCGGTTCACATGTCACATTCACTCGTTCACATGTCACATTCACTCATTCACACGTCACATTCACTCATTCACATGTCACATTCACTCATACACATGTCACATTCACTCATCCACATGTGACATTCACTCGTCCACATGCCACATTCACTCATTCACATGTCACATTCACCGGTTCACATGTCACATTCACTCATCCACATGTCACATTCACTCATTCACACGTCACATTCACTCATCCAGATGTCACATTCACTCGTTCACATGTGACATTCACTCATTCACATGCGACGTTCACTCATTCACATGTCACATTCACTCGTTCACATGTCACATTCACTCATTCACATGTGACGTTCACTCATTCACATGTCACATTCACTCATTCACATGTCACATTCACCGGTTCACATGTCACATTCACTCATTCACATGTCACATTCACTCATCCACATGTCACATTCACTCGTTCACATGTCACATTCACTCATCCAGATGTCACATTCACTTGTTCACATGTCACATTCACATGTGACGTTCACTCATCCACATGTCACATCCACTCGTCCACATGTCACATTCACTCATTCACATGTGACGTTCACTCATTCACATGTGACGTTAACTCGTTCACATGTCATATTCACTCATCCACATGTGACGTTCACTCATTCACATGTCACATTCACTCATCCACATGTCACATTCACTCATACACATGTCACATTCACTCATCCAGATGTCACATTCACTCGTTCACATGTCACATTCACTCATCCACATGTGACATTCACTCATCCACATGTCACATTCACTCATTCACATGTGATGTTCACTTGTTCACATGTCATATTCACTCATCCACATGTGACGTTCACTCATCCACATGTCACATTCACTCATTCACATGTGACGTTCACTCGTTCACATGTCACATTCACAAATGAGTTTTTTCTGCTGAACATTTCTATTTCTGTCTTTATTAAATTTGATCAGACGACATTCAGGCGTTAAACGTCAAGAACCGGATGCCCCGATAGAAGATCTGATGGTTCTGGATCAGGACCCGATAGAAGACCTGATGGTTCTGGATCAGGACCGGTAGAGGACTGGACCTACAGAAGCTTCTTCCTGATTAAATTGACTTTTGATCAAAATTTTATTTTAAAAACATCAAAATATTTTTCCTTTGATCTGAAATATGAACAAATGCTTTTATAGTTTTGTCGTTTAATAGTTTTTTTTCTGCAGAAATGAGCTTCAACTAAACAAAATGTTTACTTCCTGCTTCAAATATAAATTAATTCAACTACAACAACAACAACAACAACAACAACAACACAGACAGGAAGTAGAAAAACTGTTTCTAACGTTTACAGTTAACCGTTTACAAAAATGTCCCCAAAACACATCAAGTTCAGGTTCTCCTCCTCTTCCTCCTCCTCCTCCTCCTCTTCCTCTTCCTCCTCTTCCTCTTCCTCCTCCTCCTCCCCTTTCTTCTCCTCCTCCTCCTCTTCCACCTCCTCTTTCTCCCCTCCTCCTCCTCTTCCCCTTCCTCTCCCTCCTCCTCCTCCTCCTCCCCTTCCTTTTCCTCCTCCTCCTCCTCCTCCTCCTCCCCTTCTTCCTCCTCCCCCTCCTCTTTCTTCTCCTTCTCCTCCTCCTCCTCACCTGATTACATGAACAGAGAATTATATGAATCTAAAAAACAATTTATTATTGTTATCATTAATGCAAGTTTAATATGAATATATATTTATTACTAAATAAGGAGAAGTCTGAACTGTGAGGACGGAGGTCACGTGACCAGAAGGACGGAGGTCACGTGACCAGCTGATTGGGAGCACCTGAACTCTTGAAGCGTTTGAGGAGATGGATTTAAATACTAAAGGTTCTATTTGTTCAGTCTGGTTCTGGTTCTACGAGGATCTTCAGTCCACAGAACCAGCAGGATCCTCAGCCGCGGCTGCAGGCGGCGTCCTCTCCACGAGGGGAACCGGTCTGCGTCCTGATTGGCTGACGGCTCTAGGAGGACGAGGTGACGCGGCCCGAGGTCGTCTCCCTGGGCGACCGCTCCGCCTCCTCCTTGTTGGGGTGGGAGGAGTTATCCGAGCGGCTGCGGCTGAACTCCGCCCCCGCGGACGGCCCGCCGCCGGCCTTGCCGCCGCCGGGCTGGCGCAGAAAGCTGGCGCAGCAGCGCAGCGTCTGCAGGAAGGCGCGGCGCATCTCGTTGCTGGTCAGCGTGTAGATGAGCGGGTTCATGGCGGAGTTCAGCACGGCGAGCGCCAGGAACCACTCGGCCCGGTAGAGGATCGGGCAGCGCCGCGTCTCGCAGGCGGCGTCCAGCAGCAGCAGCACGAAGAGCGGCGCCCAGCAGGCGATGAAGCAGCTCAGCACGATGATGACGGTCTTCAGCAGCGCCATTGACTTTTCCGAGCTCTTGACGCCGGCGCCGGCGCCGCCGCGGCCGTTGGCCGGCTTGCGTGAGACGAGCCGCCGGCTGCGCGCGCGCACCAGCGCGTAGATGCGCGCGTACAGAACCACGATGGCCAGCAGGATGGCGCAGAACACCGTGGTGCAGAACAGCAGGTAGCTCTTGTGGTACAGCGGCAGCACGGTGGAGCAGCGCGGCACGCTCAGGATGCAGTTCCAGCCGAGCCCCGGCAGCCCGCCCAGCGCCGCCGCCACCATCCACACGGCGCTGATGAGCAGGAACACGCGGCACGTGTTGCCGCTGCGGCGCAACTTCATCTGCAGCATGGTCAGGTGCCGCTCGATGGCGATGGCCAGCAGGCTGAACACCGACGCCGCCAGCGCCACGAACATGCTGCCCTCGCGCAGGAACCACTGCGTCGGCGTGAGCCGGTACGTGTTGGCGCCCGACAGCAGGATGTTGGCCGTGTACACCACGCCCGCCAGCAGGTCTGACAGCGCCAGGTTCCCGATGAAGTAGTACATGGGCTTGTGGAACTTCTTGGTCCTCCAGATGGTGGCCAGGACCAGGACATTCTCCAGGATGATGAAGCAGCACACGATGATGAAGACCACCGAGTCCGCCTTCAGGCCCGAGTCCTGCTGCGGCTTGCGGAACTTCCCGGTGTAATTGTAGTGTTTGGCGATCAGGTCGGAGTAGCCGGGCTCAGCCATGAGGCCTGCAGGGGCAGCAGGAGTCCAGCAGAAGATCTTCAGGAGATCTGCAGTGTCAGGCAGAGTCCAGCAGGAGATCTGCAATGACAGTAGAGTCCAGCAGGAGGCCTGCAGTGACAATAGAGTCCAGCAGGAGGCCCGCAGTGGAAGCTGGAGTCCAGCAGGAGGACTGCAGTGGAAATAGAGTCCAGCAGGAGATCTGTAATGACAGTAGAGTCCAGCAGGAGGCCTGCAGTGACAGTAGAGTCCAGCAGGAGGCCTGCAGTGACAATAGAGTCCAGCAGGGGGCCTGCAGTGGAAGCTGGAGTCCAGCAGGAGGAATGCAGTGACAGTAGAGTCCAGCAGGAGGCCTGCAGTGGCAGTAGAGTCCAGCAGGAGATCTGCAGTGACAGTAGAGTCCAGCAGGAGGCCTGCAGTGGCAGTAGAGTCCAGCAGGAGGCGCTGCAGTGGAAGTAGAGTCCAGCAGGAGATCTGCAGTGGCAGTAGAGTCCAGCAGGAGGCCTACAGTGCCAGTAGAGTCCAGCAGGAGATCTGCAGTGGCACTAGAGTCCAGCAGGAGGCGCTGCAGTGGCAGTAGAGTCCAGCAGGAGATCTGCAGTGGAAGTAGAGTCCAGCAGGAGATCTGCAGTGGCAGTAGAGTCCAGCAGGAGATCTGCAGTGGCAGTAGAGTCCAGCAGGAGGCGCTGCAGTGGAAGTAGAGTCCAGCAGGAGATCTGCAGTGGCAGTAGAGTCCAGCAGGAGATCAGCAGTGGCAGTAGAGTCCAGCAGGAGGCGCTGCAGTGGCAGTAGAGTCCAGTAGGAGGCGCTGCAGTGGCAGTAGAGTCCAGCAGGAGATCAGCAGTGGCAGTAGAGTCCAGCAGGAGGCGCTGCAGTGGCAGTAGAGTCCAGTAGGAGGCGCTGCAGTGGCAGTAGAGTCCAGCAGGAGGCGCTGCAGTGGCAGTAGAGTCCAGCAGGAGATCTGCAGTGGCAGTAGAGTCCAGCAGGAGATCTGCAGTGGAAGTAGAGTCCAGCAGGAGATCTGCAGTGGCAGTAGAGTCCAGCAGGAGATCAGCAGTGGCAGTAGAGTCCAGCAGGAGGCGCTGCAGTGGCAGTAGAGTCCAGCAGGAGGCGCTGCAGTGGCAGTAGAGTCCAGTAGGAGGCGCTGCAGTGGCAGTAGAGTCCAGCAGGAGGCGCTGCAGTGGCAGTAGAGTCCAGCAGGAGATCTGCAGTGGCAGTAGAGTCCAGCAGGAGATCTGCAGTGGCAGTAGAGTCCAGTAGGAGGCGCTGCAGTGGCAGTAGAGTCCAGTAGGAGGCGCTGCAGTGGCAGTAGAGTCCAGCAGGAGGCGCTGCAGTGGCAGTAGAGTCCAGCAGAAGGCGCTGCAGTGGCAGTAGAGTCCAGCAGGAGGCGCTGCAGTGGCAGTCGAGTCCAGCAGAAGGCGCTGCAGTGGCAGTAGAGTCCAGCAGGAGGCGCTGCAGTGGCAGTCGAGTCCAGTAGGAGGCGCTGCAGTGGCAGTAGAGTCCAGTAGAAGGCGCTGCAGTTGCAGTAGAGTCCAGCAGGAGGCGCTGTAGTTGCAGTAGAGTCCAGCAGAAGGCGCTGCAGTGGCAGTAGAGTCCAGCAGGAGGCGCTGCAGTGGCAGTCGAGTCCAGCAGAAGGCGCTGCAGTGGCAGTAGAGTCCAGCAGGAGGCGCTGCAGTGGCAGTCGAGTCCAGTAGGAGGCGCTGCAGTGGCAGTAGAGTCCAGTAGAAGGCGCTGCAGTTGCAGTAGAGTCCAGCAGGAGGCGCTGCAGTTGCAGTAGAGTCCAGCAGAAGGCGCTGCAGTGGCAGTAGAGTCCAGTAGGAGGCGCTGCAGTTGCAGTAGAGTCCAGCAGGAGGCGCTGCGTCCTCAGTCTTAGTCCTTCATGGCAGTGGAGAGGAGGACCTGGTCCTGCAGACAGTCAACACCGTTAGGAATGAAAAGCTTAATGTGACAATAAATACTTAGTTTATCAATATAAATATAAAATACTCATTATATATAATAATATAAATGATAAAAAATTATATAAATAATGAACATAAATAATAAATATGAACATTAGATATAAATAATGAATATAAATAATATATATAAATGACACCAATGAACAGCTCGTTGACTGAAGTCACTTTAAATGTAATAAAAGTTATTAAAAGTAGTTTTTACAGGAAACGTGTGTAGATTAAATGTTCTGTCTTTAGAGGACAAACATTGATCAGTAAACTGAGCTCTGATCAGCTGATCAGGACACAAACAAGCAAACAAGCAAACAAACAATTTAAATATTTAACAATTTTTAATATTTTTCTTTTAGAGAATTAAACCAAAGACTTGGAGTTCATTTTAAATCTGCACATGAACATTAAGCCATTCATTATTCATTATTCATTAGTTTCATTGCTGTTAAACATTTTTTAGAAATTCGATGATTCCGTTTTTTCGTCAACACAAAGAGCTAAAAGACTTCGTGTCTTTATTCTTCTTCTATGATTATGATTCTTATAAATATATTTATATGTAAATATATATGTAAATATATATATATTTATATAATATATTTAAATGTAAATATATATATATATATATATATATATATATTTACATATAAATATATACATATATACATATATATACATGTGTATATATATATATATATATATATATATATATATATACACATGTATATATATATATACATGTATATATATATATATATATATATATATATACATGTATATATATATATATGTATATATATATATATATGTATATATATATATACATGTATATATATATATATATATGTATATATATATATATATGTATATATATATATATATATATATATATATATATATATATATATATATATAGAGAGAGAGAGAGAGAGAGAGAGAGAGAGAGAGAGAGAGAGAGAGAGAGAGAGAGAGAGAGAGATTCATAAACTATATATAAATGTAAATAGATTGATAAACTATATAAATATAGAATATCTCTCTTCAGGGTCCGTCGTACGGAAGCCTGAGCGGCTCTGCGGATCAAAACTTTCATTTAATTTCAATCAAACAATAAAAAAAACTTTGAACGAAGAACAGAAAACGTGTTTTAAAGAGCATGAAGATGATGAAGAGGATGAAGAAGAAGATGAAGAAGAGTTTTTACCTTTAGAGTCGCGAGGAAGAGTCCGACCGACCGACAGCGGAGCCTCGGTGGGGAGGGGGGCGGGGCCGGGGGGAGGGGGGGGGGTGGTCCTCCTCCTCTTCCTCTCCCCCCCTCCTCTTCCTCCTCTTTGTGTTTCTGCTCTTCATTCTTCGTGAGCAGATCAATAATGTTCATATAGATGAATAATCCCTTAAAGAAACAGTCACTTTATTACGTGTTTTATTATTTTACAGATTAATAATCCTGTACAGTTTCTCTCTGATCAATAATCATTCATGACTTTCTTCCAAACAAATAACAGACTCTTTTATTTTCTATAAATATAAAGATGATATAAAAACCGGAATAAATATGCAAATGTTCATTAGAGCTCAAAAAGAGTACAAATAATAAAAACTAATAACTAGTAAATATTTAAAGAAATAGAAACAAACATGAGATCAAATAATAACAACTTCATTATAAGAATTCATTTTAATAATATTAGTCAATGTAATATCTTTTTTTTTCTTTCTTTTTTTTAAAATCTTTTTTTCCAGTAGAACTCTGGTTCGTTCCCAGTAGAGCTCTGGTTCGTTCCCAGTATAATCCCAGTAGTATTCTGAGAAAATGAAGTCTTACTGGTTGTTGCTCATATGACCAGTCTGCTGCTCAGAGTCTGAAAGTGGAGCTGAGATGAGGAGGGGAGGAGGGGGGGGGCAAAGGGAAGGGGGGGGGGGGGGCACACAAAAGAGTTGCATAGCTGAGCATCACCATGACGACGACTGGAGGGAACCAGAGGAACCGAGCAGCAGAACTCAGTTAGACTCGTTGGGACTCGTTGGGACTCGGTGGGACTCGGTGGGACTCGGTTGGACTCGGTGGGACTCGGTTGGACTCGGTGGGACTCGGTGGGACTCGGTTGGACTCGGTGGGACTCGGTTGGACTCGGTGGGACTCGGTTGGACTCGGTGGGACTCGGTGGGACTCGGTTGGACTCGGTGGGACTCGGTTGGACTCGGTGGGACTCGGTGGGACTCGGTGGGACTCGGTGGGACTCGGTTGGACTCGGTGGGACTCGGTGGGACTCGGTGGGACTCGGTGGGACTCGGTTACTCGGTAAAGGCGCTCTCTGTTGGTCTCGATCAGATTAACCTGCAGACAGACAACACGTTGATCCTGTTTCTGTCTCGCGAGTCATGTGACCTTCATGTGACCTTGTTGGGTCATGTGACCTCACACACCTGAACTCACCTGGATTTCATTTAGTTCTGCTCCTGTGTGTTCACAGACAACATGAAGTCTGGAGTCATGTGACGAGTTCACTGAGAGCAGCTCACTGCTGAGCAGGTCACATGACTCAGTGAAGGTGGAGGTCACATGACTCAGTGAAGGTGCAGGTCACATGACTCAGTGAAGGTGGAGGTCACATGACTCAGTGAAGGTGGAGGTCACATGACTCAGTGAAGGTGGAGGTCACATGACTCAGTGAAGGTGCAGGTCACATGACCCAGTGAAGGTGGAGGTCACATGACTCAGTGAAGGTGGAGGTCACATGACTCAGTGAAGGTGGAGGTCACATGACTCAGTGAAGGTGGAGGTCACATGACTCAGTGAAGGTGCAGGTCACATGACTCAGTGAAGGTGGAGGTCACATGACTCAGTGAAGGTGCAGGTCACATGACTCAGTGAAGGTGGAGGTCACATGACTCAGTGAAGGTGGAGGTCACATGACCCAGTGAAGGTGGAGGTCACATGACTCAGTGAAGGTGCAGGTCACATGACTCAGTGAAGGTGGAGGTCACATGACTCAGTGAAGGTGCAGGTCACATGACCCAGTGAAGGTGGAGGTCACATGACTCAGTGAAGGTGGAGGTCACATGACTCAGTGAAGGTGCAGGTCACATGACCCAGTGAAGGTGCAGGTCACATGACCCAGTGAAGGTGGAGGTCACATGACCCAGTGAAGGTGCAGGTCACATGACCCAGTGAAGGTGGAGGTCACATGACTCAGTGAAGGTGCAGGTCACATGACTCAGTGAAGGTGGAGGTCACATGACTCAGTGAAGGTGCAGGTCACATGACCCAGTGAAGGTGCAGGTCACATGACTCAGTGAAGGTGGAGGTCACATGACTCAGTGAAGGTGGAGGTCACATGACTCAGTGAAGGTGCAGGTCACATGACTCAGTGAAGGTGGAGGTCACATGACCCAGTGAAGGTGGAGGTCACATGACCCAGTGAAGGTGCAGGTCACATGATTCAGTGAAGGTGCAGGTCACATGACCCAGTGAAGGTGGAGGTCACATGACTCACAGGTTGATGAGGGGGACCCGGCACCAGGTTCTGGTTCCTCTGCAGTGTGTTCTGGCTCAGAGCAGACGGGCCTGGAGGAGGAGGAGGAAGAGGAGGAGGAAGGGGAGGAGGAGGAGGAGGAGGAGCAGCAGCTCACAGAGATTCTCTGGGTGAGCGGAGCCGAACAAGCCGGAGCCCCAACAAAGGACCCCCCTCCTCCAGGACCCCATTATGTAACCCACCAATCCCAGTCATGAACTGGTTCCCAGTTCAGGGAGTGAAGGGGACTGGGGCTTGTTTACCACAACGAGGGGCGACCGAGGGAGAAACAGACTGTGAAGAGAGAGAGAGCCTTTCATTCACTGCTTTCACACGCCGTCACCATGGAAACAACCAGAGGAATCCAACCAATCGGCCTCCAGGGAGCCGGTTGGGGTCCAGACCGCCACCAGGACTCTGTGGGCCCGGTTCCCACGAGCCTCACCACCAAAACCACTGATATTCATTTAAAAAACCAAGACCTGAACCCCCTTTATGTTTCATGTTTTCATAAAGAGTTTGTCTCTTCAGTTCCTCACCTCCTCACATATTTCAACCCATTGTCTGATCCTGAACTTATTCAATTCAATTCAGTTTATTTTGTAGAACCAAAAATCACAAACACAAGATTCTGCTCGGAGCTTTACGGTCAGTCCACATGACATCCTGTCCCAGGACCTCACGTCGGATCAGGAACAACTCCCCAAATAAAGATAGTAAAACCCTTTCTTAGATGAGCATTATTGTTAATTCAATAATAATAATAATAATAATAATAATGTGCATGCCGAATGAACGACAGCTTCCCAAAGCACCAAAGGATATGAAGCACGAGTCATTCGGACGCGCGCAGAGCCGGCCACGCGCACGGCCTCCAGGAATGCAGCGATTGGTGAACGGAGTTTGGTAACGCGGCCGTAAAGTAGCTGCAGCTGTCGTGGACGTAAACAGTTGTACGTCTGCCGTGTTCCAGCGTGAGCGGCGAGACAACACGCGAGGACACAGAGCAGCATGCTGTACCTGGTGGGGCTGGGGCTCGGGGACGCGGAGGACATCACGGTGAAGGGCCTGCGGGCCGTGCGGCGCTGCTGCAGGGTCTACCTGGAGGCCTACACCTCCATCCTCACCGTGGGAAAGGAGGCGCTGGTGAGTCGGGGACCAGGACTTAGAGAGGCGGGACTAAGACCGGGGACCAGGACCAGGACCAGGGAGCAGGACCAGGGAGTAAGACGAGGGAGCAGGACCAGGGACCAAGACCAGGGACCAAGACCAGGGACCAAGACCAGGATTATTATTATATTACCCTTAACTTAATGTTAGCATAATCCTTTATTTCATATTACCATAACCCTGTATTATTACCGTGTTAGCTACGTTAGCAGCGTATTTGCTACATCAGCAGCCTGTTAGCTCTCCAAGAGGCGTGTAAGCTATATTAGCAGTGTGTTAGCTACATTAGCAGTATGTTAGCTACATTAGCAGTATGTTAGCTACATTAACAGTGTGTTAGCTACATTAGCAGTATGTTAGCTACGTTAGCAGCGTGTTAACTCTCTAAGCAGTGTTAGCTATGTTAGCAGCTTGTTAGCTCTCTAAGCAATGTGTTAGCCACGTTAGCAGCGTATTAAATCTTTAAGCAGCGTGTTAGCACTCTAAGCAGTGTGTTAGCTACGTTAGCAGCGTGTTAGCTCTTTAAGCAGTGTGTTAGCTACGTTAGCAGCGTGTTAGCTCTCTAAGCAGTGTGCTAGCTATGTTAGCAGTGTGTTAGGTCTCTAAGCAGCGTGCTAACTGTTGCTGCCCTCAGGAGGAGTATTATGGGAAGGAGCTGATCCTGGCCGACAGAGAGCTGGTGGAACAGGGAGCTGATGAGATCCTGAAGGACGCTGATGTCACCGATGTGGCATTCCTGGTGGTGGGCGACCCTTTCGGGTGAGTCACGTTGTCCACGTATCGGCGGTTAGCGCAAACGCTGCAGCTGCAGCTGGTATTGATCCTCAGAGGTCTGCTGTGACCACAGACCTTCTCTCACAGCGGCTCGGCCTTCTTTTCTCAACATTTCTCCCCAAAACCACCAGATTTCTCTCCGAGTTAATAACAGAGTGCAGAGCGTCTGCTGCTCGTGGTTTGAGACCCTGAGAGAATGTTTGTTTTACAGTTTGCATGAAAAGAGAAGTTCTGTCCTGCTGAAGGCTGAAAGGTCTTTCTTAAATCTGGATTAACCCTCTCTGACCTCAGCATCTGTATGTTAGTCTGCCATTTGCCAAGTCACAGTGTGACCCAATCACAGTGTGACCCAGTATGACCCAGTTACAGTGTGTCCCGGTCACAGTGTGTCCCGGTCACAGTGCGTCCCGGTCACAGTGCGTCCCGGTCACAGTGCGTCCCGGTCACAGTGCGACCCGGTCACAGTGCGACCCGGTCACAGTGTGTCACAGCGCGACCCGGTCACAGTGCGACCCGGTCACAGTGCGACCCGGTCACAGTGTGTCACAGCGCGACCCGGTCACAGTGCGACCCGGTCACAGCGCGACCCGGTCACAGTGTGATCCAGTGCCTCCCGGTCACAGTCCAAGATGTCTTCTGTCGTCCTGCAGAGCGACCACACACAGCGACCTGGTGCTTAGAGCAGTGCATGCTGGGATACCGTACAGAGTCATCCACAACGCCTCCATCATGAACGCAGTGGGCTGCTGTGGGCTGCAGGTACAGAAATGTTACAGTTTATAATGTACACTTCATTCATCAGTGCCACTAACATAACAACCTGGTTCATATATTACTTTATTAACATAGAGTATGAATGTCTTGTGTTCCTTTATGTTATGGTTTATATGCAGATTATAATCTGATCATAAAAATATGCAGACAACAGTTTATAAAACAGCTGAAACTGCACTACAACAAAAGAGAATATCAACACAAACGTTTCATGACTTAACAGCATTTTGGAAGCCCTGAAGCTGCTTTCCTTTAGGAAAGGAGGGTCCAGTGTTTCCTATGCTAGAGGAGATAAATTAGGCCCTGCAGCCCATCTGCTGTTGAGATTAAAGTGATCATCAATAACTGAGCTGTCAGAGCAGCCAATCAGAGAGCAGGACCCAGCTGTCCACGCTCACTGATTAGCATAAACGCTAACAGTCACCACTGGGAGGTCGTTAATATGCTAATGAGGGGTGGGTATGCTAATGAGTTGTGTGTGTGTGCGCGTGTGTAGCTGTATAACTTCGGGGAGACGGTGTCGTTGGTGTTCTGGACGGAGTCGTGGAGGCCAGAGAGCTTCTACGACAAGATCTGTAAAAACAAAACAGCGGGACTACACACACTCTGTCTGCTGGGTGAGACACACACACACACACACTCTGTCTGCTGGGTGAGACACACACACACACACACTCTGTCTGCTGGGTGAGACACACACACACACACTCTGTCTGCTGGGTGAGACACACACACACTCTGTCTGCTGGGTGAGACACAGACAAACACACTCTGTCTGCCGGGTGAGACACACACACTCTGTCACGTTAAGGTGGCCCTTCAGGACTCTGTTCTAAAGAATACTTTATAAAGTAAATCTTGATTCTACATAAATAAATATTAAAGTTGTATTTTTGTGTTTTCCGTAGATATTAAAGTGAAAGAGCAGAGCATCGAGAACATGATGAGGTCAGAAGCTGCTGTACGCCTGATGTCATGGCGTCATGATGATGTCACGATGATGCCATGATGATGTCACCTGTTGGGCGTTTCAGGGGGAAGAAGGTCTTCGAGCCGCCGCGCTTCATGACGGTGAACCAGGCGGCAGAGCAGCTGATCATGATCATCAGGAGGAGGCGGGGGGAGGGGGAGGAGCTGGGTGAGTGACGGCTCGTCAGCTCTCCTCCGATTGAAAGCTGTTAGCGTGCTAACGGGATTAGCGTCCCCTGCAGGTGTGACGGAGGACACCATTTGTGTGGGCGTGGCCCGGCTCGGCGCGGACGACCAGGCGATCCGCACGGCCACGCTGAGCCAGCTGGCGTCATGTGACCTGGGCGGGCCGCTCCATTCGCTGCTCGTCACCGGCCGGCTCCACCCCCTGGAGCTGGAGCTGCTGCGCACGCACGCAGAGCCGAGCGCGCTGCCGCGCCTCCAGCTGGAGCAGCTGTGATGTCATCGTAATGTGTGTGATGTCATCGTAACGTGTGTGTGTGTGATGTCATCAATAAAGATGGAGCTCAACCAGAAACAGATTTTATTACAGTTGAAAAAGACAAAGCTGCTCACTGGTCACATGGTTTGGTCACATGGCACGTGCAGAGTCAGAGTGACATCAGAGTCTGGTCCCGGGGGGGAGAAGGGGGGTCCGATTCATGATGAAGGCACTTACCCAGAATGATTCGCTTCAGTCTATAAAGGGGAGGCGGGGGTCGTCACGGACGATAAGTTTACCCCAAAAGAGGGGGGAGGGGAGATCCGGTCCTCACTGCCGCCCCCCCCCCTCTGGTCTCAGGGTCTTGCAGTGACCTTTGGGGGTCAGAGGTCACAGCAGACTGAATCCGATTGGTCCCAGCGCTTCAGAGGAGGAGGAGCTTCTACATGGCGGCCGTGTCGATCTGAACGTAGAGCTGCCGGACTCCAGCCTGGAGGGAGGGGACTGTTAGTACTGGTACTACTAGTACTACCACTGGTATTACAGGTACAACCACGAGTACTACTGGTGGTGCTACTACAGTTATTAGTCTCTTCGTTCACAAACATCAGTTTATATAGTCATTCGTGCGGTGCGTTCAGGTACCTGCGTGAAGACGTGGTGGGTCTGGCTGAGGATCCAGCGGCGGTCGGCGTCGGGGGCGACCAGCAGCTTCAAGGTGCCGATGTAAACGTCCGTGCACAGAGTCCAGAAGTGAGGATCCTGCAGGTTGTAAACTCCCTGCAGCTGCTGCACCTGAAGGCAACAAACCAGCAATAAGATTCGTACTGTATGACATCACTCCGGTGTCATGCAGCCAACAATGCCCGTGGGGGCGGGGCCTGTGCTCACCCTTTGGTAGCACTCCGGCAGGGCGCGGTCCAGTGAAGGAGGCGTTCGCTGCATCAGGATCCCGATGGACTCTCTGAGCAGCGGCACCACGCTGAAGGAAGGACCAGAGGCATTATTATCATATTTATATTGAAAATGCATCAAATAAAGAAACTTTAGCCAAATTTCTAACTTTACCGAACCATGACATAAAAATAGTACTAGTCAAAACTACTACCGGTACTATTTTAATAGAAGTACTACTATTTTTGACCGACTGCTACTTTAAGCTCGGAGGCTTTCTTCCAGCTGCCGTGATTCCTGCGGTCAGTGAAGGCCTCTCGGCTGCCTGCTTAACTCAAACCACATCAGCACCGCCGGGGCTTCTGGGAAATCTGGCCGCTGCTTGACATCCAGAGGACAGAACCGTCCTGCTCCTCAGTACGTTCTGTAGCTGGAACCTGATGACGCAGCACTGCAGCGGAGAACCTTTACAAAGCTTCCCTCGGTGGTGTGTTCAAGGAAGCTGCGTCTTCTTAAAACTGCTTCAAAGGTTTTAATGTCATGAACAAAGTCACTTCATTCATGTTCTCAAGGTTCTATGTTTGGTATCTAGTGGTTCTAGGTGTTCTCAGGGTTCTGGTGGTCACTGAAGACGTTCTATGAGGCTAAAGGAGGACTAGTGTCCTAGTGAGGACGCTTAGTCGTCTCCTCCTGATCGGATTCAGAGGGGCGTTCACTGACCCGTTGTAACAATCAAACAGCTGAGCGCTGCTGGGGGAGGAGGAGAAGAAAGAAGAGGAGGAGGAGAAGAAGAAAGAGGAGGAGTCACCTGACGCCGATGAGCAGGGAGATGAGCATGGAGCAGATGGGGTCAGCGATCATGAGCTCGTATCTCTGCATCAGCAGAGCGGAGATGATGACGCCCACACTGCCCAGCGTGTCAGCAATGATGTGCAGCAGCACGCCTACACACACACACACACACACACACACACACACACACACACACACACACACACACACACACACACACACACACACACACACACACACACACACACACACACACACACACACAAGCTTCATGACAGTGTGTGTGCTGGCTCCATCTAGTGGTCACTGCTGCTCGTCCTTCATATTGGTGATCACTAAACGTTATTAAACATCTAAATCACAACGTTATTTAATCATTAAAAGTTATAGCTTTTGTATAATATAATTATGTATTATGATGTCCTCGTGTTCCTCTGCTCCTTTATGGCTTCTTCCTGGTTAACATGTTTTATCCAATCACATGTCTCCTCTCTTCCTCTGTGGAAGAGCAGCCTGTTAGAAGACAGGAAGAGCCTTCTGGAGACCGAGACGTGTGATTGGTCACAGGGCCATGTGACCATAAACATGCGCTGTGATTGGTCAGTGAAGCTAGCGTCTCACCTAGAAGCTAGAACCTCAGGACTTACTGATGACCTCTTTCCCTCAGAGGTCATGTGACCTGGTGAGTGAAATGATTGTGTTAGTGTTTTATACATTTACAGTATTTAATCCTAAACTAGCCACAGCACTGTTGTTGCTGCTGCACCTGGGGCTGCTGGTGCTGCTGCACTTGGGGCTGCTGGTGCTGCTGGTGCTGCTGCACCTGGGGCTCTTCTTGGCGCGGGGAGAGGTCGCGCGGGGCATCTGTGCTGCAATGTCATGTCCGCACTGTGCCGGGTCAGTGTTGTGGTTTTGTTGGATGGATTCTGGACAACATGCAGGGTGTGCTCGTGGTGGAGCCGCGTGGCGGAGTGGACGGTCTGACTGCGCCGTGTGTTGAGTGTGTCGCTCTGTGACAGTAACTTGTTCCTCCAGTCTGCCGTGATGTGGACTATATGCACTCACTGAAGGCCGAGCTCTCAAACCACAGCCGCCACTGAGATACACATTTCTGGTCCATCATAAACTCAATATTCTTATTTGTGTGTACATATAATATGCGTTACATATTTGTTAACGTTCTAAACAGAACCTAAAGTGGAGGATATTAAAAGGAGTCCGTGTTGTTAGCGTGTTCTGGTGGTGAAGACGTGAGAGCTCACCCTGCAGGATCTGTTTGCTGGCTCCTTTCCCCGGAGTGCGCAGCTCGTCTGCAAGAAAACACTTTGACTTTTAAACACTCGAGTCAACGAAGACAAAGAACGTTCTCTTCTACCGACGACGTCATGCTGCAGACTTACCGTGACAGTGTGGTTCCACATGTCCTCCATGACTGTGTCCCTCATGTCCTCCATGACTGTGTCCCTCATGTCCTCCATGACTGTGTCCCTCATGTCCTCCATGACTGTGTCCCTCATGTCCTCCATGACTGTGTCCCTCATGTCCTCCATGACTGTGTCCGTGTCCTCCATGTTTGTTTTGGTGGTCGTGTCCTCCGTGGCTATGACTCACACTGCCGTTAAACAGAGAGTGACTGTGACCTGAGAAACAGATGGGTTAGAGATGAGGTTCTACTCAAGAGCAGTGAGGTTCTACTCAAGAGCAGTGCGGTTCTACTCAAGAGCAGTGCGGTTCTACAGAGCGGGGTTCTACTGCGTGACGTTCTCCATACCTTCCTCTCCGTGCGAGTGTCCGTGTCCTCCGTGCTGGAACACAAAGATCCCGACCAGGTTGACCAGCAGACCGGCGATGGAGACGGGAAGCAGCCGGTCGTGGTGGACGTCAGGAGGCTCCAGGGCTCTCTGGGGGCGGAGTGTGTGAAGGTGAGTGTGTGAGAGCGTGAGTGAGTGAAGGTCAGTGAGTGAGTGAGTGAGTGAAGGTAAGTGTGTGAGAGCGTGAGTGTGTGAAGGTGAGTGAGTGAGTGAGTGAAGGTAAGTGTGTGAGAGCGTGAGTGTGTGAATGTAAGTGCGAGTGAGTGAGTGAGTGAGTGTGTTTGAGTACCTCAACTCCTTCGGAAAAGATGAAGAAGGCTGTAAAGATGAGGAAGAGGCCGTTTACGAAGCCGGCCAGAACTTCTGCTCTGACATACCTGAAAAACACAGACTAGTCAGACCTGACTAACAGAGCAGAGATCCTCATCAGACCTGACTAACAGAGCAGAGATCACCATCAGACCTGACTAACAGAGCAGAGATCACCATCAGACCTGACTAACAGAGCAGAGATCCTCATCAGACCTGACTAACAGAGCAGAGATCACCATCAGACCTGACTAACAGAGCAGAGATCACCATCAGACCTGACTAACAGAGCAGAGATCCTCATCAGACCTGACTAACAGAGCAGAGATCACCATCAGACCTGACTAACAGAGCAGAGATCCTCATCAGACCTGACTAACAGAGCAGAGATCCTCATCAGACCTGACTAACAGAGCAGAGATCACCATCAGACCTGACTAACAGAGCAGAGATCACCATCAGACCTGACTAACAGAGCAGAGATCCTCATCAGACCTGACTAACAGAGCAGAGATCACCATCAGACCTGACTAACAGAGCAGAGCGTGATCTCACCCGTAGGAGAAGCTGTCATTGGACCTCCACCTGGAGATGACGGAGGCTGCTAGTCCCGCCAGCAGAGCCGTGCAGTCAAAGAACATGTGGAAGGAGTCTGAGATGAGACCGAGACTGGAGAGAAACATCACACTGTGAGCAGACAACATGCCTGCATATATCCCATGATGCAACACCATATAACAGAGCGTTTGTGTTAAGCGATTGTTTGTCTATGTACACACACACACACACACACACACACACACACACACTTCCTCTCTCTCCCTCTCTCTCTCTAAGACCGACGTGGCACATCCCGAGCTGAGCGAACCCCTTAGCGAACATAGTTCGCTCACCTGTTGCTCCATATTCCGTAGGAAAGCTCAACGAAGGCGAAGGAGAGGTTGAGGCAGAGGAAGAAGAACAAGTTCCGGGACGTTTTATCCGCGAGGATCGCCCTGAAACACAAACGAGCTCCATCAGACCCGGGCCAACACGGGTTAGTCCCGGGTTAGTCCCGGGTTAACCCGGGTTATAGTCTCACCCACAGACAGAAACAGCTGATCGGGAACACGTGATAATATTCAGAACTGTGTGTCAGCAGAGACACGTCTGCTGCTGTTAGCATGGAGCTAGCCGCTGCCCGCTAGCCCCGCTAGCTAGCTGCGCACAGGTGAGTTACCTGAACCAGCCCGAGAGCTTCAGCAGCAGGTTGAACTTGGCGGGTTTGTACTCGTCGTCTTTAACTGATAAAGGTAACATGTTGTGAGCGGGACACACACACACACACACACACTCACACTGACACACACTCACTGAGACGTAGCGACGGGATGCTAACTGACAACTTCCGCTCTCTTCGGGTTTCACAATAAAAGCGTTTCAAAGCGAATTTAATTAATACTACAAGTACAATTATTACTCCTGCTACTACTACAACAAATAATACTACAACTACTACTTCGACTACTACTACACGTACTAGCTACTACAACAAATACTGCTACTACGAGTACTACTTTTACTACATAAAGTACTACTTCTACTGCAACAGTACAAATACTGCAACTACAATTACTACTACTACAACAAGTTGTACTTAAGTTGCACAAGTTATACTACTACTAGTACTACTACTACATGTACTACTTTATTAATCTTCTTGATGTGTCTGATTGAACTTTAGTCTGATCAATAAACTTGACTGGTTTTCAAAATAAGAGTCCTGACTGCGCAGTATCGTGGCCAGCAGGGGGCGTCACCGTCTCATGTTCATCCAATCAGTCCTGCTCCACAATCAATCAATCAATACCTGATATCACACAGTGTGAGACGTCACAGTGACTGTTTGTGACGTCATATTTTAGTTAGTTATTATTTAAACGTTTTCTACTGAAGACACAAATCTACCCACAATGCATTGTGGTTTATTTCCATTATATTTCTATATTCAGCATCTCTTTGAATGTCTATAATAGACAATAATATCATGTCAACTCACCATGGTTACCACGCGCATCCTGTCGTGTGTGTGTGTGTGTGTGTGTGTGTGTGGGTGTGGGTGTGGGTGTGTGTGTGTGTTTTCTCTGAAACGTTTACCATGTCTTTATAAATAAAGTTGTGTAGTTGTAATGAGGATAAAGATGAAGATGATCTCTGCTGATGGAGGAAAACAGAGCAACAGGAAATAGCAGCAGATTAAAATGAGGATACTCAGCAGAACCTGCGTCTCTCTCACACAACAGGGGTCAGAAGTCCCGGAGGCCACAGGACCCTGAACGCATCACAGCCTTGTGTCAACACATTGAGCTGAAGTCCTCCAGATGAACACTGAGTCAGCACGAAGATAACGAAGACCCGACGACCTCTCACTCCTCTCACAGAAACAAAAACCACTCAAGAGAAACGAAACAAGTTCATATCAACATGAGTTATGATTTTACATCTTTAGATCAGCCTTATAACACAGATATGAAAGTATCTGAACAAGATATATATATATATATATGTATATATATATATATATATGAATATGTATATATAAATATATGAATATGTATATATATATATATATATATGAATATTTATATATAAATATATGAATATGTATATATATATATATATATGAATATGTATATATATATATGAATATGTGTATATATATGTATATATATATATGTATATATATATGTGTATATATATATATATGTGTGTATATATATATGTGTATATATATATATATATACGTATATATATATATATATATAAATATATATATATATATATATATATATGTATGTGTATATACACATACATACGTACATATATATATATATATATATACATACATACATACATACATACATACATATATATAGATATATAGATATATATATACTGGAAATAGATGTAGAACATTTTGTTCACACACTGATGAGACCATGAAATGTGATTAAAGGGTTAAAGCTCCTGAAAGGATGGAATGGACCTCATTCACACTGAAGCCTTGCTGTTTCCATGACGACGAGCTGATGAGCCAATGAGCTTTGGGTTGAGACCAAAAAACTAAAGATTGAATTAATTCACCCAGCAGCTTGTTTACAGCTCAGAGAGAGAGAGCCAGGAGGTAGACTGAACCAGGAAGTAGACTGAACCAGGAAGTAGACAATCTAAATTATTCCAAAAGGTGTATTATACAGAGAAGACTGGTAAGAGCGGGAAAGCGGTTCATAGAGCAGTCTGTGTGTTACTGCTTTATTGGTAATACAACACAGAAAAACAAACATGTATTTGTAATGATGCATCATGGCATTAAGAAACAAGACAAAATAAATATGTTTAATAAAAGAGTGAAAACAACGAGGTACCTTTCTTAAGGTACCTTAAAGGGACAGTTCGCGCTTCTTCTCTTGAAGGGACAGTTCACTCCTCTTTTCTTGTTGGTACGTGGTGGCCACCTGTAGGGATGTGGTGGCCACCTGTAGGGACGTGGTGGTCACCTGTAGGGACGTGGTGGCCACCTGTAGGGACTTGGTGGTCACCTGTAGGGACGTGGTGGTCACCTGTAGGGACGTGGTGGCCACCTGTAGGGACGTGGTGGCCACCTGTAGGGACGTGGTGGTCACCTGTAGGGACGTGGTGGCCACCTGTAGGGACGTGGTGGCCACATGTAGGGATGTGGTGGCCACTTGTAGGGACGTGGTGGTCACCTGTAGGGACGTGGTGGCCACCTGTAGGGACGTGGTGGCCACATGTAGGGATATGGTGGCCACTTGTAGGGACGTGGTGGCCACCTGTAGGGACGTGGTGGCCACTTGTAGGGACGTGGTGGTCACCTGTAGGGACGTGGTGATCACATGTAGGGACGTGGTGATCACCTGTAGGGACGTGGTGGTCACTTGTAGGGACGTGGTGGTCACCTGTAGGGACGTGGTGGCCACATGTAGGGACGTGGTGGCCACTTGTAGGGACGTGGTGGCCACATGTAGGGACGTGGTGGTCACCTGTAGGGACGTGGTGGCCACTTGTAGGGACGTGGTGGCCACTTGTAGGGACGTGGTGGTCACCTGTAGGGACGTGGTGGTCACCTGTAGGGACGTGGTGGCAACCTATAGGGACGTGGTGGCAACCTGTAGGGACGTGGTGGTCACCTGTAGGGACGTGGTGGTCACCTGTAGGGACGTGGTGGTCACCTGTAGGGACGTGGTGGTCACCTGTAGGGACGTGGTGGCCACATGTAGGGACGTGGTGGCCACTTGTAGGGACGTGGTGGTCACCTGTAGGGACGTGGTGGTCACCTGTAGGGACGTGGTGGCCACCTGTAGGGACGTGGTGGCCACATGTAGGGACGTGGTGGTCACATGTAGGGACGTGGTGGCCACCTGTAGGGACGTGGTGGCCACATGTAGGGACGTGGTGGTCACCTGTAGGGACGTGGTGGCCACTTGTAGGGACGTGGTGGTCACATGTAGGGACGTGGTGGCCACATGTAGGGACGTGGTGGCCACTTGTAGGGACGTGGTGGCCACTTGTAGGGACGTGGTGGCCACTTGTAGGGACGTGGTGGCCACTTGTAGGGACGTGGTGGTCACATGTAGGGACGTGGTGGCCACATGTAGGGACGTGGTGGCCACTTGTAGGGACGTGGTGGCCACTTGTAGGGACGTGGTGGTCACATGTAGGGACGTGGTGGCCACATGTAGGGACGTGGTGGCCACTTGTAGGGACGTGGTGGTCACATGTAGGGACGTGGTGGCCACTTGTAGGGACGTGGTGGTCACTTGTAGGGACGTGGTGGTCACTTGTAGGGACGTGGTGGTCACATGTAGGGACGTGGTGGCCACATGTAGGGACGTGGTGGCCACATGTAGGGACGTGGTGGCCACTTGTAGGGACGTGGTGGTCACCTGTAGGGACGTGGTGGTCACATGTAGGGACGTGGTGGCCACATGTAGGGACGTGGTGGCCACTTGTAGGGACGTGGTGGTCACATGTAGGGACGTGGTGGCCACTTGTAGGGACGTGGTGGTCACCTGTAGGGACGTGGTGGCCACTTGTAGGGACGTGGTGGTCACATGTAGGGACGTGGTGGCCACTTGTAGGGACGTGGTGGTCACCTGTAGGGACGTGGTGGCCACTTGTAGGGACGTGGTGGTCACCTGTAGGGACGTGGTGGTCACCTGTAGGGATGTCGTGGTCACCTGTCGGGACGAGGTGGCCTCAGGCGGACGGCGGGGCCGCCTGGGGCAGCTGGTAGAAGCCTTTCTTTCGGGCGCTCCTCAGGCGGTCCAGCAGCAGAGCGACGGCGGCGAGGCCGGCGGTGGCGCAGAGCACCGGGACGAAGACGGAGCTGAGACTCGGAGAAGAGCTGCTTCTCTCTGAGAGAACCGAGGGAGAAAGAAAAACCGGTGATGTTCTAGTGAAACTAAAACACTGTTTTGCATCAGATAGACAGAACCACTGGACTGGAGACTGAAAGGACCGGTCCCACTGGTCCCACTAACCTCTGACACTAATGCTAAAGACTTGGACCTGGTACCCGAGCCGGTTGGTCACGTTGACCCGGTACAGCCCGGAGTCTCCGGCCGTCACGTTGACCAGCAGGAAGGTGCCGTCAGGTGAATGCCGCTCCGTACCGCCGCTCAGCTTCTTCAGGACCGCGGCCGCTGGCGGGAAGCTGACGGTCTGGCAGCGGACGGTCACGGTTTGTCCCTCCTGGACCACCGTAGACGGCAGGATCAGGACTGTGGTGTTCCTCGGAGGAGCTGGACCCCAAGAGGCCAGAGGAGAGACACAACCATTACTCCTTTTGATCCTGCAGCACCAAGACGACTCGTGAACAACTTGTGTTTCATCATCAGAACATAACAGGGACATCTTTTATGAAACCATTTTATTTTGCTCAGAGAGACACTGAGCATAAGCTCCTCCTCTTTTATAGTTTGAACAGGAAACAAACCCAATGAAAGTGTGAAGCTGTTGACCTCTAACGCTTCACTTCCTGTTCTGATTTACGTTTATTTAAGTAAACACCACCTTCATGCTCCGCCCCCTCAGGTGACGAATCACCTAAACTCAGTGTATCTGAATCCACATAAGACTGAGAACTGGTCCACTTCCCTCCACTTCCCTCCACTTTCTTCCAATTCATCTGGTCTCCGTCAGCAGAAGGAGGCTCTGAGTGTCTGACACATTGCTCAACAGAGGAGTCAGAGGGTATTTCTGTCCCAGCATCATGTGAGGAGTGAGCGGTCGACCCTTCAGATAACATCCATCACAGCTATTCAGAGAAGAGAAGCAGCAGAGGAAGGGGAGGGAGTCGGACCCCCGAGTCCTTGCAGACCAGTACCTGAGACGGTGACGGACCTGGTGACCAGCTGGGATCCGTACTGGTTGGAGGCTTTACACTGGTAGTGGGCGGAGTCTTCCAGCTGGGCGGAGGAGAAGCTGAAGGAGAGCGAGGAGGAGGCGGAGTCAGTCCTCTGGAGCTCCACCCCCTTCCTCCTCAGCACCAGCAATGTGGGCGGAGCTCCATCTGAGCGGCAGGTCAGCGTAACCTGCTGGCCCTCCAGCACCTCCTCACCTGGACTCAGTGACAGGGCGGTTCTCCTGGGAGGATCTGCAACACAAACACCATGAGAACCTGAACCCGGTCTCCAGTCAGCGCCTCCGGTCTCCTCCACACTCACAGTGGACCTGCAGGGTCCTGTCGGTTCTCCTGGACCTCCACACGCCGCCGGCCTCCGTCAGCAGCTCGGCCCTGCAGCTCAGAACCCGTCGGTCCTCCTGGACCCGCAGCCGCAGCACAGACGAGACGTTCTGTGTGGAACCGGAGAACCCGAAGGACTCCGACATCAGCGTCACGTTCCCCGACAGCCATAGGAGCCGCATCCGATTGGCCCAGAGGACGCCGCTCACGTTACAGCGGAGCACCGCCTCCTGACCCAGCAGGACCAGACCGGGGTCCTGTAACACCGGATCAGACGGGAACGCTGGAGAAGAAACACCAGAGGTCACTTCGTCTCTGTAGCGGGGCGTTCAAGGACCCTCTGATTAAGATGACGCGTGACCTTCACTGATCTCTGTAAACATCAACGTTGGCTTTTAAAAGAGAGAAAGACAACAGGAAGTTCTAATCGTCTTAAACGTTTAATAGTTTTATGTTCAGTGTTAGCGTGTCTTCTGATAAAGTTTCAGTCAATGTTCCTGATTCAGTGTGTGTGTGTGTGTGTGTGTGTGTGTGTGTGTGTGTGTGTGTGTGTGTGTGTGTGTGTGCGTGTAGGAGGACACCGCTGTGTGCTAGTACAACTATGTGCGGGTCACTTCCTGTTGGGCAGCGCTGCTCTTCGTCCTCTTCAGACTGAAGAGCTCGTGGAAGGAAACCTCTCTGGGTCACATGGTACAGACACACGCTCTCTGATTGGCTGTCAGACATTTAGTCTCTCTAGAGATTAAAGATCAATGAAAGTTCAACTTCTGATGTTTCACTGGAAACTCTGGTTTTGAACGATCACATAAGTAATTAATGTGGAAATAAAACCTGTTAGTTATTTTTAATAGCAGTAATAATCAGTAATAACATTAATCTTTATTGTTGATAACGTGTCTAATAACACTAATAATCAGCTTCATTGGCTTCCCGCTCGCGGTGCAGCCTCAGGGTCTCAGACTCACAGTAGACCTGGACCTGTGCGGTTCTGGTCCTGGTGACGGAGTCGCACTCGGCCTCACAGCTGTATCCTCCCTCGTCCTGCAGGGACAGGTCCTGCAGGACGAGGGAGGACCGTCCGTCCTGCTCGGTCCCCCCGAGGACGACCCGGTTCTGCTGCGTCCTCCATGTGAAGCTGGGGGGGTGTAGACATCCGGAGGCTCCACAGGTCAGGACCAGACCTGAACCCCTCTCTGCTGTTGAGACCGCAGGACTCACCTCCACCTGCAGGGGGTGAGCTGACCGAACACACAACTTTAGACTGGATTCATCTGCAGTAGCTAACATTATCTTCTAACTTTAGCTTCTAACAATAGCTTCAAACAATAGCTTTAAATTAGCAAGTTGGCTAGCTAGCTAGCCCTCCATCTCTAAAGCTGTGTCCGCTTCAGAGCCTCAGAATGAAACTAAAAGTCACAATAAAATCAGAATGAAATAAGGATGATGAAACATTAGAGCAGACCAGTACCTGAGACGGTGACGGACCTGGTGACCAGCTGGGATCCGTACTGGTTGGAGGCTTCACACTGGTAGTGGGCGGAGTCTTCCAGCTGGATGGGGGAAAGGCTGAAGGAGAGCGAGGAGGAGGCGGGGTCAGTCCTCTGGAGCTCCGCCCCCTTCCTCCTCAGCACCAGCGCTGTGGACGGAGCTCCGTCTGAGCGGCAGGTCAGCGTAACCTGCTGGCCCTCCAGCACCTCCTCACCTGGACTCACTGAGAGGGAGGTGTTGGTGGGCGGAGCTGTGGGAGGAGGTGTGTCAGTCTAGACAGAGTTCACAGACATTCCGACCATTGGAGTTCCATGACTTTTCCATTTTTACCTGTGAGACAAAGGACAGTCCTGTAGGACAAAGGACTGTCCTGGAGGACAAAGGACAGTCCTGGAGGACAAAGGACATCCTGTAGGACAAAGGACATCCTGTAGGACAAAGGACATCTTGTAGGACAAAGGACATCCTGTAGGACAAAGGACATCCTGTAGGACAAAGGACTGTCCTGTAGGACAAAGGACATCCTGTAGGACAAAGGACATCCTGTAGGACAAAGCACTGTCCTGTAGGACAAAGGACTGTCCTGTAGGACAAAGGACATCCTGTAGGACAAAGGACATCCTGTAGGACAAAGGACATCTTGTAGGACAAAGGACATCCTGTAGGACAAAGGACTGTCCTGTAGGACAAAGGACATCCTGTAGGACAAAGGACTGTCCTGTAGGACAAAGGACATCCTGTAGGACAAATGACATCCTCTAGGACAAAGGACAGTCCTGTAGGACAAAGGACATCCTGTAGGACAAAGCACTGTCCTGTAGGACAAAGGACAGTCCTGTAGGACAAAGGACTGTCCTGTAGGACAAAGGACAGTCCTGTAGGACAAAGGACAGTCATGTAGGACAAAGGACTGTCCTGTAGGATAAAGGACATCCTGTAGGACAAAGGACATCATGTAGGACAAAGGACTGTCCTGTAGGACAAAGGACATCCTGTAGGATAAAGGACATCCTGTAGGACAAAGGACATTCTGTAGGACAAAGGACAGTCCTGTAGGACAAAGGACATCTTGTAGGACAAAGGACAGTCCTGTAGGACAAAGGACATCCTGTAGGATAAAGGACATCCTGTAGGACAAAGGACATCCTGTAGGACAAAGGACATCCTGTAGGATAAAGGACATCCTGTAGGATAAAGGACATCCTGTAGGACAAAGGACATCCTGTAGGACAAAGGACAGTCCTGTAGGACAAAGGACATCCTGTAGGACAAAGGACAGTCCTGTAGGACAAAGGACTGTCATGTAGGACAAAGGACACTTATGTAGGACAAAGGACAGTTATGTAGGACAAAGGACAGTCCAGGACAGTCCTTTAACACACAGGACTGTCCTTTGAGACAAAGGACAGTCCTGTGTGTTAAAGGACACCTGGAGGTAAACCCCTTGAGGGTCTGCAGTAAGGGCTCTGGAGGACTCACAGTGCAGGTGCAGGGGGACGGTGGTCTCTCGGGTCTGGTCCCCAGCTGGCAGGTCCTGCAGGTCCATGGTGGCCTTGCAGGTGATGTTTCCTCCAGAGTCCCGTTTCAGAGGTGTGAACGTGTACTCGGACCGGACCGAGCCAGATCCGGGATCTCCCATAATGCTCTGCAGCACGGCGTCGCCTCTGAGCCAGTCGAGGGTCAGCAGCTCAGCGGGGTACACGTCTAACACCTGGCAGGTGAGCGTAGACTCCGCCCCCAGACTCAGCTGGTTCTGGCCTCTGATCAGAGGGGCTGATGGGAAGGCTGCACCCAGAGAGAGAGAAGAGGACATTTCATCCTTCAGTTGATCAGTGGTGGACATGATGATGATGATGATGATGATGAAGTACCTTTAGAACCTGAGTAAAGGTGTGTGAACTCACAGTAAACCTGCAGGGAGGTGTGAATCTGCTGTTTCTCTGGTCCACAGCTGACCCGGCACAGCAGCGCTCCCTCGTGCTCCGGCCTCACCGGGTCAAAGGTCATCGTGGTCCAGGACCCATTGCCGCTGACGGGGGCCAGCAGCGGCTGGTCCCCCAGCGCGGTCCAGGAGGCGCTCGGCATGCTGGGACAGTCCTGGACCCCGCACACCAGCTGCTGCCGCTCCCCCAGCCTGAACAGAGGCCTTCTGGGAAACACCTCCACGCGGAGGCCCTGAACGCAGCACGAGGACATCAGCAGCACAGCTGGGGAAGTAAACAACAACAACAACAACATGTCTACGCTTTAGATCATCTAGAAACATGTCATGAATAACTGTGTGTGTGTATATAAATATATATATATATATATATATATATATATATATATATATATATATATATATATATATATATATAAATATATATATATATATATATACATATATATACATATATATATATATATATATATATACATACAGTTATTTATAACCTGTTCCCTGTGTGTTACCTGTGTGTTCCCTGTGTGTTCCCTGTGTGTTCCCTGTGTGTTCCCTGTGTGTTCCCTGTGTGTTACCTGTGTGTTCCCTGTGTGTTCCCTGTGTGTTACCTGTGTGTTACCTGTGTGTTCCCTGTGTGTTCCCTGTGTGTTCCCTGTGTGTTCCCTGTGTGTTCCCTGTGTGTTACCTGCTCCCTGACTGCTAGACCTAACCCTCTTTGTCCGCTGGGGTTTTTTCAGATAAGCGTCCTGCAGCTCAGAGCTCACAGGGTTCAGACCTGAAGGTTCTTTGCTGAATAACAACGCTCAGCTTGTATCTGCAGCTTGACGTGAACACAAAGACGTGTCAGGAACAGATCAAATAAATCCATGAGAGTTTCTCAACCTCTGGGTCGAGGACCTCGTTGAGTCAGCGGCTGTTTACCAACTCTGATCAACTGATTTAGGATCACTCACCTTTCCCTCTTCATTAAATGTGTTATTCATCAGAATAAAATGTCTAGACATCTAATTCAACATGAAGGTGAGAAAATGAAACACTGGTTGTAAAACTATAATATAGTATTAACATAAAAACACAAAGGAATACTACATGTACTACCTGCCAGAACAGAGATCCTGCAGACAGACATCTCACTCCTCCGAGGGTCCGAGCAGCAGAACGATGAAGAACAAAGCGGCTCCTTCCTGTCTCAGTTCAGCTGATCCTCTGATCCTCATCTGATCCTCATCTGATCCTCATCTGTCCATGTGAGCCTCAACGCATGCTGATGCCTCTTTCTGTGTCTCTCTCTCCTCCTCCTCCTCTCTCTCTTTCTGTGTCTCTCTCTCTTTCTGTCTCTCTCTCTCTCTCTCTCTCTCTTTCTCTCCTAGTGAGTCTACAGACCACAGCGCCCTCTGCAGGACGGACCTGAGACGTTCAAGTTGCTCTGCCTCTTTCATTCTCTTTCTTTCTCTTTCTGCCTCTTTTGTTCTCTTTACAGAACAAAACATGTTTTTTCTGTTTGATGAACTGATTCGTCGTTTCAGGATCAACTCAAATTATTTTGTTTAAATACCGTTTTTATTAATAACAGTTTAAACTGATGTGAAGCTTTTAGTCCGACAGTGCAGCCGTGAGGATGATGATGATGATGATGGTGATGATGAGGATGATGATGATGATGATGATGATCAGTGTGAGGACGACGTGGTCTTTTGACCGAAGGCTCTTTCTCTGTTGTGTCGAGTCGCCTGAAGGCAAGAGTTCAGACTCGTGACCGTTACCCAGAGTTCGTAGTGTCCGTTACCCAGAGTTCATAGTGTCCGTTACCCAGAGTTCATAGTGTCTGAACTTAAATGTTATCTCCGTCTTTAACACAAATATAAAAAACTGGAAAAAAGGCATCCATCAGAAAAGTACATTTATTTTCTGTCTCAGATAAAAACTTTAACAAATGACTTAAACATTAAAATACAGGAGTAACAGTTAAAGTTCTCATTAACATATGATCCATCAGGATGTGGTTCCCTACAAACTAAAAGCCCTTTTCGGCAGATTATGAGAATAAAGCTCCCGATAGCATCTTTAAGGCACTTTGAAGCCTGAGAAACCTTTTACGATCAATACGCTGAAACCATCAATATGTGGTTTGTTTCAATCAATTCATTTCCCAGGAGCTTTTATTTTGAAAAAGTTTGTGTTGTTTCCTCCCCAGGTCATAAAGGGTTAATGAAAGAACAGTCAGACGCCACGTCGGCGAGCCATCAGGAGCCACGATAACTGAGACCTGTTGTCAAACGCTCGTCTGTTCATCGCTTGCTTTACTCGCTGCTCCTCGAGGACTGACAGAATTCCCCTTTACTACATTTCCCCTGGTCAGTGAACACATCACTTTCACCGTTTTCCTGAGTTTTGGGGTCCTTTCTTCATCTTGAACATTATAATTATTGCTGTGAATCATGATGAACACAGACCAGTCACTGGTCAGAGACAGGAAGTCAATACTGTCGCATGATGCCGGAGGGTCGTGACCTCAGTTCATTAAAAAACATCTAAAGAAAAATATCTTCTTCGGACACAAATAAGAAATATAAAATCTGTCTTTAACTAAATATATCTTTTTCTGCCAAACAAGTGACTGTAGTTGATTATAATCATATTTACATCAGTAACAGGCAGCTCATTAACATATGGCTAATTAACATGTACATTATTAACATACTGCGAATTAACATATACATCATTAACATACCGCTCATTAGCATAATTCCACTCACTGCTGCTTTATTAGTTTCCCTTTCAGCGACCAACAAAGGGCATTGTGGGTAATGTGTCCTCAGGTGAGTTCTGTAGTTCTAGTACTTGATGTACTCCGACTGAAGAGACTGAAAGACAAATACAGAAGTTATATAACAGCTGTGTTCACACCTGGTCATGTGACTCTAGAACAGCTGCCACCTGGTCATGTGACTCTAGACCACTGATCTTCATGTATGAAGTAGTATTAGCGACGGTAATGATGTCAGAACAAGGAGAACCAATCAACAGAGAGGGGCGGGGCTTACAGGTATGGAGCGGCTCAGGTAGCGTCCTGACGGCCCCGGGCTCCTGTAGGGGCTGAAGTCCTGCGGGCCCGGCCTGGAGACCCCGTACGGACCGCTGTTGTTGTTGTTGTTCTCGTGCTGCCCGCCACGAGGGCCGTTACCATAGCGACTAAGAGGGGGTGGGGCCAGAGGAGACGGGAGGGAGGAGTCTTCAGTGTAGAGATCAGAGAGAGAGCTGGCCAACCGAGAGCTGACACACACACGCACACACACGCACACACACACACACACACACACACACACACACACACACACACACACACACACACACACACACACACACACACACACACACACACACACACACACACACACACACACGAGTCAGACAGGAAGTAGGGCGAGTCAAACAGGAAGTGAGCGGTAACACTGACCTCTTGATGTTGGAGGCCGTTGCTGACGGACTTCTGCCTATCCTCTTGGCGGCAGCAGAAGCAGAGGATGCTGGGAATTTGGAGGACTTGAGGGGGGAGGGGCCCTGCCCACCTATTGACCATCTAAACATGGAGACACATGAGCAACACGTGTATTTATTACTATTTATTATGATCAATACGTGTATTCATTATTGTTTACTATGATCAATACGTGTATTCATTATTGTTTACTATGATCAAAGCAACCGATGACAGAAACAACTTGTTGACTTTTCATTTCTTGATGAATCCATTAGTTTTTCATCCTGAATCAGAAACTACCAGGAGATGCTGCTCTGCTTCGTAACCACGTCGTCCTGCAGGTGTGTTAGCGTTAGTCATGCGCTACGTTCAGTTAGCATGCAGCTACGTTCAGTTAGCACGCAGCTACGTTCAGTTAGCACGCAGCTAAGTTCAGTTAGCACGCAGCTACGTTCAGTTAGCATGCAGCTAAGTTCTCGTTAACTGCGCGAGTGACACTACGGTGTGTTTCTCCATGTTTCAGGTCAGACGAGTTGCAGGTTCACTTCATTATATTCAGGATTTTGTAGAAAGTGAACAGAAGTTACCTGAGCGGCTGAGAGGCCGGCCTGCTGTGAGCCTTCACCTCCTGCGCTCTGAAACACACACCTCACTGATGAACACATGAACTATGACTCACAGTACACAACATGAACACATGAACATGAACACATGAGGTGGTGGTACCTGAGGGCTCCTGAGGGGGCGGGGCGTGCAGGACGCCGGCTCTTCAAGGCTCTCAGCTTGTCTCCCTGAGTCAAGACGCTGTCCACCGTCTCCACCTGCCACACACACACACACACACACACACACACACACACACACACACACCATGAGAGCTCTGTGTGTGTGTGTGTGTGTGTGTGTGTGTGTGTGTGTGTGTGTGTGTGTGTGTGTGTGTGTGTGTGTGTGTGTGTGTGTGAGTGAGTGAGTGAGTGAGTGTGTGAGTGAGACCTCGTCCAGAGTGAGGTCGTCCATGGTGGTGATGAGGTGATGAACCGCTCGCGCCTCCTGCTTTGCCTTCTGGGAACGCTGGCTGTCACCTAGCAACCAGAGCGCAGCCTGCTTCCTGTAAAGTATATTATTATTATTATTATTATTATATACATAATGTTATTACACATTTATTTTTATTCATACTATTGTGATCATTAGGGCCACACACACACACACACACACACACACACACACACACACACACACACACACACACACACACACACACACTTACTCCTGCAGGAAGTTCTGCTGCGGTCCGATCACAGAACCCGGCCGGCACACTCTGATCCACGCGATGGCCTCGGCGGCCGTGAAGCGGTATTGCTTCATCAGGTAACAGCCAATCAGAGAGCCCGTCCTGCCCAGACCAGCTGACAACACACACAGGCTTTTACTGACGCACATGTACTGCACAGGACAGGAAGCGGTTCTACTGCAGGACAGGAAGCGGTTCTACAGGACAGGAAGTGGTTGTACTACAGGAAGTGGTACTTCAGGTCCTCACCCTTGCAGTGGACGGCTACAGCGCCGTCCGTGCTCTCACAGATGTGCAGGAAGCGGCGTGTGATGATGTCACTGGGCGTGCTGCCGTCGAGGAAGAAGAGGTCGTGGTGGTCGAAGCCGGCGTCGGTGAAGCGCTTGGAGTCGTAGATCTTCTTGTTCAGACGGACGACGGTGGTCACGTTGTGTTTCCTGAAGTACGGGAAATACGCCTCGGGCGCGTGCAGCGGGTAACCTGCAGGGGGCGCAGCATCCACAGGTGTTCACCAGGAAGATACTCCTGAGAATCACGAGACATCTCCTCAGCGAGTCTCTCCGCAACGCACCGTTCTCCATCGTAGTTTTAGGATGAGGTCCGCTGAAGGCCAGGAACTTGCCCGGGACGATCCAGTTCAGATCTCCGTTCTCAACGCGCTGCAAACACACAGACGCGGGTTCAAGTCCCGCCAACAAGGTTCTACTAGTACGGGTAGGACTACTAGTACTACTAGTACGGGTAGGACTACTAGTACAGGTAGGACTACTAGTACTACTAGTACGGGTAGTACTACTCGTGTGGGTAGTACAACTAGTACTACTAATATGGGTAGTACTACTAGTACGGGTAATACTACTCGTGTGGTTAGTACTACTCGTACGGGTAGGGCTACTAGTACTACTAGTGGATAGTTCTACCTATATTACTACCTATACTAGTAGTACTAGTATGGGTAGTACTATTAGTACGGGTAGGACTACTAGTACAGGTAATACATGTAGGTCTACTATTATGAGTATTACAGATAATTCTGCTAGTTCGACTAGTACGGGTAGTTGTGGTAGTTCTACTAGTACGAGCAGTACTGGTAGTACCTCTAGTACCTGGTGCCAGTACTGTGATGTTTTACCTCGTAGTGTTCGTACTCGTCCACATCGAAGGTCTCAAAGTCGAAGAAGCCGTGCTGCAGAGCCTGAAACACAAACACACTGTGAGACGCTCAGCTGATGCATGATGTCATCTTGCAGCCAGCCAATCACAGCTCACCTTCCTGACGCCCTGCAGGCAGTCCAGGACCGTGAGGTTGAAGGTGCAACTCCCAAAGGAAGCGTCCCTGAAGAGACAGAGACCAGCTGATCAATGCACAGCTGATGTCACATGATATTCATCTCAAGTACTGATCTCTTGCTAAACCACACACACACCCCCCCCACACACACACACACACACACACACACACACACACACACACACACACACACACACACTTCAGTGACACACACACTTCAGTGACACATGTCTCTGTGATGTGTGAGGTTCTAAATATCTTCAGGGTGAGAGAACGGCTCAACATAAACTCTTCTAGAGGATATGTGTGTGTGTACAGGTACAATGAGGAGTAGTACTACAATGAGTATGACTACTACTACAATAGTAGTAGTACTACAAGAGAAGTAGTACTCCAGCAGTGGAGGACTCACCTGAAGGGCAGGTAGGAGGCGTTAGAACCAGACGTCAGAGCTCTATAAGCCTCTTCTGGGGTTTTCTTCAGGTAGATCACCTGATATACACACACACACACACACACACACACACACACACACACACACACACACACACACACAGGTAAACCGTCTTAAAGCTAAGCTAGGCTAGCGTCATACAACACACAGGTAAACCATCTTAAAGCTAAGCTAGGCTAGCGTCATACACCACACAGGTAAACCGTCTTAAAGCTAAGCTAGGCTAGCGTCATACATCACACAGGTAAACCGTCTTAAAGCTAAGCTAGGCAAGCGTCATACACCACACAGGTAAACCGTCTTAAAGCTAAGCTAGGCAAGCGTCATACACCACACAGGTAAACCGTCTTAAAGCTAAGCTAGGCAAGCGTCATACACCACACAGGTAAACCGTCTTAAAGCTAAGCTAGGCAAGCGTCATACATCACACAGGTAAACCGTTTTAAAGCTAGACTAGCATCATACATCACACAGGAACATGACAGTCAACACTAAGAGATTTTTAACTCCATTCTCAACATCTTTCTCCACTGGCTCCTCGTCTCACACCGATCAGTTACAAAATCCTTCTTCTCACAAAGCCATCCACGATAAGGCCACTCCCACCTTACTATCAGGCCCCTCCCACTTCACTATTAGGCCTCTCCCACCTCACTATCAAGCCCCTCCCACCTCACCACCTGCTCCACCACCTCTCTATCAGGCCCCTCCCACATGGGGTGACAGCACATGCCGTCTGAAAGCCCCGCCCCTCTGACCAATAGGAGCTCAGCGTGCTGATGACTCACCGCATAGCCTCCAATCAGCACGGCAGCGTTGGACCTCTTCCTCTGGTCGAAGCTGGTGTAGTGAACTATCCTCTTCCTGGTAAGAGTGAACGACTGAAGAGAGAAGTGACAGAGTGAATGGCATGTGATAGAGTGAATGAGATATGACAGTAAACGACCTGTGACAGAGTGAATGAGATATTACAGAGTGAATGGCATGTGACAGAGTGAATGAGATATGACAGTAAATGACCTGTGACAGAGTGAACTAGATATGACAGAGTGAATGACGTGTGACAGAGTGAATGAGATATGACAGTAAACAACCTGTGACAGAGTGAATGAGATATGACAGTAAACAACCTGTGACAGAGTGAATGAGATGACAGAGTGAATGACATGTGACAGAGTGAATGAGATATGACAGTAAACAACCTGTGACAGAGTGAATGAGATATGACAGAGTGAATGACATGTGACAGAGTGAATGACATGTGACAGAGTGAATGAGATATGACAGTAAACAACCTGTGACAGAGTGAATGACATGTGACATAGTGAACTAACCTTGAGCTTCTTGTTGAGTTTGCAGCAGTATCGGTACAACATGGCTAGATTCAGAGGACCAAAGTCAGCGTAGAAACTGAAACAGAGTACTGTGTATAAGTACTGTGGATAACTGTAGTAATGAGGTAAACGACTGGCTGCAGTGGAGCTCATGAACCATGCTGTTATGTTATTTCACATATTGATTATTGATCATTATCATCAGACTCACTTCTCGTAGAGGAACTCGTCGTCGGTGCAGAAGTAGTGCGTGTTGGCTGTGCTCTTGGGTCTGCTGCGCAGCGTGGAGAAGTACAGCCGCTCTGAGGACACAAGTACTGCTTCAGAGTACTGCTTTATACTGGGACCTTTAATGAAGGAAGTACCTGTACCTTTAAAAAAGGATGTACCTGTACCTTTAATAAAGGAAGCACTTGTACCTTTAACAAAGGACGTACTTGTACCTTTAATAAACAAAGTACTCGTACCTTTAATAAACAAAGTACTCGTACCTTTAATAAACAAAGTACTTGTACCTTTAATAAATGAAGTAATTGTACCTTTAATAAACAAAGTACTTGTACCTTTAATAAACAAAGTACTTGTACCTTTAATAAAGGAAGTACTTGTACCTTTAATAAACGGAGCTCCGCCCGGCTCGGACTCCTCCGTCATCCCGAACAGGACCGACAGGATCGGGGACTGTCTCACCCCTTCCAGCGTCATTGGTCCGTCTAATTCCTGGCCTGTCTCACCCCTTCCAGTTTCATGGGTCTGTCTAATTCCTGGCCTGGCTCACACAAACTTTTTAACAGCTAGCAGCTTAGGTAGCCGTTAGCCGGCTAACAGACAAGTGAGACTTCTTAAAAGTTTTAATAAACTTTATCCTCAGTTTCCCATCAGCCCCTGCGGCCGGATTCTTTTCTACCGTTTCCGTTGTTATTCCCTGGTTAGCATGTTAGATGGTTAGCATGTCCTCACGACGCTCCGAGAGTCTGAAGCTGAGATTCACCAAATCCCTCCTTAAGACACGTTCCCATAGCAACGAGGGCCGCGACAACAGCACCGCGGGCCAATCACAGGTCAGGACAGACCGTGCTGCCTTCAAGGTCCACTGGGAGAAACACATGATGAGGCGTTCAGGGTCCGACAGGAACAAAACCCTTAGAGGTTATATATATATATATATATATATATATATATATATATATATATATATATATATATATATATATATATATATATATATTTGTTTATTGTGGTACATTGTTGTATTATCACAACAATCTGCAACAAAATTTGATCTAATATTAAACTGAAGTTTTCTATACATGTACTAAAATGTGAAATAAAAGAAAATTAGGATATTTTTATTTAATAAGTTCCAGTTTATGGTTTCATTACATGAACTTTTGTAATGTGTGAGTCAAGTGAAGCGACTCTTGAAGGTAAAAAAATAATGATAATGAATGTAATTATTATTAATTCGTTATTGTTCCCAGAAATGAAAAATAGATGTTCATGTTGTTTTAATCATGTGTACATGTCCTCTTCCTGCTCTTCCTTGTCTTCCTCCGCTCTCAAGCCCTCAGGTCAGTTTACCTCTAGAGGCCGGACCCCGGAGGAGTCACATGACGGGAGATAACCTCCCCTGATTGGCTGGTTTGAAGAGGCTTCAGAGCTCTGGACTCGTCCTTTACTGGGTAGGATGTCACCATCTCACCTGCAATCAGAGAAATCCACACACGGTTTGGTCCTGGTCCGGGTCCTGGTCCGGGTCCTGGTCCGGGTCCTGGTCCGGGTCCTGGCTGGACCCTCCAGGCCCCGGCATCCGCCATGCTGCAGGGCGGCGAGCAGACTGCGAGGACTCAACAGGGCTGAGCCGAGGGGGTGTCAGGTGACCTGGGTCAGGTTGCTCCTGGTTCCAGAGGGGACAGAGGTGTGAGCTTACAGGGTCAGGTTTCACCCCCCCATCACCTGCTGCAGGTGAGCCAAGGGGAGAACCCGACACCACGGGGCTGACGTCATGGAAACAGGAAGGGGACCACAGGAAGACCAGGTCCAGCAGGAACACCTGTCTGCGGAGCAACACACACTTGCACAGATGGAAAGCACAATACCCAGAATCCAACACTCCTCATAGTCACCCTCACATTCACTCCTCAGTCACCCTCGCATTCACTCCTCAGTCACCCTCGCATTCACTCCTCAGTCACCCTCGCATTCACTCCTCAGTCACCCTCGCATTCACTCCTCAGTCACCCTCGCATTCACTTTATAATCACCCTCGCATTCACTCCTCATAGTCACCCTCTCATTAACTCCTCAATCACCCTCGCATTCACTCCTCAATCACCCTCGCATTCACTCCTCATAGTCACCCTCGCATTCACTCCTCATAGTCACCCTCGCATTCACTCCTCAGTCACCCTCACATTAACTCCTCAGTCACCCTCGCATTCACTCCTCATAATCACCCTCGCATTCACTCCTCATAGTCACCCTCACATTAACTCCTCAGTCACCCTCGCATTCACTCCTCATAGTCACCCTCGCATTCACTCCTCATAATCACCCTCGCATTCACTCCTCATAGTCACCCTCACATTAACTCCTCAGTCACCCTCGCATTCACTCCTCATAGTCACCCTCGCATTCACTCCTCAGTCACCCTCGCATTCACTCCTCATAGTCACCCTCGCATTCACTCCTCAGTCACCCTCGCATTCACTCCTCATAGTCACCCTCGCATTCACTCCTCAGTCACCCTCGCATTCACTCCTCATAGTCACCCTCACATTAACTCCTCAGTCACCCTCGCATTCACTCCTCAGTCACCCTCGCATTCACTCCTGTCACCCTCGCATTCACTCCTCATAGTCACCCTCACATTCACTCCTCAGTCACCCTCGCAATCACTCCTCAGTCACCCTCGCATTCACTTTATAATCACCCTCGCATTCACTCCTCATAGTCACCCTCGCATTCACTCCTCATAGTCACCCTCTCATTAACTCCTCAATCACCCTCGCATTAACTCCTCAATCACCCTCGCATTCACTCCTCATAGTCACCCTCGCATTCACTCCTCATAGTCACCCTCTCATTAACTCCTCAATCACCCTCGCATTCACTCCTCAATCACCCTCGCATTCACTCCTCATAGTCACCCTCGCATTCACTCCTCATAGTCACCCTCTCATTAACTCCTCATAGTCACCCTCGCATTCACTCCTCATAGTCACCCTCGCATTCACTCCTCATAGTCACCCTCGCATTCACTCCTCATAGTCACCCTCGCATTCACTCCTCATAGTCACCCTCGCATTCACTCCTCATAGTCACCCTCGCATTCACTCCTCAGTCACCCTCGCATTCACTCCTCATAGTCACCCTCGCATTCACTCCTCAATCACCCTCGCATTCACTCCTCATAGTCACCCTCGCATTCACTCCTCATAGTCACCCTCGCATTCACTCCTCAGTCACCCTCGCATTCACTCCTCATAGTCACCCTCGCATTCACTCCTCATAGTCACCCTCGCATTCACTCCTCATAGTCACCCTCGCATTCACTCCTCATAGTCACCCTCGCATTCACTCCTCAGTCACCCTCGCATTCACTCCTCATAGTCACCCTCGCATTCACTCCTCAATCACCCTCGCATTCACTCCTCATAGTCACCCTCGCATTCACTCCTCATAGTCACCCTCGCATTCACTCCTCAGTCACCCTCGCATTCACTCCTCATAGTCACCCTCGCATTCACTCCTCATAGTCACCCTCGCATTCACTCCTCATAGTCACCCTCGCATTCACTCCTCATAGTCACCCTCGCATTCACTCCTCAGTCACCCTCGCATTCACTCCTCATAGTCACCCTCGCATTCACTCCTCATAGTCACCCTCGCATTCACTCCTCAATCACCCTCGCATTCACTCCTCATAATCACCCTCGCATTCACTCCTCATAGTCACCCTCACATTAACTCCTCAGTCACCCTCGCATTCACTCCTCATAGTCACCCTCGCATTCACTCCTCAGTCACCCTCGCATTCACTCCTCATAGTCACCCTCGCATTCACTCCTCAGTCACCCTCGCATTCACTCCTCATAGTCACCCTCGCATTCACTCCTCAGTCACCCTCGCATTCACTCCTCATAGTCACCCTCACATTAACTCCTCAGTCACCCTCGCATTCACTCCTCAGTCACCCTCGCATTCACTCCTGTCACCCTCGCATTCACTCCTCATAGTCACCCTCACATTCACTCCTCAGTCACCCTCGCATTCACTCCTCATAGTCACCCTCGCATTCACTCCTCAGTCACCCTCGCATTCACTCCTCATAGTCACCCTCGCATTCACTCCTCAGTCACCCTCGCATTCACTCCTCATAGTCACCCTCGCATTCACTCCTCAGTCACCCTCGCATTCACTCCTCATAGTCACCCTCACATTAACTCCTCAGTCACCCTCGCATTCACTCCTCAGTCACCCTCGCATTCACTCCTGTCACCCTCGCATTCACTCCTCATAGTCACCCTCACATTCACTCCTCAGTCACCCTCGCAATCACTCCTCAGTCACCCTCGCATTCACTTTATAATCACCCTCGCATTCACTCCTCATAGTCACCCTCGCATTCACTCCTCATAGTCACCCTCGCATTCACTCCTCATAGTCACCCTCTCATTAACTCCTCAATCACCCTCGCATTAACTCCTCAATCACCCTCGCATTCACTCCTCATAGTCACCCTCGCATTCACTCCTCATAGTCACCCTCTCATTAACTCCTCAATCACCCTCGCATTCACTCCTCAATCACCCTCGCATTCACTCCTCATAGTCACCCTCGCATTCACTCCTCATAGTCACCCTCGCATTCACTCCTCATAGTCACCCTCGCATTCACTCCTCATAGTCACCCTCGCATTCACTCCTCAATCACCCTCGCATTCACTCCTCAGTCACCCTCGCATTCACTCCTCAGTCACCCTCGCATTCACTCCTCATAGTCACCCTCGCATTCACTCCTCATAGTCACCCTCGCATTCACTCCTCATAGTCACCCTCGCATTCACTCCTCATAGTCACCCTCGCATTCACTCCTCATAGTCACCCTCGCATTCACTCCTCAGTCACCCTCGCATTCACTCCTCAGTCACCCTCGCATTCACTCCTCAGTCACCCTCGCATTCACTCCTCATAGTCACCCTCGCATTCACTCCTCATAGTCACCCTCGCATTCACTCCTCATAGTCACCCTCGCATTCACTCCTCAGTCACCCTCGCATTCACTCCTCATAGTCACCCTCGCATTCACTCCTCATAGTCACCCTCGCATTCACTCCTCATAGTCACCCTCGCATTCACTCCTCATAGTCACCCTCGCATTCACTCCTCATAGTCACCCTCGCATTCACTCCTCATAGTCACCCTCGCATTCACTCCTCATAGTCACCCTCGCATTCACTCCTCAGTCACCCTCGCATTCACTCCTCATAGTCACCCTCACATTCACTCCTCATAGTCACCCTCGCATTCACTCCTCATAGTCACCCTCGCATTCACTCCTCATAGTCACCCTCGCATTCACTCCTCATAGTCACCCTCGCATTCACTCCTCATAGTCACCCTCGCATTCACTCCTCATAGTCACCCTCGCATTCACTCCTCATAGTCACCCTCGCATTCACTCCTCATAGTCACCCTCGCATTCACTCCTCATAGTCACCCTCGCATTCACTCCTCATAGTCACCCTCGCATTCACTCCTCATAGTCACCCTCGCATTCACTCCTCATAGTCACCCTCGCATTCACTCCTCATAGTCACCCTCGCATTCACTCCTCATAGTCACCCTCACATTCACTCCTCATAGTCACCCTCGCATTCACTCCTCATAGTCACCCTCGCATTCACTCCTCATAGTCACCCTCGCATTCACTCCTCATAGTCACCCTCGCATTCACTCCTCATAGTCACCCTCGCATTCACTCCTCAGTCACCCTCGCATTCACTCCTCATAGTCACCCTCGCATTCACTCCTCATAGTCACCCTCGCATTCACTCCTCAATCACCCTCGCATTCACTCCTCATAATCACCCTCGCATTCACTCCTCATAGTCACCCTCACATTAACTCCTCAGTCACCCTCGCATTCACTCCTCATAGTCACCCTCGCATTCACTCCTCAGTCACCCTCGCATTCACTCCTCATAGTCACCCTCGCATTCACTCCTCAGTCACCCTCGCATTCACTCCTCATAGTCACCCTCGCATTCACTCCTCAGTCACCCTCGCATTCACTCCTCATAGTCACCCTCACATTAACTCCTCAGTCACCCTCGCATTCACTCCTCAGTCACCCTCGCATTCACTCCTGTCACCCTCGCATTCACTCCTCATAGTCACCCTCACATTCACTCCTCAGTCACCCTCGCATTCACTCCTCATAGTCACCCTCGCATTCACTCCTCAGTCACCCTCGCATTCACTCCTCATAGTCACCCTCGCATTCACTCCTCAGTCACCCTCGCATTCACTCCTCATAGTCACCCTCGCATTCACTCCTCAGTCACCCTCGCATTCACTCCTCATAGTCACCCTCACATTAACTCCTCAGTCACCCTCGCATTCACTCCTCAGTCACCCTCGCATTCACTCCTGTCACCCTCGCATTCACTCCTCATAGTCACCCTCACATTCACTCCTCAGTCACCCTCGCAATCACTCCTCAGTCACCCTCGCATTCACTTTATAATCACCCTCGCATTCACTCCTCATAGTCACCCTCGCATTCACTCCTCATAGTCACCCTCGCATTCACTCCTCATAGTCACCCTCTCATTAACTCCTCAATCACCCTCGCATTAACTCCTCAATCACCCTCGCATTCACTCCTCATAGTCACCCTCGCATTCACTCCTCATAGTCACCCTCTCATTAACTCCTCAATCACCCTCGCATTCACTCCTCAATCACCCTCGCATTCACTCCTCATAGTCACCCTCGCATTCACTCCTCATAGTCACCCTCGCATTCACTCCTCATAGTCACCCTCGCATTCACTCCTCATAGTCACCCTCGCATTCACTCCTCAATCACCCTCGCATTCACTCCTCATAGTCACCCTCGCATTCACTCCTCAGTCACCCTCGCATTCACTCCTCATAGTCACCCTCGCATTCACTCCTCATAGTCACCCTCGCATTCACTCCTCATAGTCACCCTCGCATTCACTCCTCATAGTCACCCTCGCATTCACTCCTCATAGTCACCCTCGCATTCACTCCTCAGTCACCCTCGCATTCACTCCTCAGTCACCCTCGCATTCACTCCTCAGTCACCCTCGCATTCACTCCTCATAGTCACCCTCGCATTCACTCCTCATAGTCACCCTCGCATTCACTCCTCATAGTCACCCTCGCATTCACTCCTCAGTCACCCTCGCATTCACTCCTCATAGTCACCCTCGCATTCACTCCTCATAGTCACCCTCGCATTCACTCCTCATAGTCACCCTCGCATTCACTCCTCATAGTCACCCTCGCATTCACTCCTCATAGTCACCCTCGCATTCACTCCTCATAGTCACCCTCGCATTCACTCCTCATAGTCACCCTCGCATTCACTCCTCAGTCACCCTCGCATTCACTCCTCATAGTCACCCTCACATTCACTCCTCATAGTCACCCTCGCATTCACTCCTCATAGTCACCCTCGCATTCACTCCTCATAGTCACCCTCGCATTCACTCCTCATAGTCACCCTCGCATTCACTCCTCATAGTCACCCTCGCATTCACTCCTCATAGTCACCCTCGCATTCACTCCTCATAGTCACCCTCGCATTCACTCCTCATAGTCACCCTCGCATTCACTCCTCATAGTCACCCTCGCATTCACTCCTCATAGTCACCCTCGCATTCACTCCTCATAGTCACCCTCGCATTCACTCCTCATAGTCACCCTCGCATTCACTCCTCATAGTCACCCTCGCATTCACTCCTCATAGTCACCCTCGCATTCACTCCTCATAGTCACCCTCACATTCACTCCTCATAGTCACCCTCGCATTCACTCCTCATAGTCACCCTCGCATTCACTCCTCATAGTCACCCTCGCATTCTTGTGTTCACTCATGTTTACTGCAGCTTCTCTTACAAAGTGCTGAATGTAGTAAACATTCAAAACATTGCTTCTCTAACTTGAGACGCACACACACACGCACACGCACACACACACACGCACGCACGCACACGCACACACACACACACACACACACACACAGAAGTCAAACAGAAACAAGTCCTAAAAACAGAAACAGTTGTTTATTTATTACAGTTTTAATGAAACACCCTGAGACAGAAGCTGGAGGTCGGGGGACGAGCAGCTGGAGTGTGACTACAGGTGTGTGTGTGTGTGTGTGTGTTCAGTGTGCGTCTACAGGTGTGTGTTTGTGTGTCTACATGTGTGTGTGTGTGCGTCTACAAGTGTTTGTTAACAGCTCCTGATCCTTCACATTCGATGACGTAGGTGTCGTCGGTGCTCAGTTCGTCCTCAGACTTTGTTATTGTGAACTTTGCCTGCGAACAGAAAAGTAAACATTAATAACTCTGTATTAAATCTGTGTGCACACACACACACACACACACACACACACACACACACACACACACACACACACACACACACACACACACACACACACTTTATCTACTGCATAACTCTGACCTGAGTCAGCTGCTCTGCGATGTGAATGGCCGTCTGCGTGTGAAGCGTCACGGCGCCGGTTCGAATCCGAGATGTTCCCTTCGCCAGCGCCATGAAGATGATGAGCTGAGGATGAGGAGGAAGAGGAAGAGGTCAGAGCACTTCATATGACGCTGTCCTCTTAAGGTCAGGGAGGTCGGCGTCTTACCTGGTCCTGCAGGAACTCGTCCACACAGCCGTTGTGTCGGATGTTCCTCAGCAACATCTCAGCAGCTTCAATGCCGATTTTATCTACATACACACCTAAAAACACACACACACACACACACACACACACACACACACACACACACACACGGTTTTGATTGGCTGTCAGGACTGACAGGCGGGCGTCTGCGTGGCAGCAAAGCTCTGATTGGTCGAGGTGACCTCACCTTTCTTCCCCAGAGCCGAACCTGCAAACACGCAACCTGTCGACGACTCTGCGATTATTCTGAAACACAGAAAGGACCAATGAGAGAGAGAGGACCAATGAGAGAGAGAGGACCAATGAGAGACAGAGGACCAATGAGAGACAGAGGACCAATGAGAGACAGAGGACCAATGAGAGACAGAGGACCAATGAGAGACAGAGGACCAATGAGAGACAGAGGACCAATGAGAGAGAGGACCAATGAGACAGAGGACCAATGAGAGAGAGGACCAATGAGAGAGAGAGGACCAATGAGAGACAGAGGACCAATGAGAGACAGAGGACCAATGAGAGAGAGGACCAATGAGAGAGAGGACCAATGAGACAGAGGACCAATGAGAGAGAGGACCAATGAGAGAGAGGACCAATGAGAGAGAGGACCAATGAGAGACAGAGGACCAATGAGAGAGAGGACCAATGAGAGAGAGGACCAATGAGAGAGAGGACCAATGAGAGAGAGGACCAATGAGAGACAGAGGACCAATGAGAGACAGAGGACCAATGAGAGAGAGGACCAATGAGACAGAGGACCAATGAGAGAGAGGACCAATGAGAGAGAGGACCAATGAGAGAGAGAGGACCAATGAGAGACAGAGGACCAATGAGAGACAGAGGACCAATGAGAGAGAGGACCAATGAGAGAGAGGACCAATGAGAGAGAGAGGACCAATGAGAGACAGAGGACCAATGAGAGACAGAGGACCAATGAGAGAGAGGACCAATGAGAGAGAGGACCAATGAGAGACAGAGGACCAATGAGAGACAGGGGACCAATGAGAGACAGAGGACCAATGAGAGACAGGGGACCAATGAGAGACAGGGGACCGATGAGAGAGAGGACCAATGAGAGAGAGGACCAATGAGAGAGAGAGGACCAATGAGAGAGAGGACCAATGAGAGACAGAGGACCAATGAGAGTAGACTGGACTAACTGACAGTAGAGGACTCCATCTGATAGAACTAGAGTTACACTATCGTAACCTCCTGTTTTCGCAGTTCACTGGTGATGTCAGAAGGTGGGCGGAGCTTACATGATGCCGTTGCCGTTGCCGCACGCCATCTCCTTCTCCTGCAGCGCCGGGATGTTGATGTACAGCTCTTTGATTTCCTTCCTGATGGTTCGAACCGCCGCAGCCGACATGTCTTTAGCCAGCTGAACCGCAGACACACACACAGACACACACACACACACACACACACACACACACACACACACACACACACACACACACACTGAGTTCAGCATCACTTTGTTCCTTGGACTTGAAGGGTAAACATAATGACGTGTTGTCGGTAAACACCGGCTATGACACGGCGCTAACTTTATTTTGAAGGGCAGGACTTTACTTTGTAGGGCAGCACTCCAGCAACAAAGGCGCGGCCGTAGATCTTGGTGATGTTTCCTCTCTCTGTCATGACGACGGGCTGCAGTTCTTTGACCGGGTTCACCGTCACCATCACCTCTCCTCCTCCTTTAGGGTAGTACCCTCTGGAACACACACACACACACTGTAACACACGCCATCACCTCTCCTCCTCCTTTAGGGTAGTACCCTCTGGAACACACACACACACACTGTAACACACGCCATCACCTCTCCTCCTCCTTTAGGGTAGTACCCTCTGGAACACACACACACACACACACTGTAACACACGCCATCACCTCTCCTCCTCCTTTAGGGTAGTACCCTCTGGAACACACACACACACACACTGTAACACACGCCATCACCTCTCCTCCTCCTTTAGGGTAGTACCCTCTGGAACACACACACACACACACCTCATTCTGATGTCACAGTCAAAATGGACTCCAAACTTCTCCACGATGGGTTTAAAGACCTGAAGAAGAAACAAACTGTTAAACATCAAACATATAAAATAACTATAGAACCAATAACAACTGGTTCAGGTCCATAGTTAGGACTGGTTCAGGTCTATAGTTAGAGCTGGTTCAGGTCTTCAGAACAGTACTATAGTACAGCAGTATTAGAACAGTACTATAGTACAGCAGTATTAGAACAGTACTATAGTACAGCAGTTATACTACAGACCTTGACGGTGTAGTCGATCTGAGGAGCCATCTCTGCGTTGGTTCCTCCCTTCAGGACAAGCTGTGAGGAGGCGTCAGAGTACAGAGCGCAGGGCAGAGCCGCCTGCAGCAGCAGACACACACTCCTGACACACACACACAACATTATCAACACACCATTACATTACACCGTGTGATCACACACACAGGCACACACTCACCCGGCGGTCTGTGTGTCGGCCGTGTGGTTTCCAGACTGAATCTTTCCCGGAGTCAGACGGATGTCCGTGGAGCCAATGTCAGCGCCCAGCAGGCTGCCGGAGCACATGGCCGAGACCAGCTGCAGCCCGCTGAGGTGCTGCGGTCTACACATGGACAGACACACACAGAGAGAGACACACAAACACACACAATGTCAGCGAGAGAGACACACGCAGAGAGACACAAACACACACAAAGTCAGAGAGAGAGACACACACACACACACACAGAGAGACACACACAGAGAAAGACACACACACAAAGACAAAGAGACACACACACAGAAATTGAGAGAGACTCAAACACACACACTTAGTCAGAGGCACTGAACTGGGTGTTTTCGCGGCCTTAAAGGAAAACGTGAGCAGTGTGACGCGTCGTGACGTCATGCTGCTCGGAGATGATGGAGATGAACACATGAGAACAACATGGCTGCGCACGTTAGAGATGAGAAGAGTCTTCACGTCAACACAGTGATGAAGACCGGAGGGAGAAGAGCTCCGTGTCCCAGAGGCTCAGACTCATGACCCGGAGGGAGGCTGCTGGAGAGCAGACTTATTCAGCTCAGACTCACGGAGCAGCGTACAGAGAACCGGAAATAGAACCAGAACAATGAGACTTTATGAACGCCGGCCTTTGTTTGAATGCTAGCCTGCTAACTCGGTTAGCCACCGCCTCGGCGCCAATGAATAGGCTAACGTTAGCCTGCTAGCCCCGTAGCTGCACACTTACCTGAGCCCAGGTGTGCTTCTCCCGGCTCGGACTTTGCTGATGTTGATGGAAGACCCGGTGATGCAACTGAGCGCCGCGGAGACCCGCAGGATCTGCCCGCCCTGCAGAGAGGCGACACCGGGGAGCAGGTGAGCCACCGACCAGTAGCATCTTAGCATGCTAGCATGTTACATGTTATACTCACTCCCTCCATCACGCTGCCGTCGATCTCCACCGCGGAGGACTCCGTCTCCATCTTCTGCTTCTGCTTCTGCTGCTGGTGCTGCTTGAGATTATTCGGCTTCTTCTTTTTCTGTTTGATATTATTCAGGTTTTTCCTGCTTCTTCTTCTGTTTGAGATTCTTCTTCTTCCAGAACTTCTCCCTGCCAAGTTAGAACCACTTACCGGAACAACTACAGACACTTCCGGTTGCTTTCAAAATAAAGAAAGAGCGCGGGGAGACTATTAATTCCGCAAGGTTTTTTGGGGGGAAAAATTGCTTTTCCAATCAATTAAGTAATCAATAATTAATTATAAATAAATATACATGTATATTCAATATACTTAATTACATTATTTAATTATTTTACACAAACTCGCACACTTGCTTTGTGGGTTTTCTCTGAAGTAAATGTCCTTTATTTTGAAGAGCAGTTCCGGAATTCCTCCTGTTTAACGCTTTAACAGCACGAGTCACTGTGACGTCATCATGAAACAATATGAAAGCAAATGTCTTTCATGCATTTGTTTCCTCCATGATGAGACGAAGGAGATATACATGTAGATAATAAATAATGAATACTTGTTATGGTTCTTCTATATTTCCATTGTAGTTTTCTTACTTTTTAATAGTCTATTCGCCGGACTTGATTGGATATTTAATGTAATAATACACCGAAGCGGATGTATTCTCTGTGAAAACGGACCGAGAACATAAATTTTCAGCTGGCACGAGAGTAAACATAATACAATTAATCATTGTTCTTTCAGAAGTGGCTGTAGTTCCGCCGCTGGCCGCTGGGTGGCGGCATGACGTAGCTGCTGCGTCCAGTCTCCCACAGCGCCGAATGAGACGCTGGACGATGATTGGCTGCTGAGTGGGGCGTGCAGCTGTGACGTAGATCAGTCGAGTAAAGATGGCGGCGGTGACCAGAGGCTCCTTCACTGTGTTCAGAAAGCTGGTGAGAAAGAGGCTGAAATCTGTCAGTGTTTTCTGATTGTTGGTTTCCTCCTCTGTTTGTTTGCTTCCGCTGCTCACGCGGACGGAGTGACGTCATTTCCCCCGTCACCCTGTCGGCCCGCTAGCTTAGCCTCTTAGCTGCTGTAACATCTGTTGTCACGCTAATGCTGATGCTAAAAAATGCTTAAAGGATGAAGTGCAGCAGCTCAGGTGTGTGTGTGAGTGAGTGAGTGTGTGTGTGTGTGTGTGTGTGTGTGTGTGTGTGTGTGTGTGTGTGTGGTGGGGGAGAAGGGGAGGTTGGTTGTCAGGGTTACCATTGAGGGTAACACTGTCAGGGTTAGGAGGTTAACTAACATGCTAACTGTGTGTTAGCAGCTTCAGTTAGCTTCCTGCTAATACACACTAACCTACCTGTAGTAACGGTACTAATACACACTGACCTACGTGTAGTAATGGTACTAATACACACTGACCCCCCTGTAGTAACGGTACTAATACACACTGACCTACGTGTAGTAATGGTACTAATACACACTGACCCCCCTGTAGTAACGGTACTAATACACACTGACCTACCTGTAGTAACGGTACTAATACACACTGACCTACCTGTAGTAACGGTACTAATACACACTGACCTACCTGTAGTAAAGGTACTAATACACACTGACCTACCTGTAGTAACGGTACTAATACACACTGACCTACCTGTAGTAACGGTACTAATACACACTGACCTACCTGTAGTAAAGGTACTAATACACACTGACCTGTCTGTCTCTCTTCAGATGACTCATCAGTACCGATGTCGATGTTTCCGGCTGCAGAGCTTCAGGTCCGACAGAACCGTTTGTCCTCTGAGCTTCAGATGTGAACCGAGCCTCCAGATGTTCAGCAGCAGGACCCTGCACTCCTCCGCTGGTAGGTCCAAAACAGCTGGACCCAAAGTCCTGAGACACTCTGTCTGGTTTCAAAACTTGAGGGAGTGGCTGGTGTTTGTTCCGCCTGTTTTTAGCCTGAAACCCACATACATGCATTTTTGCATACATATCAATCTACCCCCAACTATTAAAACACACACACACACACACACACACACACACACACACACACACACACACACACACACACACACACACACTTTCTTCTCTCTCCTGTACAAACACCATACCTGTATACACTAAATATATGATGTCTTGTTAGCCCGTATCTCACTGTTTTGTCGTCCTGTTGATGTTATGTCTATGTCTTGCCTTTGTTCTGTTTGTGCAATAAAATATATTTAAAAAAAGATAATATGATGATGTCGTTGTGTTTTTTGCAGTGAGTCTAGGACCAATTGTCTCGTTTAAACTGTCCGACATCGGAGAGGGAATCATGGAGGTGACGGTGAAGGAGTGGTGAGTCCTGAGACCACTAAGACCCCCAGACTACTGAGACCACTAAGACCACCGAGACCCCCAGACTACTGAGACTACTGAGACCACTAAGACCACCGAGACCCCCAGACCACTGAGACTACTGAGACCACCGAGACCCCCAGACTACTGAGACCACTAAAACTACTAAGACCACTGAGACCACCAGACTACTGGGACCACCAGCCTGCATAACCCTGCAGTGAGCAGCTGGCCCTGACCCCTCTGTCCTCAGGTACGTGAAGGAGGGGGACAAGGTGTCCCAGTTCGACAGCATCTGTGAGGTGCAGAGCGACAAGGCCTCCGTCACCATCACCAGCCGCTACGACGGCGTGATCAGGAAGCTGCACTACGCCGTGGACGGCACCGCGCTGGTGGGCAAGCCGCTGGTGGACATCGAGACCGAGTCCAGCTCAGGTGAGACGGGTGGAACCGGGTCTCCGAGGTTCTGGGGGTCACGGTCTCGCACTAAACCCGTGTTGTTGATCAGAGGTGATCCAGGAGGAGGACGTGGTGGAGACGCTCGCCATGGCCCGAGAAGAACACACCCACCAGGAGATCAGAGGACACAAGACGCAGGCCACGCCCGCTGTGAGGAGGCTGGCCATGGAGAACAACGTGAGGCTGTCCTCCAGTCTGTCCTCCCGTCTGTCTGTCCTCCAGTCTGTCTGTCCTCCCGTCTGTCTGTCCTCCAGTCTGTCCTCCCGTCTGTCTGTCCTCCAGTCTGTCCTCCCGTCTGTCTGTCCTCCTGTCTGTCCTCCCGTCTGTCTGTCCTCCCGTCTGTCTGTCCTCCAGTCTGTCCTCCAGTCTGTCCTCCAGTCTGTCTGTCCTCCAGTCTGTCTGTCCTCCTGTCTGTCCTCCTGTCTGTCTGTTGTCCCGACTGTCTGTCCTCCCGTCTGTCTGTCCTCCCGTCTGTCCTCCAGTCTGTCCTCCAGTCTGTCCTCCAGTCTGTCTGTCCTCCAGTCTGTCTGTCCTCCTGTCTGTCCTCCTGTCTGTCTGTTGTCCCGACTGTCTGTCCTCCCGTCTGTCTGTCCTCCAGTCTGTCTGTCCTCCCGTCTGTCCTCCAGTCTGTCTGTCCTCCAGTCTGTCCTCCAGTCTGTCCTCCAGTCTGTCTGTCCTCCTGTCCGTCCTCCTGTCTGTCCTCCTGTCTGTCTGTTGTCCCGTCTGTCTGTCCTCCAGTCTGTCCTCCAGTCTGTCTGTCCTCCAGTCTGTCCTCCAATCTGTCTGTCCTCCTGTCTGTCCTCCAGTCTGTCCTCCAGTCTGTCTGTCCTCCTGTCTGTCCTCCTGTCTGTCTGTTGTCCCGTCTGTCTGTCCTCCAGTCTGTCCTCCTGTCTGTCTGTTGTCCCGTCTGTCTGTCCTCCAGTCTGTCCTCCAGTCTGTCCTCCAGTCTGTCTGTCCTCCTGTCTGTCCTCCAGTCTGTCCTCCAGTCTGTCTGTCCTCCTGTCTGTCCTCCAGTCTGTCTGTCCTCCTGTCTGTCCTCCAGTCTGTCCTCCAGTCTGTCTGTCCTCCTGTCTGTCCTCCAGTCTGTCCTCCAGTCTGTCTGTCCTCCTGTCTGTCCTCCAGTCTGTCTGTCCTCCAGTCTGTCCTCCAGTCTGTCTGTCCTCCTGTCTGTCCTCCAGTCTGTCTGTCCTCCTGTCTGTCCTCCAGTCTGTCTGTCCTCCTGTCTGTCCTCCAGTCTGTCCTCCAGTCTGTCTGTCCTCCTGTCTGTCCTCCAGTCTGTCTGTCCTCCTGTCTGTCCTCCAGTCTGTCCTCCAGTCTGTCTGTCCTCCTGTCTGTCCTCCAGTCTGTCCTCCAGTCCGTCCTTCCTTGTGTTCCCAGTGTAACTGGTTGGACTGGTGTGCTCAGATTAAGCTCAGTGAGGTGGTGGGGACGGGGCGGGACAGACGGATCTTGAAGGAGGACATCCTGAACTTCCTGGCCAAGCAGACCGGAGCCATCATCCCCCAGACCCTGTTCCAAGAGATCCAGACTCCGCCCCCTGCTGCTGCCAGGCCCACGGCGGCCATGACACCTCCACCTGCCACGCCCAGACCCACCTTCACCGGCAAGGACGTCACGGAGCCCCTCAAAGGTAGACCAGGTCCTGCTCCTGGTCTGGCCTCAGGGGACCAGCATCTAGAGGCACGGGATCCTGGACCAGCATCTAGAGGCACAGGTGTGTCTGAACACACCTGTGCCTCTAGATGCTGGTCCCTTGAGACCATGATGTGGTCTCTGGGTCCTGGTCCCCTGAGACCATGATGTGGTCTCTGGATCCTTGTCCCCCGAGACCACGATGTGGTCTCTGGATCCTTGTCCACCGAGACCATGTTGTGGTCTCTGGATCCTTGTCCCCCGAGACCATGTTGTGGTCTCTGGATCCTTGTCCCCCGAGACCATGTTGTGGTCTCTGGATCCTGGTCCCCTGAGACTATGATGTGGTCTCTGGGTCCTGGTCCCCTGAGACCATGTTGTGGTCTCTGGATCCTGGTCCCCTGAGACTATGATGTGGTCTCTGGGTCCTGGTCCCCTGAGACTATGATGTGGTCTCTGGGTCCTGGTCCCCTGAGACCATGTTGTGGTCTCTGGATCCTGGTCCCCTGAGACTATGATGTGGTCTCTGGGTCCTGGTCCCCTGAGACTATGATGTGGTCTCTCCCATCGTGTCCTTCCAGGTTTCCACAGAGCGATGATGAAGACGATGACGGCGGCGCTGAAGATCCCTCACTTCGGGTACTGTGACGAGGTGGACCTGAGCCGCCTGGCGGGTCTGAGGGCGGAGCTACGACCCCTGGCTGAAGGTCGCGGGGTGAAGCTGAGCTACATGCCCTTCTTCATCAAGGTATGCCCACGGCCACGCCCACGCCGCCGACCGAACGTTGAGTGTGATCTAATGCTGCGCTCTCATTGGTTCAGGCCGCCTCCCTCGGCCTCCTCCACTTCCCCATCCTCAACTCCTCATTGGACGAGAGCTGCCAGAACATCACGTACAAGGTTCTATTTGTTCTCGTATTGATCTCTCTGAACTCATCGCTTCTCCACAACAACCCACCAATACCACCAGAACCACTAGAACCACAACCACACTCTAGAACCACTAGAACCACAACCACTCACTGGAACCAACCACACTCTAGAACCACACCGGTTCTGAAGCCCTGTGCGGTTCTGTTCTCAGGCGTCGCACAACATCGGCCTGGCGATGGACACCGCTCAGGGTCTGCTGGTTCCCAACGTGAAGAACGTCCAGCTGCTCAGCGTGTTCGACATCGCTCAGGAGCTGAACCGCCTGCAGGCGCTCGGAACCGCCGGCCAGCTGGGAACCCACGAGCTGAGCGGGGGAACCTTCACCCTGTCCAACATCGGATCAGTGAGTTCTACAGCCACTCTTGAACCACAGCCACTCTAGAACCAGAACATCAACACACCAGAACCAGAACCTCAACACACTAGAACCAGAACATCAACGCACTAGAACCAGAACCTCAGCACACTAGAACCAGAACCTCAGCACACCAGAAGCAGAACCTCAGCACACCAGAAGCAGAACCTCAGCAAACCAGAACCAGAACCTCCTCACAGAACCTTTGTCCTGACTCAGATTGGAGGGACGTACGCCAAGCCGGTCATTCTTCCTCCTGAAGTCGCCATCGGAGCTTTGGGGAAAATCCAGGTTGGTTCTGAAGCACATGGATCCTCATGTGGGTCGCTAGAACCCACTGTGTGGTTCTACCATGTTCACGTTGTTAGGAACAGAACCAGATGATTGATGAAGGGTTCCGTGGTGTGTTCTACCCGTCAGGTTCTCCCTCGGTTCGACGCCGGCGGCCAGGTGGTCGGCGCTCGCATCATGAACGTCAGCTGGTCGGCGGATCACCGCGTCATCGACGGAGCCACCATGAGCCGGTTCTCCAACCTGTGGAGGGAGTACCTGGAGAACCCGGCCCGCATGGTGCTGGACCTCAAATAAGACCCAGGTCTTTCTGCCGGAGGCCTTCTCGTTCACTCGCTGTCATTTCCTTGTTCCCTTTGAGCAAGGCAGTGAGAGGAGGGGGCGGGGCCAGCCTGTCAATCATGTTGTTTCCATGAGCACCGATTCCACACAGTCTGTTTCCAATGTTTCAGGAAACCACGACAGATCATGACCCGGTCTGAGTCGCTGATCCGGATCCAGCTGGATCCAGTTCTGGTCTCAGACCAGCTGGGGAAGTGAAACATTGAAAACAGCAGAACTTTAAAACTCTCCATGTGTTCTGTGACCGAAGGTTCTCTCTAGAACCAGGTTCCTGTTCCTCAAACGGCTCAGAGAGCAACATGACTAATAAAGGGGTCTGTGTATGCAAATGAGGTGGGCGGAGCCAGCAGACCTCAAGTCATGTGACTCAGCAGAACCAAAAGGTTCCACGTCTCTGAGGCTTTGATCAACACGAGCTCAGTTAAAGGACTAAGGAGGTTCTGGTTCTGGTCTTAAACAAATAATGAAAACAACATTCTCTGGTTCTGGTCCAGACCCATTTCCTCTCTTCTGTACTGGATCAGACCCAGTTCCTCTTCCTGGTCCCTGTACTGGATCAGACCCGGTTCTGTCCTCACGGGTGCGTTCCTGATGTGAAGTGACGTTTGTAAATAATCTGGTTCTTGCTGTGGTTCTGGCTCTGAGGAGGTCTGTAGACCTGATCCCCGTCGGGTCTGACCCGTCTGTTCCAGAACTGGGACAGAACCCGTGCAGGATCTCTGGTGTTGGTTGAACCTTTTCTTTGTTTTAGTTTCTGGGACTAAATGTAAACTGTAAAAAAAAACAAAAAACAAACATAGTTTTTTGTATTTTTGGGACGTTTGATCCTGAATAAAGTTGAAGTGCTGAACAAGGGGACTCAGTTTCATACTTTAGTCTCAGTTTTATTCTGAAGATTTATCTTTAATCTGAAGACATCTGTGGTTGATGATCATAAAGATTATTTATACAACAGTAGTCATGAATAAAGAAAAAGAACGCACAGTTTTACAAATATACATATTTTCAACATGAACAAATCACAACCAGGTCTGTAAACTACGAGTAGCCTACAGATCTAACAGGAAGTGACCGTCTGTGACTTCCTGGGTGCTATTTTAAGGCTGACGATGACGATGCTGCGTCTACGTTCCAGCCGCAGCTCTTCAGAGCGAGCTCATCGTGTCAGAGGTCATGTGACCTGGAGGCTAAAATTATCCAGCTGATCAGATTTCAGCTGAAGAGACGCAGCATGAGGACGACTGCTGCTGGAGGTGAGCAGTACTCAGTACTACCCTGTACCACGATGTACTACCCTGTACCACGACGTACTACCCTGTACCACGACGTACTAACCGGATACTACAACTACACAAAGACTATGAGTAAACAGACTACATCTGTACCACACATAGACCCACACGACCGTAAATGTGTGTTAAATAATACTTTTAGTATTTCATTGACGGTTTTCTGGTATAAACATTAGGGTCTAAATTAATACACAGTTTAAGTGATATTTTAAAGTCTTTCCATGGATCCAACGGCCCTCAGAGGTCAGAGGTCGTCCACCTGAGTGCTGTGACATCACTGACAGGAAGTGGTCATCATGGTGGCCGTGGTGAGCTCCATCACAGCCCTGTGGGAGACGAGGATCAGGAAGGTCCAGGAGGACGAAGATCAGCAGAGGAGGACGAAGACCGGGGGCGGGGCAACCGGCAGGTCAGACTCCGCCTCCTCTGCTGAGAGCTCATTCTATTGGTTCAAGAGGTGCTAAAGAAACAGATGGACAGCTGGTGGCTTCACATTAGAACTAATATTATTACTACCACTAGTTTTATGACTACTAGTATTACTACTACTACTACTACTACTACTACTACTACTACTACTACTACTATTATTATTATTGTTGTGAACACTTCTTCAGACTTTGCCATGGTTTTCATGGTTCATGTGGTTCTGGTCCTGGTTCAGACTGAGTGTTGCGGTCTGGGAGGACCGGGCGGTTCTGGCTCGGCTGAAACAGAAGCTGCAGACGGAAGACGGACGACTCATCCTGCGGATCGAACAGGAGGAGTGGAAGGTACCGGCTCCTCAGGGAAGTGGACTGGAAGGTGGACCTGATGAGGGTCAGGTCTTCATCTCTCTCTCTGTCCTCCAGACGCTGCCGGCCTGCCTCGTCCAGCTCAGTCAGGTCCATGAGTGGCATATTCACCGGACCGGACTGCAGAAGATCCCGGACTTCATCCCCAGCTTCCAGAACCTTTTGGTTCTAGACCTGTCCCGCAACGGGGTCGCGGAGATCCCCAAACAGATCGGTCAGTACCCCCCAATCCTACCAACCGACATATGATAGACCCGTTTCATGTCCTACAGTACAGTTATGGTTCTGGTCTCAGGGAAGCTGACTCAGGTCCGAGAGCTCCTGCTGAGCTACAACAGGATCCAGTTTGTTCCTGAAGAACTGAGCAGCTGTGAAAGTCTGGAAAGACTGGAGCTGGCCATGAACCGGGACCTGAGCCAGCTGCCGGATCAGGTACCACCCAATGCCCGGTTCAGGTTCTAGGTTCAGGTCGTAGTCCTGCAGAGCTGATCCGAGGTCTGTGCTCTGATCCAGCTGAGGAACCTGAAGAAGCTGCAGCACCTGGACTTGTCCATGAACGACTTCACCTGCGTGCCGGACTGCGTGGTCGGGCTGCCGGCGGTCCAGTGGCTGGACATGGGAGGAAACCGCCTGCAGCACTTACCTGAAGACATCCACAGGTGAGTGACGGGGCCATCAGAGGCCCCGCCCCTATCAGCCAATGGACACTGAGATTAGGTTGTCCTCAGGATGGAGACGCTGCACACTCTGTGGCTGCAGAGGAACCTGCTGGAGGACCTTCCAGATACCATCAGCAGGATGAGCAGTCTGGACACGCTGGTCCTCAGCTGCAACCGGCTCACAGACATCCCCCCAGTAATGGGGGACATGGCCAACCTCAGGTCAGTCTGTCCTCAGGTCTTCTTCTGGTCAGTCTGTCCTAAGGTCTTCTCCTCAGGTCTTCTCCTCAAACAGAACCGGATCATATTCATATTTGTGATGTTGTAGACTGATCAACCGGCTGTCGTCTCTCAGCCTCAGTTGTGGTTCTGTTGCAGGTTCGTGAACTTCCGGGACAACCCTCTGGTTCTGGACGTGTCGCTGCCCTGCAGGACGACGAAGGTGGAGGACGACGAAGACGACAGAGAGATGTTTGGACGAGAGTTCATGCAGGTCTACATCCAGGAGGCCCGAAAGAGAGCCGAGCTCCAGCTGCCCTGACCCGCGAGGACGTCTCCCCTGAGCTCCTGCATCCGTCTGTGAGAACCAGTGATCATGTTCACCTGTTCATGTTGTTCATGTTGCTCATGTTGCTCATGTTGTTCATGTTGTTCATGTTGCTCATGTTGCTCATGTTGTTCATGTTGCTCATGTTGCTCATGTTGTTCATGTTGCTCATGTTGTTCATGTTGTTCATGTTGTTCATGTTGCTCATGTTGTTCATGTTGCTCATGTTGCTCATGTTGTTCATGTTGTTCATGTTGTTCATGTTGCTCATGTTGTTCATGTTGCTCATGTTGTTCATGTTGCTCATGTTGTTCATGTTGTTCATGTTGTTCATGTTGCTCATGTTGCTCATGTTGCTCATGTTGTTCATGTTGTTCATGTTGCTCATGTTGTTCATGTTGCTCATGTTGTTCATGTTGTTCATGTTGTTCATGTTGTTCATGTTGCTCATGTTGTTCATGTTGTTCATGTTGCTCATGTTGTTCATGTTGTTCATGTTGCTCATGTTGTTCATGTTGTTCATGTTGCTCATGTTGTTCATGTTGTTCATGTTGCTCATGTTGTTCATGTTGTTCATGTTGCTCATGTTGCTCATGTTGTTCATGTTGTTCATGTTGCTCATGTTGTTCATGTTGTTCATGTTGCTCATGTTGTTCATGTTGCTCATGTTGCTCATGTTGCTCATGTTGTTCATGTTGTTGATACTGTAAACAATGGCGGCCGTGAGTCTTCTCTGCCTCAACATCACTCAGTTATATTTTATCATTCCATAAAACATAACACGCTGCATGGTGTCATAGTGATGTCATGGTGTCATAGTGATGTCATGCTGTCATAGTGATGTCATGCTGTCATAGTGATGTCATGGTGTCATAGTGATGTCATGGTGTCATAGTGATGTGTTATGGTGTCATAGTGATGTCGTGCTGTCATAGTGATGTGTTATGATGTCATAGTGATGTCATGGTGTCATAGTGATGTGTTATGTCATAGTGATGTCATGGTGTCATAGTGATGTGTTATGTCATAGTGATGTCATGGTGTCATAGTGATGTCATGGTGTCATAGTGATGTCATGCTGTCATAGTGATGTCATGGTGTCATAGTGATGTCATGCTGTCATAGTGATGTGTTATGGTGTCATAGTGATGTCATGGTGTCATAGTGATGTGTTATGTCATAGTGATGTCATGGTGTCATAGTGATGTGTTATGGTGTCATAGTGATGTGTTATGATGTCATAGTGATGTCATGGTGTCATATTGATGTGTTATGGTGTCATAGTGATGTCGTGCTGTCATAGTGATGTGTTATGATGTCATAGTGATGTCATGGTGTCATAGTGATGTGTTATGTCATAGTGATGTCATGGTGTCATAGTGATGTCATGGTGTCATAGTGATGTGTTATGATGTCATAGTGATGTCATGGTGTCATAGTGATGTGTCATGATGTCATAGTGATGTGTCATGGTGTCATAGTGTTGTCATGGTGTCATAGTGATGTCATGCTGTCATAGTGATGTGTCATGGTGTCATAGTGATGTGTCATGGTGTCATAGTGATGTCATGGTGTCATAGTGATGTCATGCTGTCATAGTGATGTGTCATGGTGTCATGTGCTTTAAGAGACTTTCATCCAATCAGATTCCTCCTCCTGTGTCTCCATGGGAGCACATACTTCATTAACTCATTAATTTCTAATTACTTATATGATAATCTAATCTTTATTGAAACTTCTGTGTTTCTGTTTCAGAGCCAGACGATGAAACATTTATATTATAGCTTATATATTCATATATTTCCATTTATATTACATGTTATATGTTTCTTGTTTGGTTAAGTTATTAAAGACATGTTCTGTATGATGTTATTAATGTTGTATATAAAGTTATTAATGTTGTATATGAAGTTATTAATGTTGTATATGACGTTATTAATGTTGTGTATAAAGTTATTAAAGACAGGTTGACTTCAGTAGAAAACATTTAATACACAAATCAAACATCGCCAGTTTCATTTTAATCCAAAATAAAAATACTTATATTTCTGTATCAGTCTGTAGATAGTAGTCCGTCCCCCGTCTCCCCGTGACCTTCATTACCCAGAAGGCACGGCGGTCAGCAGCACGTTCCTGTGACCTTCATTACCCAGAAGGCACGGCGGTCAGCAGCACGTTCTCCAGAGTCACCTGACTGCTGACGTAACGAGTCAGTTTGCTGCTGAAGCCGTTCGTCTCCAGGAAGTGAAGTCTGCCGCTGTCAATCAAACGTTTACAGAGACGGCCCGCCTCCTCACGCTCTTCCTGCAGGAACCTGAGGAGGATGAGGAGGAGGAAGAAGAGAAACTCCTGGAAACAGATCCACAAACCAGAAGAGACCTCTGGTTAACCTTCTGGAGGTCAGAGGTCATCAGAGGTCACATATTTACCCGATCACAGCGTCCGCCTCCTCCACCGGTTCGTGCTCTTCGTCGTCTTTCCTCTGATTGGTCCCGTCCTGAGACGCAGGCCCGCGATTTGCCGGTCGGAGTCCACACGTGGCCCAGCTGGACATCCGGCAGAACGCTGAGAACTCTGTCGCCCCGAGTCCGTTCTGCAGGAAGAACCGCCGCCCGACGTAGTGCCGCCACTCACAGCGGTGGTGACAGCACAGCGCCACGGCCAGGCCCAGAACTGGGCCCAGAACCGGACCAGAGTCTGGTTCTGGGGTTTTGAGCCGTTTTGGTGGAGGTTCCCCCTCCTCCAGGAATCCTGGTGATCCCAGCAGACAGCGTAGAGCCAGATCTGAGACCAGAGAGAGACCCGCTAAGGCCACGCCCTCTTTCCCAGCAGCCAATCAGAGATCCGATTGGCTGCCTAGAAATAGGGCGTGGCCTCAGCAACCTGAGATCACAGAGAGACACGCTGACAGCCAATCAGAGGGCAGCACCGCGCTCACCTGTCGCTGCTCCACACAGGTGTTTCCCAACGCCGACCAGAGGAAGCTTCTTCTGCCGGAGCAGCTGGACTTTACCTGGAGACACCAGAGTCAGGACCAGAACCAGGACTCCACAGACCACCAGGCTGCAGGTGCTGGTCTCTTACTTAAGTCCAGATGCTGAATGTCGACCTGCAGCCTCTCAAACTGGACTCCAGGGTCCTGATGCTTTCCATCCACCTGGACCAGAACACAACAGATCAGACCAGTTTGACTTCATAACACATGAAAGGGGATTCTGGCGCCCTCTGCTGGTCTGGATTAATGAGCACTTCTTGCCTTGAAACGGGTGCTGCAGCGTTCCACCAGCAGCAGCTGCAGGTCCTCGCAGGTCTTCAGGTCCTCGCAGGTCTTCAGGTCCTCGCAGGTCTTCAGGTCCTCGCAGGTCTTTATCTGGTCTCCGGTCTTCAGGGCCTCGTGGATCCAGTGGGATAGTTTCCCGCGACCGGCTCCGAACTCCACGAAGCACCGCCCCCTTCCCAGCAGCCCCAGTGCCTCCAGGTGACCTAAAAGAGAGGACTGACACTGACAGGTAAGACCACAACAAGGCTCCGCCTCCTCCGGTGTATGAACACCTGGACTCTGGTGGATCAGAGGTTCTTTTGAGCACCTGCTGCTTCAGGTGTTTGTGGGCGGAGTCTCCGTTCTTTGGGTTGTTGAGTTCCTCCTGGAGGACGGGGTGAGACAGAACGCTGTCGTCCACGTCCCACTGCAACCCTACAACAACAACAACTTGATGATGATGATGTCATCACTCAGGTAAATGGATCCTGGATGAACTCACCTGCGACAGCGGCCCTCAGTTTGTCCAACAGAGAATGTAACTCGGCCCGACTCCGCTCAGATAGACTCACCTGAACCACAGCAGCTTATTGTTATAGTTATTATTATTAGTGTTATTGTTGTTGTTGTTGTGCGAGATGTTACCTGTTGGAGCATCTCTCCGTCAGTGGATCCAGAGTTTATGTTCTCCACATAATAAACCTGCAGAATGGTTCATATATGTATATACACATTAATAATCATATTCATAACATTCATGATAACATTATTCATCATAACAATAACTCACAGGCTTTGTTTTCTCTCTGGCGTTACATTTCTTCAGGTGCTGCTTCAGTTTGTCTTCACTTACAGTGCTGAAGTCACACAAACAGGAAGTCACTCAGTGAAGAGTCACACAAACAGGAAGTCACTCAGTGAAGAGTCATACAAACAGGAAGTCACTCAGTGAAGAGTCACACAAACAGGAAGTCACTCAGTGAAGAGTCATACAAACAGGAAGTCACTCAGTGAAGAGTCACACAAACAGGAAGTCACTCACTGTTTGGGGTCCAGAGGACACGGGATCCTGTTGCTGCTTTCTTCTTCCTAAAACAGGAAACAGGAAGTTAAGAAACGGTGATGACACCCCACTGAAGTACATGAAGTATTGCAGTAGTGGTAGTACGGTAAGGTTATGTCAGCTTATTGATTATTAATCAGACTTTCAGGATAATTATTCAAATCTAAATGATTTATTAACTTCATAATCTAAACATTGGAACCATTTAACTCTTAAATAATTAGTTATTTATTGCAAACTCATAAATCATGATTTGTGTTTAATTATTATTATCATCATCTTTTTCTCCGAGCTGCCTGAAATAAGTTGTTTTACTCTTAAACCCAATTTTTGTCTCTAAATTGTTGAACTAATAAAGTTTAAACTTCAGACTTTCTGATCGTTGTGTAGTGAAGCTGTGTCCCTGAACTCCCCACGGGTCCCTGAACCCACCACAGATCCCTGAACTCACCACGGGTCCCTGAACCCACCACGGGTCCCTGAACTCACCACGGGTCCCATGAACTCACCATGGTCGCGTGCTCTCCACAGAACACTTTTCCTCTCGCGACGATCATTTTGCAGAAGCGTTTTTTCTTCTCCAGGAAGAAGCCACATCTCCCGGGCAGCGCGGCCGCCATGTTGGAGCACGCTGACGCAGATGACGCTGCGCGTTGCCTTCACGTGCTGAGCCAGCTGTAGAAAATACCAACAGTATATTATGGAAATAAATACAAATTAATTGTGTAAAATAATCAGGCTCACAGAACAACGTGGACATTTGTCAAAATAATACATATTGTTAAATCTAGATTTGACTTAAGGTGTAAAACCATTTCCAATCTGGTGGTTATAAAGTTATATTTCTCCTCAGCAGCACGTGAACGCATCCTCCCGCAGCTCTGATTGGCCGCTGTGTACGCCAATTAAAATAGTTTCCCTCCTCTCGTTTTAGCGGGGTGGGGCTTATGTTCCGGTGACGTCATTAGTGGACTGTCCAAACCGTAATGGCGGCAGCAGTAGCGCAGCGGGGCGGTGGTCCCGGTTCTTCTCCCGGTTCTTCTATCACGGCAGCGGCGGACTACTCGGTGCTGGTTGTGGTGGGCTCGCTGCGGCCCGCCGGGCTGCTGGAGCGGCTGCTGCGGCAGATTGACTACGGTGGGTAAAGTTACCCGGTACCGCAGACGGTAACGAGAACTTAGGGACGGAAGTTAGCGAGACCCTTCACAATAAAAGACCCGGTCTAACCGTGTTAAAACAAACGTTTTCACGGTAAACACCTTCAATTTACCGTGCGTGTAGCTTCCAATTAGTGTGTGCAGCTTCCGGTTAGTTGGAGGTGTGTGTGTGTGTGTGTGTGTGTGTGTGTGTGTGTGTGTGTGTGTGTACGTGTGTGTGTGTGTCTGTCTGTCTGTCTGTCTGTCTGTCTGTCTGTCTGTCTGTCTGTCTGTCTGTCTGTCTGTCTGTGTGTGTTTGAGACTTTACAGAAACACGTTTATTGTATTTATTTGGAATACAATTTATATTTTCACATGGTATAAATAATCTTAATCACGTGATGGATATTTAACTAATTGCATTATAGTTCACTTCTGAGTAGGCTTTTATTTAGAAAATCCCTTTTTACCGGAAGTCGTTAGCTTGTGCAGCTTGACGGTCTCGTGTTAAAGTTTCTTCACTCAGCAGTTTGACCCGCGAACCAGATCACTGATGGGTAATCAATAAATCCCCAATGTCCTGGTGATCAGAGATTAGTTTGTCTGGAGAACCATCAGACTGACCCAGTTCAACTGAAGAAACAAACAATCGATCAGCCTCTGACAGCTGAGACCTGATCAATTACCATAAGACCTGATCAATGACCACAGGACCTGATCAATGACCACAAGACCTACTACAGCTATTGATGATCAGCTGATCACACCAGCCATTTAGACTTCAGGTGTGTGTACTATGACCCATCCTGTGTGTACTTCAGGTGTATGTACTGATGACCTTTCTGTGTGTACTTCAGGTGTGTGTACCGATGACCTTCCTGTGTGTACTGATGACCTTCCTGTGTGTACTTCAGGTGTGCGCTGCTGGCCTGTAAACCTGGACGTCTCTGTTCTGGACCAGCAGCTGAAACTCTTTGTGTCGAGACACTCGGCCTTCCTGTCAGAGGACGTCCCAGGTGAGACAACAGGAAGTACACCTGCTAGTTGGTTAGTGTTGTGTAGTTAGTGTTGTGTGTCAGCAGGTCTCTTCCTAGTCTTCAGACACACCACCTCTTTCTTTACGTGTATTATCTTCTCTTTATTTCATACAGTTTGTCTTTGAATGGACAGATGAAAGGGTTTAGCTGTTTTCACACAAACTGGAGCAGAAACTGTACTGAGCTCTGAAGGTCAAAGGTCACTACACCACGTGACAGGAAGGATGACATCGTCTGTCACAGACAGAGACAGGAAGTTATTTAAGTGTGAACTCATAAATACGGTCAGCTGAGATTCTGCTGAACAGCCTGCAGACACACACACACACACACACACACACACACACACACACACGCACACGATCTGCTCCATCTAAACAGGGACGATGTGGTCTCTGTTAATCGGACCCGGTCTGTAATCTGAGGCCCACATTGTGGAGGAGCTCCTCGTGGTGATTAGATTGGGGTCCTGACATGAGAACATCCACCACGTCTGAAACCCTCACGAATCACACAATGACTGAGCTTTATGCATCCTTGTGTTTTCTAGTGTTAAGGTCCGCTAACAGTCGTCTCTGTGATCTAATGCGTGTTTGTCCTGCAGGACAGAGGACGCTGCAGCACCGCGGGGACGTCCTGGACACTCGGGTTGTTGTGAATCCCGCTCACGACTTCGTCTGCTCAGAGGTGAGTAAAAGTCACTCTGGTTCATCATGTGGATCAGATCATCACTGCTGTGTCGCGTCACCCCGGGCCAGAGAAGAATCAATGGCATCTTTATGAGGCGTTGGTGTTCAGTAAAGATGTTATCCTGATGATCTAAGATGAACTACAGTCATTATTATAACACTTTGTTTCCCTGCTTCCAGGTGCGGCGGCTCATCTGTGATCCGTCTCCACACAAACTTCTGGTTCTGGCCGGTCAGTGTGTGGAAGAGTCCGGAGAGATCGTCTTCCAGAGAGGCTGCTTCTCCCTCAGAGACCTCCTCCACATCTTTGAGGAAGACGAGGTGTGTGTGTGTGTGTGTGTGTCTGTGTGTGTGTGTGTGTGTGTGTGTGTGTGTGTGTGTGTGTGTGTGTGTGTGTGTGTGTGTGTGTGTGTGTGTGTGTGTGTGTGTGTGCGCGTGTGTTACTTTTGTGTGTGGTGGTCGTGGTCCTGATTGTGTGAGTCTCTGGTAGGTGGGCCAGCTGTTGCACTCTGCAGACCCCCAGAAGAAGGCCCGCCTCACCCTCAGCTGCCCAGATGTTGGTCTTTGGAAGAGCGTGTTGGAGCAGCACCAGCTGCAGGACTACATCCACATCCAGATCAACCCGCCCCCCGTCCTGCCAGAGATGGAGGGTCTGCAGGAGTTCACGGAGTATCTGTCCGAGTCTCTGGAGCCCGAGTCCTTCTTTGAGCTCCTGGAACCCCCCAGCACCGTGGGGTTCCTGAAGCTCTCTCGGCCGTGCTGCTACATCTTCCCTGGGGGGCGGGGCGACTCCGCCTTCTTTGCCGTTAACGGTTTTAACGTCCTGGTGAACGGTGGCTCGGATTCCCGCTCCTGCTTCTGGAAACTGGTCCGGCACCTGGACAGGATCGACTCGGTGCTCCTGACTCACGTCGGCGTGGATAACCTCCCCGGGCTCAACAGTCTGCTGCTGAGGAAAGTGGCGGAGCAGGAAGAAGAGGCTGCCGGGTCTCAGCCTGAGGAGGACTGGATGAAGAACCTCATCTCCCCTGAGATCGGGGTGGTCTTCCTCAATGTGCCTCTCCGGTTGAAGTCCACGCAGGGAGATCCCAGTGAGCTGCGGAGCTGTGACCAGGCGGCACTCACGCTGCAGAGTTTACAAAGACTTTCCATCAAACCTGAACCCCTCAGCCGGTCTAACGGACCCAGAATAGAACCAATGATCTTGTTTCAAAAGATGGGAGTGGGCCGTCTGGAGCTGTACCCACTGAATCCAGTCACTGGCAGCAAAACCCTTGAAGCTTTAATGCACACTTGGCCAAATAACGGATCCATTGTTAAGGGCTCAGATCTCCCTCTACCGTGCCTTGTTTCCATCTGTGCTTTGCTGGTCTGGCATCCGTCCAGTCCCCAGGAGAGGATCATCCGGGTCCTGTTCCCTGGGTGCACGCCGCAGAACAAGATTCTGGACGGACTTGAAAAACTCAAACATCTGGATTTTCTCAAACATCCGGTCGTGCGTATAAAGGACGTGGGAACACCCAGACCAGAGAAGCAACCGAAACGAGCAGAGAGTCGGGAGAGCCTTAAGTCCTTGTCGAAGGACTTCAGACCCAGTAGTACCTTGCAAAAGGACAAGCTCGCACGAGTGGATGTTAAAAAAACGGAGGTGAAAACGATGCCAAAGGCAGCAGGTGACGCCACACCTAAAGAAAAGAAAGACGGAGAAGAAAAGCCCAAACTAAAGGATCCAGATACGAAATCAAAGCCACCGAAACCGACTGAAAAGCTTTTTCCAAAGAAAGATGTGTCAAAAGAAGAGAAAAGGGAAGTGAAAAAGAAGGAAGAGAAGGTCACGGCAGCTGTTGTCAAGAAAGAAGACAGTGGAGAGAAAAAGAAAGAAGCTGTAAGTACAAAAGCAAAGAAAGAAATCAAACCTGAACCAAAGAAAGACAGACAGAAAGAGGTAAAAAGCAGACCAGCTGTGAGGGAAGTGAAGAAAGCAACGAGTACAGAAGGAAAGAAAACTTCTGGAAAGAATAACTGTCTTCCAAAAAAAGACCCGACGTCTTTAGGGACCAGAGGTAGCCCCGGTTCAAAGGAGCAGGAGAACCAGAAGGAGACGGCTTGCTCCAAGGTGTCCTTACCTGAGGACATGAGGGCGGACTTTGAAAGTCTTCGTTTGGAGGACAACAATGGGAACGACTCCAAGGCCTCGACTTCTGATGGAGCAGAGACCAATAGGAACCAGACCTCGGCAGTACTCCAGAGTCCAGAGACTTTTTGTTGTATGGAGACAAACCAGGTCTCCAATCAGAACTCGGGACGCACAGCTTCCCATCGGCCCTCTGGAGAGGACGGTCTGGGTTTTGGTGACGATGGCGTCTTCGGGAGGAGAGGATCCAGTCTGGGCTTTGAGGACAGCAAGATGTCCGACCTGGAAAACTCCCCGTCCTCTCAGAATAAGCAGTCGGGTCTTTTGACACTTAGTCCTTTTAAAGAGTCGATGCCGGACTCCTCCGCCTCCATGACCTCCGTGCCGGCGGAGGTGGACTCTCCTCCCTCGACAGATGTTGATAAATCCCTGTCGGTGTCTTTAGAGCCCAGAGGCCCCGTGGGAGATCAAGTCTACTCTATCGGACATGTCAGAGAGTCTGACACCGTCACAGGAGTGTCCTTACTTCCGGGATCGAACCAAAATGGGCTCAGCGGATCAGCGGATCGCATCCACGGGATGTCGGACCTCATCTCGGACGTCCCGCATGATGTAGACCTCTGCTTAGTGTCGCCCTGTGAGTTCCAGCACCCCAAGACTCCAGACAACCATCAGCATGTGAGTCCTGACGTCTGCGACAACAACAACCACTCGCAGGATCAAAGCAGCAGCGACCGCCCTTCAGTCGGCAGCCAGGAAGCTCCGCCCACGTCAGCCAGCGAGTCCGTCCAGACTGGCCCGGAGTCCGACGCCCCCCCTGGTGCAGAGGAATGTCCATCCATCGCGGCGGAGATGGACTATGATGATGACTCCTGTAGCCTTTTCCCACCCAGTCATCCACCAGATTCCCCCAGTTCTCAGTCTTCCCATGGGGGACGGCATGACCCCCCGCCTGCCCCGCTCAAGGACTTGCCACCGTTACCGCCCCCGCCTGGAGCCTGCATGGCCGACGCAGAGGCCGGCAAGAACCTGAAGAGTTCAGCTGCCAAAACCAAGAAAGCAACCGGCAAGACGCAGAGGGCTGGAAGCACCACAGCCCAGACCGGCAAGGCCCCGACGGGATCCCTGAAGATCATGGCCAGCCTCGACACAAAGCCATCGTCCAGGAGCTCACTTGGAGGCTCTAGGATTGGTCCCGCGAAACCGTCTTCCTCAGGTAGGCGGCCCGTCATGAAGTGTCGTCTGGTTCTGTTGGTTCTGTTGGTTTGTGACACATTTCTAGTCTGTGAAACGTTAAATACAACACAGACACAGAGAAACACGTTTCTACAGACCGCTTCAGATTAAATGATGATACCTTAAGTAAAACCAAGTTACTGTTTAGTCACATTTGAGTATTTCCTAGACATAGTATAAAACTGAAGGCCTCCGTTAAGGCCTGTGAGTTCTGTTCGTAGGCCCAACAAAGTCTTCTGAATTGGATCCAGATCTTTGTTCCACGACCTTTTCCTGCATTCTAATACACAAAAATCATTCAGGTTTAAACAGTTTTCATCTCCTTTTTCTGACTTCCCACCAGCTCCCAAAGCTGCAGGTTCCTCCGGTTCTGTGGTCTACGTGGACCTGGCCTACCTACCGTCCGGCTGTGCCTCGTCCACCGTGGACCCGGACCTGTTCAGAGGCCTCCGCTCCTCGTATTACGTCATCAGCGGAGACGACCCGGTGAAGGCGGACTCCATGAGGAGCCTCCTGGACGCCCTGCTGGAGGGGAAGGGCGGCTGGCCGGAGGTCCAGGTTCGCGAAAACTCGTTTGTTTGCTTCTCATTCTTTGTGCTCTGTCCTCTGATTGGTCCGTTTCCCTGACCTTTCCTCAGGTGACTCTGATCCCGACGTTTGATTCGCTGGCGATGCACGAGTGGTACCAGGAGACCCACGACCGGCAGAGGGAGCTGTCCATCACGGTGCTGGGCAGCAACAGCACCGTGGCCATGCAGGAGGAGACCTTCCCCGCCTGCAAGGTGGAGTTCTGAGCGGTGGAGAGGGTACTTTGTTGTCATAGTTACGTCCTGACAGACCAATGAAAGGTGGAGTTGATCTGTCAACTGAACCTGAAACTCCTCCCCCTTCGCGCGAGTCATGTGACTGCTCAGGTACTTGTTCTTAGTCAAGAGGGCGATGAAACAGGAAGTCACGATTTTGGTCCTTTACATTTCCTGCGCATCTGTGACATCACTTCCTGTCACTCCCCCTCTGCTGGATAAGTGCCTTCAGGTCGCTGCTAACTAGCATGAGGCTCTTTTTAACAGCAACGTCTTCCTGTGATTCGATTTCACTTCATGAGTTTAGTCACATATTGTATAAAGTGACTTCTGGGAGCAAAACATTTATTTAAAGTACAGATCGTTATTGATGAAGCACAGTAAACAGTAAAGCATTAGCCGTTAGCCTAGCGTTCAGCTTCAAGTTTCATTTGGTAACAGATCAATACCTTGATCGTTATCAAATGTTCTAATTATATTTATCTCTTGATTCTCAGAACTTTGTACTCATCTGCATCAGGTTTGTCTCCAAAATTTAATCTCATCGTGAATAGTTTAATCTCATCATGAATAGAGTTTAATCTGGTCATGAATAGAGTTTAATCTGGTCATGAATAGAGTTTAATCTGGTCATGAATGGAGTTTAATCTGGTCATGAATGGAGTTTAATCTGGTCATGAATGGAGTTTAATCTGGTCATGAATGGAGTTTAATCTGGTCATGAATGGAGTTTAATCTGGTCATGAATGGAGTTTAATCTCATCATAAATAGAGTTTAATCTCGTGATGGGTAGAGTTTAATCTCGTGATGGGTAGAGTTTAATCTGGTCATGAATAGAGTTTAATCTGGTCATGAATGGAGTTTAATCTGGTCATGAATGGAGTTTAATCTGGTCATGAATGGAGTTTAATCTGGTCATGAATAGAGTTTAATCTGGTCATGAATAGAGTTTAATCTGGTCATGAATAGAGTTTAATCTGGTCATGAATAGAGTTTAATCTGGTCATGAATAGAGTTTAATCTGGTCATGAATAGAGTTTAATCTGGTCATGAATAGAGTTTAATCTGGTCATGAATAGAGTTTAATCTGGTCATGAATAGAGTTTAATCTGGTCATGAATAGAGTTTAATCTGGTCATGAATAGCCCCCACGTTGCCTTTCAACAGATCTCAGATCAGTTTACAGTTTCTATCCTGTTCTGTGTGATGCTCTAAATACTACATCTCCCATGAGCCTCAGCGGTTACGTCGTATTCATTACACTCTGCATCTGCTGAATTGATCCAAAATGTAAAAGTGAATTGATTTGATTGTCAGAATTTATCTGCCCGGCAACCGCGTGGAGCTCTGTGATTGGATGCGTCTTACCGCAGTGCTTTCTGGGACTTGTAGTACTTTCCTCCAGCTGAATCTGTTCACAGTTTGAATTGTTTTGTACTTCAGATGAAATCCTTCCTTGAACATTCAAACACACATTTCAATCTTTAACTTATTTATTTATTTAAATTCTGTTCTGCATTCCAGCTGCAGCTTCTTCCTACTTTATTGATCGCTAATAAACTGAAGAGTTTACTAATCATAACTTTTCTGGTTATTGATCTGCAGATCACAAGTTAAAAAAAATACTTTTAAGATAAAAAGTAAAAGAAAATGTTTAATTCACAGAATGTTCTTTTTTATAAGTGATAGGTAATATTTTGGCTTTTATTGATTAAATGACAACATTTTGATGGTCTTCATCATTTAAATGTTTTATTTTAATAACAACTTTAACTTTTTATTTTTTTCTTTATCAGAGACTCTAAAAAATTATAGTGTTAAAGATGTCAATTATTAGTTTACACACACACACACACACACACACACACACACACACACACACACACACACACACACACGTCACTGTGTACTCAAACACTTTCAAAATAAAAGTTTTCCTTTAACAGTCTGCAGTGTTTTATTTTGAAAAGACTTAAAATGTTCAACGTTACAACAAATGTCTGCTTCTGCATCTTTAATAACACAATAATAACTGTCACATGAGCCGCGTCTGCTGCTGACAACTGATCACTTTATCATCATGAAGATCAATATTACTTCCTATTGATCATGAAGATCAATAGGATCATGAAGGTCCTTGACCTTCATGATCAATATGATGTCATATATACCATGAGGATCAATATGACGTCATATATACCATGAGGATCAATATGACGTCATATATACCATGAGGATCAATATGACGTCATATATACCATGAGGATCAATATGACGTCATATATACCATGAGGATCAATATGACGTCATATCCAGATGTTTTTAATAATCCTCATCTGAAGAAATCTGATCAGCTGTAATGATTGATGATGTCATCACTACTGGAAAGTATTTACATCAGTAAAGTATGAATAAACACTTATTAATAAACTATTTACATTATTTAACACGTTTATAAACACATCAACGTGTTTATGAAGAGTGTTTATTAACGTGTTAACAAACATGCTGGTATGTTTATTAACGTGGTAAACATACCAGCATGTTAATTAACATGCTGGTATGTTTATTAACGTGGTAATAAACATACCAGCATGTTAATTAACATGCTGGTATGTTTATTAACGTGTTAATAAACATACCAGCATGTTTATTAACATGTTACATTAGAGCAGGGGTGTCAAACATACGGCCCGCGGGCCGGATCCGGACCGCCAGGGTGTTCAATAGTAAAATCAGCAGAGCTGGGATTCAAACCTCTGACCCTCTGTTGATAAGACAGACATGCAAACCATTGATCAGTCGCAGAGAGCTGATGTCTGAACATCTGGTCTTAATGTTTCTAGTTAATTGTTGAAATACCTTAAAATAGAGCTTATCATCTAAAAACCTTCAACAATGATTTAGCCATAGAGAAACATTGTCGTTAATTATGCGTTATGCTGTGATTTTAAGAATTTTAATTTAATTTAAATAATTAATTTACAAACGTAGAATCCATAATTTATGAACTCTGAATCATAATCATGAAACCTAATAATCGAGTTTATTAATCCAGAATAAACATTTATAACTGTGTTAATGAACTAATGTTGGAACAATGATTTATTAATAATGTGTTATTGTAATAGTGTTTTATTATAATAGTGTATTATTATAAGAGTGAATTAGTATAATAACGGTGGTTTATTATAAACCCCATCACGTGACTCCTCCCCCTCCCTTCCTCCTCCCCCCCTCCCTCATGGGCGGGTCTCTCCTCTCAGCAGATGAAGCTGCAGCTCTGATACGCAACATGGAGTGAGTACACCTTCTTTATCTCCTTCCTTTTCTCCTCCTCCTGTTTAATTGTCTGTGCGTGTAACGTGTGTGTGTGTGTGTGTGTGTGTAATGTGTGTGTGTGTAACGCGTGCAGGGTCTCGCGTGTCGTCATTGTGCGGCATCAACCCGCCAAGTCAGCACGAGATCACCGGAAACACCGTCTGAGTAGAGTGATGAAGAGGAGGGGATGAAGAAGAGGAAAGGGTTAAATGATGAGGAAGAGGAAAGGATTAAATGATGAAGAAGAGGAAAGGATTAAATGATGAAGAGGAAATGGTTAAATGATGAGGAAAGGATTAAATAATGAAGAAGAGGAAAGGATTAAATAATGAAGAAGAGGAAAGGGTTAAATGATGAAGAAGAGGAAAGGGTTAAATGATGAAGAAGAGGAAAGGGTTAAATGATGAAGAAGAGGAAAAGGTTAAATGATGAAGAAGAGGAAAAGGTTAAATGATGAAGAAGAGGAAAGGGTTAAATGATGAAGAAGAGGAAAGGGTTAAATGAGGAGGAAGAGGAAAGGGTTAAATGATGAAGAAGAGGAAAGGGTTAAATGATGAAGAAGAGGAAAGGGTTAAATGATGAAGAAGAGGAAAGGGTTAAATGATGAAGAAGAGGAAAGGGTTAAATGATGAAGAAGAGGAAAGGGTTAAATGATGAAGAAGAGGAAAGGGTTAAATGATGAAGAAGAGGAAAGGGTTAAATGATGAAGAAGAGGAAAGGGTTAAATGATGAAGAAGAGGAAAGGGTTAAATGATGAAGAAGAGGAAAGGGTTAAATGATGAAGAAGAGGAAAGGGTTAAATGATGTTCTCTCTGCTCTACTTTTCTCGGTGGAAGCAGACCAGACCTCTCTGATTACTTATTGATCCGGTTTTACCACAAAGGAACAAATCCACGATTAATAACATCTATGAGATCAATAAGACGATATGAGATAGAGTCCTCCAGCTGCTCTGGAACTGTTCTCTACGACACTGGGACCAGTCCCTCTACAACACTGAACTGGTTTCCAGCGTAGTTGAACTGGTTTCTAGTGTAGATGAACTGGTTTCCAGCGTAGTTGAACTGGTTTCCAGCGTAGTTGAACTGGTTTCCAGCATAGTTGAACTGGTTTCCAGCGTAGTTGAACTGGTTTCTAGTGTAGTTGAACTGGTTTCCAGCGTAGTTGAACTGGTTTCTAGTGTAGTTGAACTGGTTTCCAGCGTAGTTGAACTGGTTTCTAGTGTAGTTGAACTGGTTTCTAGTGTAGTTGAACTGGTTTCCAGCGTAGTTGAACTGGTTTCCAGCATAGTTGAACTGGTTTCCAGCATAGTTGAACTGGTTTCCAGCGTAGTTGAACTGGTTTCCAGCGTAGTTGAACTGGTTTCTAGTGTAGTTGAACTGGTTTCCAGCGTAGTTGAACTGGTTTCCAGCGTAGTTGAACTGGTTTCTGGTGTAGTTGAACTGGTTTCCTGTGGTCCCAGTATTAGTGTTGTGTTTTTCCTCTTCTGCTTAGATTCTCTGTGCTGCAGTCCGGTCTCCATGAACAAGTTTGAACAAGACACATATTGCACATTGAACAAGTAGAGTTACACATTGAACATGTAGAGTTACACATTGAACATGTAGAATTACACAATGAACAAATAGTTACATATTGAACATGTAGAGTTACACATTGAACATGTAGAATTACACAATGAACAAATAGAGTTACATATTGAACATGTAGAGTTACACATTGAACATGTAGAATTACACAATGAACAAATAGAGTTACATATTGAACATGCAGAGTTACACATTAAACAAGTAGAGCTAAACGTTGTACATGTAGAATTACACAATGAACAAATAGAGTTACACATTGAACATGTAGAGTTACACTTCGAACATGTAGAGTTACACTTTGAACATGTAGAGTTGCACATTGAACATGTAGAGTTACACTTTGAACATGTAGAGCTACACTTTGAACATGTAGAGTTGCACATTGAACATGTAGAGTTACACATTGAACATGTAGAATTACACAATGAACAAATAGAGTTACACATTGAACATGTAGAGTTACACATTGAACATGTAGAATTACACTGTGAACATGTAGAGTTACACTTTGAACATGTAGAGTTACACATTGAACAAGTAGAGTTACACTTTGAACATGTAGAGTTACACATTGAACAAGTAGAGTTACACATTGAACATGTAGAATTACACAATGAACAAATAGAGTTGCACATTGAACATGTAGAGTTGCACATTGAACATGTAGAGTTACACTTTGAACATGTAGAGTTACACTTTGAACATGTAGAGTTACACTTTGAACTCTTTCCCCTCTCTCTCAGTGTCGGTGAGGCTCAGCAGGATAGACAACATCTCGTCACAGTGAGTTAAATTTACATACTATCAGTGAACACACCATCTCAAACCAATACACACACACACACACACACACACACACACACACACACACACACACACACACATAACTGATGTACAACCTCTGACTGCAGTAGATATTTAATAATAATATTTAGATTGTATTGAGCGCTTTTCTGAATACTCAAAGACGCTTTAAGTCTTTCACTCAGTGATGAGAGGAGCTCCATCCTCATGAGCTCTTTCTCTAATGCACTTATTGATCCACACACACACACACACACACACACACACACACACACACACGTCCTGTGTAACTTCATCTTCCGGCTATGACTCATGAATGATGAGAGTAAAACATTATTGTTATGAATAAATTAAACGGAGGTCAGTTCATCTTTTAGCTTCAGAAACAGGAAGTGAAGGTTTAAGATATCAAAGCTTCTTCTAATACTTTGTTTAAAGTACTCAAGTACTTTATGTTGATAAATCTCTCGTGGAGGTTAGAGGTGTGAACAACTACTGCGTTGCAAAGCTTCAGATGTATCAGTAGTAGTATTAGTACATCAGTAGTAGTGCATTACTAGCGGGAGCACTGTAGAAGTTTTACTACTGTAGTATTAAGGGTACTGTAGCATCATTAGTAATATAGTACTAAGGGTACTGTAACAGTATTAGTACTTTGGGAGTACTAAAGTAATATTTTTTAGTAGTAGTAGTAGTAGTAGTAGTAGTACACTTGTGTAAACATTTGATAATATGTATTATCTGTGTTTATACTGTAAAACATAAAGTACAGTTAAAGTGTGGTACTTGTTGTATTAAAGTATTGTTTGTACTTTTGTTTGTTTGTTTATGTTGTTGACTGTTGTTGTTTGTTTTTGTTGACGTCCGGTTCCTCATATGTGCAGCGTACTGAACGGGTTCTATCGTGGTTCCTGTAGCGTTTTGACCCTAAGCCTACACCGTTTCCCATCATGCATCAGGAGAACAGGAAGTGGCAGACGGAGATGGAGAACAAGAAGCGTCAGCTGGAGGACGACAGGAGAGCCCTGCAGCACCTGAAGGTCAGTTCTGGCCTGGATCCTTCTGGGTCCTCCTGGGTCCATTCTGGGTCCTCCTGGGTCCTCTTGGGTCCTCCTGGGTCGTCCTGGGTCCTCTTGGGTTCTCTTGGGTCCTCCTGGGTCCTCTTGGGTCCTTCTGGGTCGTCCTGGGTCCTCCTGGGTCCTCCTGGGTCCTCTTGGGTCCTCCTGGGTCCTCCTGGGTCGTCCTGGGTTCCCCTGGGTCCTCTTGGGTTCTCTTGGGTCCACGTTGGTCCACGTTGGTCCTCCAGTCTTGAAATCATCCAGTCAGAGGGATCTACTTACAGCATGGACCAAAGGAGATTCCCTGGACCCCCTGAACCCCCTGAATCCCCTGGACCCCATGAACCCCCTGGTCCCCCTGGACCGGGCTGAGGACCGCTGCAGGTCTCAGATCAGCCGTTTCAATGTGGAACCACAGAACTGCTGAGACTGCTTTCAGTGGTGTGTCCGTGTTGGAGGTTCTGCTGGTCTGGAGGTTCTGGTTCAGTACGGCAGCTTCTGCATGTTTAGTTTGGTCGTGCGTCAAGTGACCACCGGCAGACCAGGAAGTGACCTGAGTATTTGATGTTTGATGTTTTGCACTTCCTGTTCAGTGATTGTACTTCCTGTCCAGTCCAAGGCCCTGAGGGAGCGCTGGCTGCTGGATGGAGCGCCCTCTGCTGGACCGGAGCAGGACCACGCCAGGAGGCAGCTGGAGCAGGACGAGGCCAAGACCAGGAGCCTGGAGGCCACCATCAACAGGTCTGGTCTAATCTGGTCTAATCCGATTGAATCTGGTCTCCTGATCTGATCCCAGACCAGTTGTTAAACATCCAATAATCTGAGTTTAACTTGATGTTCAACTGGGAATCGAGCCACCGACCTCGTGGTTAGAGGACGCTCTGCTATAACTTCTGTGACATTATCTGATATTTTATATTTTGATACAAATGTTATTAATATTTTTCATAATTCTGTTTAATTAACGACTTCAAGACGATTTCCTGTTTGCTGCAGCTTGGAGGAGGAGCTGGTTACCATGGAGACCGCCACACACACAACTGTGAGCACACACAGTGACACACAACACAGTGACACACACACACACACAGTGACACACAACACAGTGACACACGCACACACAGTGACACACACATACACACTGTGGCTGTACTGCACTCTGCCGCCTCGAGGAGGCGCTGCAGGTTGAAGACCAGCAGTCTGCTTCGTTTTCTATTTTATTTTGTAGTTTTAAAATGCAGTTTCCTGTTTCCTGTTGGACACTAAAGTTGAACTTCCTGTCTGTCTCTGTCCCCGAAGGCGTCATCAGGATCAGTTAAAGGTGCAGTTCTTGTTGTGTCGTTGTTGTGTCTCCTCTTCCTCTCACTGTGTCTTCTGATCAGCTGTAGAGGTCAAAGGTCACAGCAGCCTCAGCGAGATGGATCAGATAGGTCAAGGTGACACTTTGCCGGACTGGATTTTGTTATCAGATTACAGGTCATATTGGATTATTCACGTGACACTTATCACATTGCAGTACCGAGTTGTCAAATTCACGACTCAGATTACAGTAATATGATTACAGTGAGGCAGATTACAGTGAGAGAGACCACAGTGAGACAGATTACATTGAGACAGATTACAGTGAGAGAGACCACAGTGAGACAGATTACATTGAGACAGATTACAGTGAGAGAGACCATAGTGAGACAGATTACAGTGAGAGAGATTACAGTGAGACAGATTACATTGAGACAGATTACAGTGAGAGAGACCATAGTGAGACAGATTACAGTGAGAGATTACAGTGAGACACATTACAGTGAGACTGATTACACTCAGACAGATTACATTGAGACAGATTACACTGAGACACATTACAGTGAGAGAGACCGCAGTGAGACCGATTACACTGAGACCGATTACACTGAGACAGATTACAGTGAGACAGATTACATTGAGACAGATTACACTGAGACATACTGCAGTGAGAGAAATTACAGTGAGACAGATTACAGTGAGACAGATTATACTGAGACAGATTACAGTGAGACAGATTACACTGAGACATATTACAGTGAGACAGACTACATTGAGACAGATTACAGTGAGACACATTACAGTGAGAGAGACTAGAATGACAGAGACCATAGTGAGGCAGATTACACTGAGACAGATTACACAGACAGATTACAGTGAGACAGATTACACTGAGACAGATTACACTGAGACAGATTACATTGAGACACATTACAGTGAGACATACTGCAGTGAGAGAAATTACAGTGAGACAGATTACACTGAGAAAGACTACAGTGAGTGAGATTACAGTGAGACAGATTACAGTGAGACAGACTACAGTGAGACAGATTACATTGAGACAGACTACAGTGAGTGAGATTACAGGAGACTGAGAGAGGTCAGAGTGACTTTAGGTGTAACATTTAACCTGTATGTCTGTCTCTTTCTGTGTGTGTGTGTGTCTCTCTCTCTAACCCTGTGTGACCTTTGACCCCTCAGCCATGTACTCGGTGGAGATCACAGTGGAGCGTGACAAAGTGACAGGAGAAACCCGCGTTCTGTCCACCAACACCTCACTTCCTGTTGACGTGTCTCATCACGGAGTCAAAGTGTACGAGGACGAGAGGAAAGGTGATGTCATCAGACCCGTAAGACCA
>NW_027176020.1:67500-107500 GCF_023055335.1 Clinocottus analis | reverse complement strand
TGAAGTTTGGTGTGGTTCATCCTGATGGGGGCGCTACAGGAGACGCTCCTGCCTGTCTGCTGCTTTATCAGCTGACTGCAGCAGGCAGACTGCAGGCGCAGCAGTTTATCTCCCTCAGACACACTGAACTCATGCTACGATGCTAATGCTAACATCTATGACTGAATATCGAAGTCGTTGAGACTTTTGATTGGCTCTTGAGTATTGTGCTCTCAGTCTGAAATCATATATATATATATATATATATATATATATATATATATATATATATATTTATATATATATATATTTATATATATACCTATCTACTGTATATATACATATCTCCTCTATATATATACCTATCTCCTGTGTATATACCTATATATATATATATATATATATATATATATATATATATATATATATATATATATATATATATACACCTATGTCCTGTGTATATGTGTATATACCTACATCCAGAATACCTATCTTCAGTATACATAAGTCTCAAGTTGCCGTAATGACCTCTCCTTCCTTTATGGGCTGTAAACGTTATCACTGATTGTTCAGCTCTGATAAACTTTATGGACATTCTTCACATTTATATCCCAGAAAACACACACAATACTTTCAGTCAACTACTGTACTATACATTTTGAGGTACTTCTATTTAAATGCTACTTCTATGCTACTTTATTCTTCTATGCTACTTTATTCTTCTACTGCTACTTTATTCTTCTATGCTACTTTATTCTTCTATGCTACTTTATTCTTCTACTGCTACTTTATTCTTCTATGCTACTTTATTCTTCTACTGCTACTTTATTCTTCTACTGCTACTTTATTCTTCTATGCTACTTTATTCTTCTACTGCTACTTTATTCTTCTATGCTACTTTATTCTTCTATGCTACTTTATTCTTCTATGCTACTTTATTCTTCTATGCTACTTTATTCTTCTATGCTACTTTATTCTTCTATGCTACTTTATTCTTCTACTGCTACTTTATTCTTCTATGCTACTTTATTCTTCTACTGCTACTTTACACTTCTATGCTACTTTATTCTTCTATGCTACTTTATTCTTCTACTGCTACTTTATTCTTCTACTGCTACTTTATTCTTCTATGCTACTTTATTCTTCTACTGCTACTTTATTCTTCTACTGCTACTTTATTCTTCTATGCTACTTTATTCTTCTATGCTACTTTACTCTTCTACTGCTACTTTATTCTTCTACTGCTACTTTATTCTTCTACTGCTACTTTATTCTTCTATGCTACTTTACACTTCTATGCTACTTTATTCTTCTATGCTACTTTATTCTTCTACTGCTACTTTACACTTCTATGCTACTTTATTCTTCTATGCTACTTTATTCTTCTACTGCTACTTTATTCTTCTACTGCTACTTTATTCTTCTATGCTACTTTATTCTTCTACTGCTACTTTATTCTTCTACTGCTACTTTATTCTTCTATGCTACTTTATTCTTCTATGCTACTTTACTCTTCTACTGCTACTTTATTCTTCTACTGCTACTTTATTCTTCTACTGCTACTTTATTCTTCTATGCTACTTTACACTTCTATGCTACTTTATTCTTCTATGCTACTTTATTCTTCTACTGCTACTTTATTCTTCTATGCTACTTTATTCTTCTACTGCTACTTTATTCTTCTACTGCTACTTTATACTTCCATGTTTCTTTATACTTCTACTGCCACTTTGTACTTCTATGCTACTTTATACTTTTATGTTTCTTTATACTTCTAATTTATACTTCCTTCTTTTTTTACTTATACACTATATCTGGGGCTGTAATGTGACACTGTTGTTTTTATCATAACTGACTTTATACTTGTACTTTAAACTTCTATACTACTTTATACTTGTGCTTTTTACTTCTATGCTGCTTTATACTTCCACATTATACTTCTACTGCTATTTCATACTTCCTTGTTTATTCTTAGACACTATACGTGTGGGCTGTAACCTGATGCTCTTGTTTCCATCATAATTGACCTTCCGTAGTAAATGTCTTCTCTGTTGTTTCAGAGACTCTCGTCACTGGACCGAACGGATGTTCTGACTCCACAGAGCTCCATTCAGTTTCTTTCTCCATCTGAACCTTCATCCCCTGAAGCCGCCCCTAAAGCCGCTCCTGCAGCCGCCCCTGCAGCCGCCCCTGAAGCCGCCCCTGAAGCCGCCTATGCAGCCACCACTGGAGCCGCCCCTGGAGCTGCCCCTGCAGCCGCCCCTGGAGCCGCTCCTGGAGCTGCCCCTGCAGCCGCCCCTGGAGCCGCTCCTGCAGCCGCCACTGGAGTCGCCCCTGAAGCCGCCTATGCAGCCGCCACTGGAGCCGCCCCTGGAGCTGCCCCTGCAGCCGCCCCTGGAGCCGCTCCTGCAGCCGCCACTGGAGTCGCCCCTGAAGCCGCCTATGCAGCCGTCACTGGAGCCGCCCCTGGAGCTGCCCCTGCAGCCGCCCCTGGAGCCGGCCCTGCAGCCGCCACTGGAGTCGCCCCCTGGAGCCGCCCCTGGAGCCACCCCTGCAGCCGCCTCTGGAGCCGCCCCTGCAGCCGCCCCTGCAGCCGCCACTGGAGTCGCCCCCTGGAGCCGCCACTGGAGCCGCCCCTGCAGCCGCCACTGGAGTCGCCCCCTGGAGCCGCCCCTGCAGCCGCCACTGGAGTCGCCCCCTGGAGCCGCCCCTGGAGCTGCCCCTGCAGCCGCCCCTGCAGCCGCCCCCTGGAGCCGCTCCTGCAGCCGCCCCCTGGAGCCGCCTCTGGAGCCGCCCCTGGAGCCGCCCCTGGAGCCGCCCCCTGGAGCCGCTCCTGGAGCCGCCCCTGCAGCCGCCCCTGCAGCCATGGACAGCATACCAAGGAACTGGGTACTGAAGCCTCTTTCCCCCCTCCTGCAATCCTCAGACCTGCGCACCATCGCCGGCCCGACACAGAGGAAATCCCCAGACCTAAGCGATCCGGTCTTCAGCTCCGACAGCATCACCGTCACTCATAATCATTCCTCAGTGGCGGTCTCCTCCCAGCAGGGTGACGGGTGCAGACACATTGTAGTTCAGGCTCGGCAGGTTGCCATGTCGCAGGATGGAGCGAGCGCCAGAGATGAGTGGTATCCCAGCAGCCCCAGCAGTCCCAGCAGCCCCAGCAGTCCCAGCAGCAGCTCGGGCTCTCACTGCGGTTTCTATTCTTTCGTGGAGGATCCAGAGAGTCCCGAGGCCGAGCTGAATGAAGCCTGGATGCTCTCACCGCAGCGACAGACTCAGCTGATGACCCTGAAGAAGGAGAAAGGATTCAAACTACAGACCTACACCAGCAGCAGGAAGCCAGAGAGTCTTTTTGCGGAGAGCGATGAAGACTCACAGTACAAAGTGGATCGGAGGAACGGCAACAAAGTCATCCGGGAGGAAGAGGACAACCATCTACGGAAGGAGATCATTTACAGCCAAGCCCCAAAGAAGAACCCAACATTTAAAGATCAGCTGAGTGCGCTGGAGGACCAGGACCTGAGCAGATCTACCAATAAACTAATAGAAGGTCTGAGTGTGAGTTACAGTACTGTCAGCTCCAGAGCAGAACCTCCCTTCCCTGCTGACCCCGTGACCGTTGACAAGGGGCAGATCAACTTCAGTGCTGCCCGCCAACAATTCCTGAAGATGGAGCAAGACCGGGTGACTGTCTTGTCCAGCCATCTAAGGTCCTCAAGATCACATCTGAACGTGTCTCTGCAGCCATATCCTGACGCGTCCTCGTCAGAGCAGGTTGAGACATACAACAGTTTCGAAGTGAGGGAAGATACAACAACGTTTATAACAAAGGAAGAAGATGAGATCTACCCAGAGAAGAAAGTGACGGTGTGGAGGGTCGAGGAGAGTCTCAGCCGCCAGAGCAGTGTGTTTGATGACCTGGACTCCGGCCTGGAGGAGCTGACTGTGGAGGTGAGCGGTGGCTACACCAGTGATGAAGGCCTGCTCTATGACAACACTCAGCAAGAGAACAGGAGCTGCAAGTCCACTAGTGACGATGAGACCCCAATCGAAAGGGAGATCCGGTTAGTTCAGGAACGTGAGGAGAACTTGCGACGCTCTCGAGGGCTGAAGCTCAGTGACAGCAGAGCAGAGATGATCCAGATCAAAACCAAACGTCTACAGTCGCCACTAAACCCTGTCAAAGCTAAAGAGAAGAACCGAGTGAGCTTCATCATACAGCGTGAGATCCAAAAGGAGAACCAGAGGAAGGAGAAGCCTAAGCAGCAGGAAGGGATCCTGGGACGATACAGTGCAGATCCTCTACCGGAGCTGGACCAGCAAGACAAGCATAAGAGGACCGAAGAAAGATCTCATTCTGAGTCTAGAGAAGCAGAAGTCTTCCCGTCTCCATGCTGTCCTCATCTACACCCCAAAGAAACCCAGAACATCAGCAGAAAGAGTTCAGCAGCTCCTTCCTTCTCTTTGAGGGGCTCACAGGATCCGAGAGGGTTCTGCCCGGAGCAAACAGCTTCTTCATCCTCCACACCGCCCCCTAGCCTTGGTACCACGTCTTGGTCCTGGAGGGAGAAACTGGAGTTAAATGGCCGACAGTCCAGAGGGAAAAGAGCTCCAGATTTCATCGAGAAGGAGATCGAGGAGGCCCTTAAGCGGGAACAGGAGCTGAGGGAGTCCAGAGAGGAACCCGATGGCCGGGTCTTCTCTCCAGCTCCTCTGGTGGAACAGGCAACCAAAGTGGCTGTCAGTCAGTTCTACCCACCTGCGAACACAGGTGTGTTGTCTTTACCGAGGCTGGATTACCATCTAGAAAACTGGGCATCTGCTCAGGGGACACAGACTTCTATGTAATCCAGACCTCTCGGTAATCCAGACCTCTAGATAACCCAGACCTCTAAGAAATTCAGACCTCTAGGTAATCCAGACCTCTAGGTAACCCAGACCTCGAGGTAACCCAGACCTCTAGGTAATCCAGACCTCTCGGTAATTCAAACCTCTGGGGGACTCAGACGTCTAGGTAATCCGAACCTCTTGGTAATCCAGACGTCTAGGTAATTCAAACCTCTAGGGGACTCAGACCTCGAGGTAATCCGAACCTCTAGGTAATCCAGACCTCTAGGTAATCCAGACCTCTAGGTAATTCACACATCTAGGGGACTCAGACCTCTCGGTAATCCAAACCTCTGGGGGACCCAGACCTTTAGGCCCACCACTGGGTTGATGATGTTGTTGATGATGTCATTGATGATGTCCTTCCTGTTGTTGCAGATCAACCCATCAAAGTGTCCCCTCCGTCTCCTCCCCCTTCCGTCCGTCTCCCCTCCATGTCCATCACGACTCAGTCCTGGTCTTCCTCACCTCCCTCCTCTTCCTCCCCTCCTCCTCTCAGAGGTCTATCGGAGACGCTGCTGCAGGACTTCAAGGAGAGACGAGTGAAAGTGAAGCTGGAGGAGAGCGTGGTGAGTCATCACGACCCGGCTTTTATTTTGAAGCTTTGGTGCTTCCTGTCTGTTGGAATCAGAAGGTTTAAAATGTGCTTTAAGACTTTAAGACATGATGTTTTTTTTATTATTGAGGATGAATTAAAACAAAACTAATTGATTTGTCCCGAAATTCTGATGTAAAAACTCATTCTGTTTTTCATTGTTCAGTACGCAGGAATTCAGCCGGTCGACGACGTGAATAACGAGGTACGACCCGAATGACATATTTCATACTTCATACAGCACTTTAACCAAGTGGCTGTTAACCGTCTCCTTGTCTCCTTGTCTCCTTGCCTTGCTGCCTTCAGGTTGTTGAGTCGACTCGAGTCATTCGACATAAAAACCAACGCGCTCTGCGTTGGGAAGCTGGAGTGTTCTCAAACCAGCAGGACCAGTGAGACCACCAGAACCAGTGAGACCACTAGAACCATAACCAGGTCCAAGACCAGTGAGAGCCCCAGGACCAGGTGCTGCACCGGTTCTGGTGGTCTCACTGGTTCTGGTGGTCTCACTGGGTCTGGTCCAGGACCTGCAGGACGACATGGTGACTACTCTGCTTCATCTCTTCACTAACAGGACTTTTCTCAGATTAAATTCAAATGGACCGTTCTGAAGAAGCGGCTCTCCTGATTGGTCGATTCTGCTCGTCCAATCAGCTGCTGCGCACAGCCTCACACAGAAGTTATGATTCATAAGGATGACGATGAGAGTGAAGAAGAGCAGTTTGATCACCTGACCCAGCAAAACAGTTTCTAATGATCTTACACTGTAAAGATGACAGAATACTACTCATGTCATAATATTAACAACAACAACAACAACAACAACAACAACAACAACAACAATAATAATAATAATAATAATAATAATAGGATCTGTTCAGATGTGGAAGAAGATGAAGAGATTTGTGGAATTTGAATTCTAAACCAATAAATTAAGTTCACAGTGAAAACGAATCAGCAGATTTTATTTGTGAAATGAAAAACATCTGAAAGTAAAGTTTAAAATGACTTTTGTTCAAAAACGACAAGAAGAAGAAGAAGAAGAAGAAGAAGGAGGAGAAGGCGAAGAGGAAGAAGAAGAAAAAGGAGAAGAGGAAGAAGAAGAAAAAGGAGAAGAGGAAGAAGAGAAAGGAGAAGAAGAAGAAGAAGAAGGAGAAGGAGAAGAGGAAGAAGAAGAAGAAGGAGGAGAAGAGGAAGAAGAAGAAGAAGAAGGAGAAGAGGAAGAAGAAGAAGGAGAAGGAGAAGAAGAGGAAGAAGGAGGAGAAGGAGAAGAAGAAGAAGGAGAAGCAGAAGAGGAGAAGGAGAAGGAGGAGGAGAAGAAGGAAAAGAAGAAGGAGAAGAAGGAGAAGAAGGAGAGTGATGTTAATGTGAATACGCACGTTAACGTCACTTTTGTGATAAATCACACACATCCCTGGTTTCTGTAGCCATGACAACAAACTGGATCGCCTCCAGGAAATAAAGAGAGAGAGAGAGAGAGAGAGAGAGAGAGAGAGAGAGAGAGAGAGAGAGAGAGTGTGTGTGTGTGTGTGTGTGTGTGTTGTAACTCTTATCTATATATCAGCCATCAACACTGTTGCCATGGTATTGCATAATGAGCCTGATGGTGCAGTAAATAAGGCAGCAAGTGTGTGTGTGTCTGTGTGTGTGCATCAGCGTGTGTCAGTGTGTGTGTGTGTGTGCATCAGCGTGTGTGTGTGTCAGTGTGTGTCTGTGTGTGTGTGTGTGCATCAGTGTGTGCGTGTCAGTGTGTGTGTGTGTGCGTGTCAGCGTGTGCGTGTCAGTGTGTGTGCATCGGCGTGTCAGTGTGTGTCTGTGTATCAGTGTGTGCGTGTGTGCGTATGCGTGTGTGGGTGAGTGTGAGTGTGTGTGTGGATGTAAGTGTGTGTGTTAGAGGTCAGTTATGTATTCATAACGTCAGATATGGTTTTTAAGAGACAGAATGTTGCATCATGGGTTGTTCGTAGCCTAAATGCTGCTACGCTAGCTAGTTTCTAATTGTAAAATGTCTTTTCAACAGAAAAACTATACATGTTACTTTCTGTTTTACCCAATATCCTTACAACTGACAGGTTAGGGTTAACCTCAGCAGAGCTAACCTCAGCAGAGTTAACCTCAGCAGAGTTAACATCAGCAGAGTTAACCTCAGCAGAGCTAACATCAGCAGAGCTAACCTCAGCAGAGTTAACATCAGCAGAGCTAACCTCAGCAGAGCTAACCTCAGCAGAGTTAACCTCAGCAGAGCTAACCTCAGCAGAGCTAACCTCAGCAGAGTTAACCTCAGCAGAGCTAACCTCAGCAGAGCTAACCTCAGCAGAGTTAACCTCAGCAGAGCTAACCTCAGCAGAGTTAACCTCAGCAGAGTTAACCTCAGCAGAGCTAACCTCAGCAGAGCTAACCTCAGCAGAGTTAACATCAGCAGAGCTAACATCAGCAGAGCTAACCTCAGCAGAGTTAACCTCAGCAGAGTTAACATCAGCAGAGTTAACCTCAGCAGAGCTAACCTCAGCAGAGTTAACCTCAGCAGAGTTAACATCAGCAGGCAACTCTTCCTCCTGTAAAGGAAGTTCAGTGTCCTGGTTAGGGTTAGAACCATCCTGGTTATGGTTAGTAGTGTCCTGGTTAGTTAGTAGCGTCCTGGTTAGGCTTAGTAGCATCCTGGTTAGTTAGTAGTGTCCAGGTTATGGTTAGTAGTGTCCTGATTAGAGTTAGTAGTGTCCTGGTCAGGGTTAGTAGCGTCCTGGTTAGTTTGTAGTGTCCTGGTTAGGGTTAGTCGCGTCCTGGTTAGGGTTAGTAGTGTCCTGGTCAGGGTTAGTAGCGTCCTGGTTAGTTTGTAGTGTCCTGGTTAGGGTTAGTCGCGTCCTGGTTAGGGTTAGTAGTGTCCTGGTTAGGGTTAGTAGTGTCCTGGTTAGTTAGTGTCCTGGTTCGGGTTTGTAGTGCACTGGTTAGGGTTAGTAGCGTCCTGGTTAGTTAGTAGTGTCCTGTTAGGGTAAGTAATGTCCTGGTTAGGTTTAGTAGTGTCCTGGTTAGTTAGTAGTGTCCTGGTTAGTTAGTAGTGTCCTGGTTAAGGTTAGTATTGTCCTGGTTAGTGTTAGTAGTGTCCTGGTTAGGGTTAGTAGCGTCCTGGTTAGGGTTAGTAGTGTCCTGGTTAGTTAGTTAGTAGTGTCCTGGTTAGGGTTAGTAGCGTCCTGGGTAGGGTTAGTGGTGTCCTGGTTAGTTAGTAGTGTCCTGGTTAGTGTTAGTAGCGTCCTGGTTAGTTAGTAGTGTCCTGTTTAGGGTAAGTAATGTCCTGGTTAGGCTTAGTAGTGTCCTGGTTAGTTAATAGTGTCCTGGTTAGTTAGTAGTGTCCTGGTTAGGGTTATTATTGTCCTGGTTAGCATTAGTAGTGTCCTGGTTAGGGTTAGTAGCGTTCTGGTTAGGGTTAGTAATGTCCTGGTTAGGGTTAGTATTGTCCTGGTTAGTGTTAGTAGTGTCCTGGTTAGGGTTAGTAGCGTCCTGGTTAGTGTTACTAGTGTCCTGGTTAGTGTTAGTAGTGTCCTGGTTAGGGTTAGTATTGTCCTGGTTAGTGTTAGTATTTTCCTGGTTAGGGTTAGTAGCGTCCTGGTTAGGGTTAGTAATGTCCTGGTTGGGGTTAGTAGTGGCCTGGTTAGGGTTAGTAATGTCCTGGTTAGGGTTAGTAGTGGCCTGGTTAGTAATGTCCTGGTTAGGGTTAGTAGTGGCCTGGTTAGGGCCAGTAGTGGCCTGGTTAGTAATGTCCTGGTTAGGGTTAGTAGTGGCCTGGTTAGGGCCAGTAGTGGCCTAGTTAGTAATGTCCTGGTTAGGGTTAGTAGTGGCCTGGTTAGTTAATAGTGTCCTGGTTAGTTAGTAGCGTTCTGGTTAGGGTTAGTAATGTCCTGGTTAGGGTTAGTATTGTCCTGGTTAGTGTTAGTAGTGTCCTGGTTAGGGTTAGTAGCGTCCTGGTTAGTGTTACTAGTGTCCTGGTTAGGGTTAGTAGCGTCCTGGTTAGTGTTACTAGTGTCCTGGTTAGGGTTAGTAGCGTCCTGGTTAGGGTTAGTAGCGTCTTGGTTAGGGTTAGTAATGTCCTGGTTAGTGTTAATAATATCCTGCTTAGGGTTAGTAGTGGCCTGGTTAGGGCCAGTAGTGGCCTGGTTAGTAATGTCCTGGTTAGGGTTAGTAGTGTCCTGGTTAGGGTTAGTATTGTCCTGGTTAGTGTTAGTAGTGTCCTGGTTAGTGTTAGTAGTGTCCTGGTTAGGGTTAGTATTGTCCTGGTTAGTGTTAGTATTTTCCTGGTTAGGGTTAGTAGCGTCCTGGTTAGGGTTAGTAATGTCCTGGTTGGGGTTAGTAGTGGCCTGGTTAGGGTTAGTAATGTCCTGGTTAGGGTTAGTAGTGGCCTGGTTAGTAATGTCCTGGTTAGGGTTAGTAGTGGCCTGGTTAGGGCCAGTAGTGGCCTGGTTAGTAATGTCCTGGTTAGGGTTAGTAGTGGCCTGGTTAGGGCCAGTAGTGGCCTGGTTACTAATGTCCTGGTTAGGGTTAGTAGTGGCCTGGTTAGGGCCAGTAGTGGCCTGGTTAGTAATGTCCTGGTTAGGGTTAGTAGTGGCCTGGTTAGTAATGTCCTGGTTAGGATTAGTAGTGGCCTGGTTAGGGCTAGTAGTGGCCTGGTTAGTAATGTCCTGGTTAGGGTTAGTAGCGTCCTGGTTATGGTTAGTCCTGGAGGACATGAAGGAGTCTGTTTCCTCTGAGCAGCTCGTCGCCATGAGGCTGGACTCGGTCCTGGATGTGAACTGGATCAGTGCAAGTTCACAGCTAACGCTTTATTGAAGATTTATATTTAAGTGTCCTCTGGAGACGGAGAGGGAAATCTCCCGCAGTCTGCCTGTCTGTGAACATCTCACCAGGCTTTCATCTCTCAGCACTAATTGGTGGGTTTAAGCAGACGTCCTGCGGGAAGAGAAACGCCAGCAAAGTGAAATTATGAAGAAAAAGAGTCTCAAGATCTTTAAAATGAACAATCAGAGAGAAAATGAAGAAGCTCCAGTTCCCCTGAAATAATAAAAATAATGCATTTGATTCATATCAGGCTAGAACTCAAAGACATCATAAACAGCTGTACAAGAAAAACAAATGAATAAAAAAATAAAACATAAAGCACACAACCACACATTAAAAGCTATTCTGAAGAGTTTTGATTTGCCATTTATATATATTCCATATACACTAACTTGTACACAGGAGAAACTAACCTTTTCTGAAATGCTGATTTATTTATGAATGATTTGGAAGCAAATGAGGAAATGTGAATAAGTTGCGATGAAGAATAACTTTTATTGTTGAGCTTCCATCACAGCGAGCATGCAGCATCCATCCTCTTATTTTCACAGATTAAACTTATTTTTATAGCAGCAGTTATTTTCTTTTCATTGGTCACAAAATGTACAGATTCAAGATCAATGACTTCATGTTTCTACATTCAGACGGAAAAGATGAGAAATCCTCAGATGAGTTCTCAGGATCAAAAGACTCTTCGTCTCAAAAGGGGAAGAGGACGAACACATGCGACGCCACACGAACACATTAACGGTGCTGGCTCGTCAATATATATATATATATATATATATATATATATATATATATATATATACATATATATATACATATATACATATATATATATGTATATATATACATACATATACATACATACATACGTACATATTATATATCATTATATCACATTCATATCAGTCTTTAATAAAATACTTCTGTTCTTCTGTTTTGTTATCGAGCATCGAGGAGCAAATAATATATAACATAAAAATAATAACATACTCTGTAATATTACACTTTTATCCTTAATAATTACACACATTCAGAATCACGCACAACAACACTCCGAACAGACTTCTTCGACCAATCAGGTCGCACACCAACAAACAAACATGCTGAGAATCACGATAGCAACCAAACCATCACAATAGCAACAACACTCTGGTAATATACAATATAAATACATATTACATAGTAATATAAATATATACATATCCAACAAAAGTTTGTAAATGAGTGGTCGGTAGATTATTTCTCTAACAAAGCTTTGCATGTGTGTATGGGTAAACAAACAGCTTTTCAGATGAACGTTACTGACAAGAAGCTTCGTTACAACAGAGAAATAATCTGATAAACACTCATTTACAAACTTTTTGATCGATGTATATTACTATGTAATATACAATCAGTGTCAGAGCGAGAGGGGGGGGGGGCTTCAAGTATCGCAGGTTGCCGCCTGACAGCCTTAAGTGTGTGTCAGCAACACTCCTAAAGCATTATGGGAAGAGCGGCTGAGGGAAACCTAACTTTCTGTGAAGACTGAACTTTATTTTGAAAGGACATGATGACGTCACCAACATGAGCTAAACCAACAGGTAACGTGGACTTGTATTATATAACAGTGATAATATTTTATCATAGTATTATACAATAGTAATAGTATTATATCATAGTAATACACTATTGAGCAACACCTCGAGCAGCATGATACTGAGCACAGGCGTCCCTCAGGGCTGTGTGCTCGGGCCACTGCTCTTCACCTCGCTGACTGCAAAACCACCTGGAGCACCAACACATTGACAGAGGACACGACGCTGGTGGGTTTCATCACCAAGAGGATGAGACCCGCTACAGGAAGGAGGTCAGCATCACCTCCACCCAACAGCATCACCTCCACCCAACAGCATCACCTCCACCCAACAGCATCACCTCCACCCAACAGCAACACCTCCACCCAACAGCATCACCTCCACCCAACAGCATCACCTCCACCCAACAGCAACACCTCCACCCAACAGCATCACCTCCACTCAACAGCATCACCTCCACCCAACAGCATCACCTCCACCCAACAGCATCACCTCCACCCAACAGCAACACCTCCACCCAACAGCATCACCTCCACCCAACAGCATCACCTCCACCCAACAGCAACACCTCCACCCAACAGCAACACCTCCACCCAACAGCAACACCTCCACCCAACAGCATCACCTCCACCCAACAGCAACACCTCCACCCAACAGCAACACCTCCACCCGACAGCAACACCTCCACCCAACAGCAACACCTCCACCCAACAGCATCACCTCCACCCAACAGCAACACCTCCACCCAACAGCAACACCTCCACCCAACAGCAACACCTCCACCCAACAGCATCACCTCCACCCAACAGCAACACCTCCACCCAACAGCAACACCTCCACCCGACAGCATCCGTATTCATGTCGGTTGACCTGGTTTCTGTTTGTAAAGAGTTCTTGGATTCCGTGAAAGGCTTTTAACGTTTTGAATAATTATTCAGTGAAGGCTGACGCTGAGAAACTTAAAGTATATACATATTTTATGTTGAGTAAACTGTCCCGAGAGTTGAGCCAGCAAACCCGACCCTCCTGGATGGAAACCTTTATCTTTTCCATCAGCCCAAGAAATGCAGAGCAACGTGGTCCAAGTTGCTGTCCAGGGTCAGTGCTAATAAGGCTTTTGTCTTAAAAAGATAAGACACTAATCCTTGAACCTTCGTCCCTGCAAACTCTTATAATAGTTCTCCTGTTCAGTCTGGTTACGAATCTCTCGATCCAACAGAACCAGTGCTGTCTTGCGTCTCATGGCTGTCTCCCTGCGCTGAGTGTCTTGTGTCTCCAGGCGAGGGCGGGTCGCATCATGGCTGCCGGCGCTGCACGGCGAGGCGGACCGGTGGGGCCGGAAACTGCTGCCGCGGGCCGCAGAGTCTCCTCGGTTCAGGCTGTTGAGGTCGTAGGCGTCTCGAGGGTCGCCCCCATTGGATGCCCCCGTCCACTCCCACGGGGCACCGTTACCTGAAAGGGGCGGGGCTTGAAGAGGGGGTTGGGCTTGGACAACCGGATGGTGAGGGGCGTGGGCATCCACAGTGACGATACCCGAACCCTCCCGCTGCTCAGAGGGGGGGCGGTAGTGAGGAGAGTCTGCTGTGGAGGAGGTGCCGGAACAGGTGGAGGTGGTCTCAGAGGACCTGTCACCCGAGGAAGAGGAGGGGAGGAGGCCCTGCTGCTTCGACATGGCGATGACCTGCATGAGTCGTGGCTGGTTGGTGGCGCCGCGGCCCGAGCTCTCTCCACTGCTCTTCTCTCGGATGGCGAGCCACTTGGCCCGGGTCAGGGCACTTTTTGGGGATACTGGTGGGGGTCCAGCTTCAGGAATCTGTGGTGGTCTGGGCGTTGCCACAGCTTTGGCCCCCCCTGGAGGCGGAGTGGGATTACGACTAGAGGCCGCCCTCCCAGACTGCACTGCGGCCCGGTAAATGGGGGCTTGAGACCCCCCCTCGTCTGTCCCCACAGAGCCTTCCTCAGATCCGTCCTCGTGGTCCGTCTCGTCCCGGATGCTCAGACCTCTCATCTCCATGGACTTTTGCTTCCACTCCGTCACCAGCTGCTGCGACCGCATGGGGTCCATGGGAACCTGCACGGCCTTCAGACGCCGCTGCACCGGCTGGACCGGCTGCACCTGCTGCACCGGTTCCTCTGGACCCGGGTGGGCCCCCAGCACCCCATCGACATTCATGCTGGCTCTGGGCAGCGTGTTGCTGAAGGTGAGCATGGTCTCCTTGCCCATGGGGCTGCGAGGAGCCAGCAGCTCCACGTCCACGCTGGCCCTCTTCAAGCTCCCCATAGAGGCCTTCTCCCTCTGCAGGGGCCCCAGGCCCTCCAGCTGGTTCAGGGGGGCCGGAGCCGTCGCTATCTCGTCGTGACTCTCCGAGGCTGAGGCGGGGCCCTTGTTGTAGACGGACTCGTGTCCTCGCTCAGTCAGCGCTCGCAGAGGGTCCTCCTTGGGCAGCGGGGCCGGGGGGGTCAGAGTGATGTCATCAGAGGACTGGAAGTTGGCCACGGCGTGAAACGCCTGAAGAAGAGAATCATCTTTAAGTTTAAAGCTGAGTGACGTCACACTGAAGAAACCTCAAAATCAATGCTGCGTTGGCCTGTAAGCCTTCTCTGCTGGCCGAAGCACAATTACAAAGTTATATTTTATCATTTGATAGTTCTTCACTAATCCACTCCATGTGTTCCAACGACGTCCTCATGTCATCGCTGCTGCTGCACATCGCTTCACGAGGGGTTCGCTGTCTAATGAAGCGCTATGAACCTAGTTAGTGTATGAACCAGGTTAGTGTTCAAACCTGGTTAGTGTAACCTGGTTAGTGTATGAACCAGGTTAGTGTTCAAACCTGGTTAGTGTAACCTGGTTAGTGTATAAATCTGGTTAGTGTATAAACCTGGTTAGTGTAACCTGGTTAGTGTATAAATCTGGTTAGTGTATAAACCTGGTTAGTGTAACCTGGTTAGTGTATAAATCTGCTTAGTGTATAAACCTGGTTAGTGTAACCTGGTTAGCGTATAAACGTTTTTGCTCTCACCAGGTAAGCAGCGACGAAGGCCCCAATGAGGAAGCCGGCGTGCACGTCGATGGGATGGCTGCGGTGCTGCGTGACCTGAGTCAGACCGGCCAGCGCCGCCGCCATGCAGAACCCGAACACCAGAACCGGCTTCAGCAGCTTGGTGCTGGCGGAGAGGGTCGAGTTGAAGTACATCTACACACACGGAGGCATGTTCATACATTCATGATAAAAGTGTACACACACATTAAACCCTTCATAGCTTCTCTGCGTATATACACATACATATATATGTGTGTATATATATATATATATATATATATATATATATATATATATATATATATACATATATATATGTATATATATATATATATATATATATATATATGTATATATATGTACATATATATACATATATATGTATATATATCTATATATGTATATATATACATATATATACATATATATGTATATATATGTATATATGTTTATATATATATATGTATATGTATATATATATGTATATATATATACATATGTACATATATATATATATATATATATATATATATATATATATATACATATATATATAAATATATATATGTATATCTTCTCATATATATCTTCTCTGTGTAATCCCTCATCTCTGGACTTTAGTTGGTTTAAACAAAGAGGAGTCGCGCTCACAGAAACATAAACAGCAGCGAAAGCAGACAGAGTTGCATGCTGGGAAGGGAAGGTTTTCCTGTGAAGACAGAAGAAAGGTGAATCAAAATCGTGTTAATCACTGAACATGACCTGAACAGGTGACTCACCTGGCGGCCATGATGGCGTGCTGGTCGTGACCTGAACAGGTGACTCACCTGGCGGCCATGATGGCGTGCTGGTCGTGACCCGAACAGGTGACTCACCTGGCGGCCATGATGGCGTGCTGGTCGTGACCCGAACAGGTGACTCACCTGGCGGCCATGATGGCGTGCTGGTCGTGACCCGAACAGGTGACTCACCTGGCGGCCATGATGGCGTGCTGGTCGTGACCTGAACAGGTGACTCACCTGGCGGCCATGATGGCGTGCTGGTCGTGACCTGAACAGGTGACTCACCTGGCGGCCATGATGGCGTGCTGGTCGTGACCTGAACAGGTGACTCACCTGGCGGCCATGATGGCGTGCTGGTCGTGACCTGAACAGGTGACTCACCTGGCGGCCATGATGGCGTGCTGGTCGTGACCCGAGCAGATGTCTGTTGTGATGTAAGCGTTCCTGTCGCAGGACACGCCGGCCGCCGTGTAGTTGGGTTTACACACAGTGAGGAAGAACGGGGCGTGGTAACCTGTCGACAGCTGGATGACGTCAGTGACCAGAGCCGTCGCACACAGACCGAACACATGCACACCTGCAGAGACACAGGCAGGTGTGAGGACCGTGATGTCAGCATAGAAGCTGTATCTACAGGTGTAGCTACGGGTGTAACTACAGGTGTAACTACAGGTGTAACTACGGGTGTAACTACGGGTGTAACTATGGGTGTAACTACGGGTGTAACTACAGGTGTAGCTACGGGTGTAACTACAGGTGTAACTACAGGTGTGACTACAGGTGTAACTACAGGTGTAGCTACGGGTGTAACTACGGGTGTAACTACAGGTGTAACTACAGGTGTGACTACAGGTGTAACTACAGGTGTAGCTACAGGTGTAGCTACGGGTGTAACTACGGGTGTAACTACAGGTGTAACTACGGGTGTAACTACGGGTGTAACTACAGGTGTAACTACAGGTGTAACTACGGGTGTAACTACAGGTGTAACTACGGGTGTAACTACAGGTGTAACTACAGATGTAGCTACGGGTGTAACTACAGGTGTAACTACGGGTGTAACTACGGGTGTAACTACAGGTGTAACTACAGGTGTAACTACGGGTGTAACTACAGGTGTAACTACGGGTGTAATTACAGGTGTAACTACAGGTGTAACTACAGGTGTAGCTACGGGTGTAATTACAGGTGTAACTACGGGTGTAACTACAGGTGTAACTACGGGTGTAATTACAGGTGTAACTACGGGTGTAACTACAGGTGTAGCTACGGGTGTCACTACAGGTGTAGCTACGGGTGTAACTACAGGTGTAATTACAGATGTAGCGACAGTTGTAATTACAGGTGTAACTACAGGTGTAATTACAGATGTAGCGACAGTTGTAATTACAGGTGTAACTACAGGTGTAATTACAGATGTAGCGACAGTTGTAATTACAGGCGTAACTACAGGTGTAATTACAGATGTAGCAACAACTGTAACTACACATGTAGCTACAGGCGTAGCTACATGTGTAGTCGATGTCGTACCTACGAAGCGCACCGTCCTCCTCAGGAAGGAGTTGAAGTTGCAGCCTCCTGCGTTGATGCTTCCTTCAGGTCGGCGGAGCTTCAGTCTGGACTGCAGGCAGTAGATCAGACCCTCCACCAGCATGATCTGGTACACCAACCAAACACACCCTCAGGGTTTAGGTTCAGAACACTGATCACCAAAAACACAACAGGACCATAAAAGACCTGATCCTACCCCTAGAGGACAATGTGTGTGTGTGTGTGTGTGTGTGTGTGTGTGTGTGTGTTACAGAAGCAGCCGGTCCAGCGAAGGCGAGGCTCAGCAGCATCAGCAGAGGGATCAGTTCGTCGGCTCCGTCTACGTACGGCATGCTGAGCTCTCGGTCGTAGCAGCGGAACCCCACCTGAGCCGGCTGCACCACGTCGGTCAGCTCCAGGAAGTACAGAGACACCATAGAAGAAGCCACGATGGGCAACTACAGGAAGTACAGAGACACCATAGAAGAAGCCTTTAACCCCGCCACCCAGAACATCCATATTCATAATTTCCTTCACTCTCAAACCAGCAGTGACACATCATCATCATCCCATCATCATCATCATCATCATCATCATCATCATCATCATCATCGTCGTCATCCTCACCTCCACAAAGTAGAAACATGGCAGCAGAGTCAAACTGTCCTTTGGAGGTTTCTTCTTCATCTTCTCAGAGTTCATCATCATCCTGTAACACACACAAACTAAATATAAATCCCTCTTCATTTTATACAGAATATATAGATATATAATTTAATAAATCTCACTGGTGTCTTATTGGTCCAACTAAAGAAAAACCAGTTAGCAAACTCTGCAAAAATATCACTTCAATCTTCCTCTACCGGTTGTTTGAGGAGGCGTTGCCCTGTTGCTGAGACACCGTACCTCTACAAATCTACAACGAGCTAACTTCTGAGCTTCACTCAACACATTAAGGAGAGAGTCCAGAACGGACCGGTGGCATAAAACCCTGTGAACCAACGCCTCCTCCTAAAAGAAATCTTGGGAGTTGACCAAAGACATGAAGGTCCTTACAGACATAAAAACCCTTAAAGACATGAAGGTCCTTACAGACATAAAAACCCTTAAAGACATAAAAACCCTTAAAGACATAAAGGCCCTTAAAGACATAAAGACCCTTACAGACATAAAGGCCCTTACAGACATAAAGACCCTTACAGACCTAAAGGCCCTTACAGACCTAAAGACCCTTACAGACATAAAGACCCTTACAGACATAAAGGCCCTTACAGACATAAAGACCCTTACAGACCTAAAGACCCTTACAGACATAAAGACCCTTACAGACATAAAGGCCCTTACAGACCTAAAGACCCTTACAGACCTAAAGACCCTTACAGACCTAAAGACCCTTACAGACATAAAGACCCTTACAGACATAAAGACCCTTACAGACCTCATTTGAGCCCTCCTGAAAGACAGTCGCCTCTTTGTTGTCCTGAATAAAAGCAAGTTCCAGCCAATGGTCCAGAACACTGAGCGCTTGATCTCTGCAGACGATTTCTATGGAACATCTCAAGAGAACCCGTTGGAAGCAGTAGAACCAAACCTCACCACAACCTGAGAGGAGCTGCTCCTCTACTGTGACATGCAACCCTGCAAAGAGTCGCGTTCCTGCACCTCAGAAACTGAAGCCACCGACCACTGAACACAGTTTGAAGCACGGAGGGACCCGGATCCACCATGATCTACTGGTTCTGTCCATGTCCACCATGATCTACTGGTTCTGTCCATGTCCACCATGATCTACTGGTCTGGTTCTGTCCATGTCCACCATGATCTACTGGTTCTGTCCATGTCCACCATGATCTACTGGTCTGGTTCTGTCCATGTCCACCATGATCTACTGGTTCTGTCCATGTCCACCATGATCTACTGGTTCTGTCCATGTCCACCATGATCTACTGGTTCTGTCCATGTCCACCATGATCTACTGGTCTGGTTCTGTCCATGTCCACCATGATCTACTGGTCTGGTTCTGTCCATGTCCACCATGATCTACTGGTCTGGTTCTGTCCATGTCCACCATGATCTACTGGTCTGGTTCTGTTCATGTCCACCATGATCTACTGGTCTGGTTCTGTCCATGTCCACCATGATCTACTGGTCTGGTTCTGTTCATGTCCACCATGATCTACCGGGCCTGTTCAGAACCACCATGATAAGATAAGCAACCTCCACCTTCTTGCTGGCGTTGCCATGCCGATAATAAAGAGTATCTTCATCATCTTCATGTTGACATATTTATAATAATAATAATAATAATAATAACCAATGATCAAACCATCTTCATCTTCTTCATCAGTGGACAGACACACACACACACACACACACACACGCACACAGACACACACACACGCACACAGACACACACACACACACACACGCACACACGCACACGCGGACACAGACACACACACACACACACACACACGCACACGCGGACACACAGACACGCACACACACACACAGACACACACACACACACACACACGCACACACGCGGACACACAGACACGCACACACACACACAGACACACACACACACACGCACACACGCACACAGACACACACACACACACGCACACACACACACACACACGCACACAGACACACACACACACACACACACACACACACACACACACACACACACACACAGGTAAACGTTGATCAGAGGGTTATTGTCTAACTGCAGCTTCAGTTAACGTGCTGCAGAATACACGCGCGCACGCATGCACGCACACACAAACGTCCTCACACACGTGCGCGCACGAACGTCCCGCGCTCCCCCCTAACACGCGCACGCGCCCACAGCCTAGCTAGGTCTCACCTCACAGCATCGGTCCTGTGATTCCTCTCACGTTCCTCCTGCAGCGGCAGAACCCGCAGAACCCGCAGAACCCGCAGAACCCGCAGAACCCGCAGAACCCGCAGAACCGGACCCGCTAAAGAGCCGTGACACCGGACACCTGCTGGTCTGCTGAAGACCCGGTTCCGGTTCTGGTTCTGAAAGACCCGATATAGACCCGGTGTAGAACCAGTGTAAAACCGGTGTAGAACCAGTGTGGACCCGGTGTAGACCCGATGTAGACCCGGTGTAGACCCGATGTAGACCCGATGTAGACCTCTTCTCCACCGAAACACCGCGAAGCCGCTGCGACGCTTCTGTGGCTGCGAGACCTGCTGATGTGTGTGTGTGTGTGTGTGTGTGTGTGTGTGTGTGTAGAGAGAGAGAGAGTGTGTGTGCGTGTAGAGAGAGTGTGCATGTGTGTGTGTACAGAGAGAGAGAGAGAGAGAGAGAGAGAGAATGAATGTGTGTGTGTACGCGTGTAGAGAGTGTGCATGTGTGTGTGTAGAGAGAGAGAGTGTGCCTGTGTAGTGGGAATGTGTGTGCGTGTAGAGAGTAAGTGTGTCAGTGTGTCTATATGTGTGCCTGTGTGTTTCGTTGTGTTTGTCTATGTGTGTGTCTGTGTGTGGTGTCTTTGTGTGTGTCTATGTGTGTGTCTTTGCGTGTATCTTCGCATGTGTCTACTTGTGTGACTATGCATGTGTCTGTGTGTCTATGCTTGTGTATATGCATATGTATGTGTGTGTCTATGCGTGTGTATGTATATGCATGTGTGTGTCTTTGGCTGTGTATATGTGTGTGTATGCGTGTCTGTGCGTATCTATGTGTGTGTGTATATACATGTGTACGTGTGTCTCTGTGTGCATCTGTGTATGTATATGAATGTGTGTCTATGCGTGTGTATATCTGTGTGAGGTGATCAATGCCTCCAGGTTCTAAACTCAGTTTTTTTCATTTGTTCATGAAGCTGAACCCTCTTCTTGAATGGATCAGAACCAGAATTAGAACAGAACCAGACCAGAGTCCTTTGTACTTGTGTTTCCATCTCCCTGAACTCTCATTGTGGTCCTTCTGTTCTTTTCAGAAACAAGATGGCGGATAAGAGTCTCACTGTTTTAAAGCTGCAGATATAAAGAATTTCAACTTCAATACTTTTAAACGGTGTTTTAAACTTTCCAACGGAAAAGTCATCAAAACATCAGGAAAAAACAAGCTTTTATTTTGACAGTTTTATTACAAAGTAACATACAAAACTTTATTTACAGGTTTATTTTGAGAGAAACATGTGAGGTGATGCGTTCAGGTGCTCAGCTGAGAGGAGCAGGGATCCTCCTCCACAGACCAGGTGATGCGTTCAGGTGCTCAGCTGAGAGGAGCAGGGATCCTCCTCCACAGACCAGGTGATGCGTTCAGGTGCTCAGCTGAGAGGAGCAGGGATCCTCCTCCACAGACCAGGTGATGCGTTCAGGTGCTCAGCTGAGAGGAGCAGGGATCCTCCTCCACAGACCAGGTGATGCGTTCAGGTGCTCAGCTGAGAGGAGCAGGGATCCTCCTCCACAGACCAGGTGATGCGTTCAGGTGCTCAGCTGAGAGGAGCAGGGATCCTCCTCCACAGACCAGGTGATGCGTTCAGGTGCTCAGCTGAGAGGAGCAGGGATCCTCCTCCACAGACCTCCACACAAACAGTTCTTGATCCAGCGCTGCTCCCACTGCTTCATTGCGTTGGTCTTGTTTGGAGAGCGAAGCATCGTCACACAGCCGCACCTGAACACATCACACACAACATTACCATGTTTCCCTTTGAAAGGCTGAAGCTGGTGACACAGGTGAGTGTGCTGTGACATCACTTCCTGTGGAAGTACCTGGTGCAGGCCTTGCTCTCCTCAGTGGGACAGACGCCCATATGGACACAGCGCAGGTTATCCATCTTCTGAGAGCCGGGACTCCTACACACACACACACACACACACACACACACACACACACACACACACACACACACACACACACACACACACACACACACACACACACACACACACACACACGATGAATGACACGTGTTGTACGCGAGCCCCTCGGTGTGGTGGAGGCTCAGGTTACCTGGTGAAGACCTCCAGCGGGGCAGTGGAACCGGCTCCGGGCAGAGACGAGGCTTTTCCAAACTGCAGCCTGAGCGGGTGTTTCCCCTGCAGCTTGACGATGACGCCGTCATTCACTGGGAGCCAGTCCATACTGGGAACCAGCAGCTGACTGGGCAGCAGGCAGCACTCGTCTATCAGTGTCTCATCGGGGTCCTGGGGGGGTCCGTCGTCCCGGGCTGAGACAGTCAAGCAGAGTCATGTTGTACAATCAATAACGTCTTCATAGTCTCTAAACTACCGTGTTATAAGGTCCCGTGTGGATCAATAAGGTAATCAGTAAGGTGATCAATAAGGTGATCAATAAGGTGACCAATAAGGTGACCAATAAGGTGACCAATAAGGTGATCTGTAAGGTGACCAATAAGGTGATCAGTAAAGTGATCAATAAGGTGATCAATAAGGTGACCAATAAGGTGATCAATAAGGTAATCAATAAGGTGATCAGTAAAGTGATCTGTAAGGTGATCAATAAGGTGACCAATAAGGTGATCAGTAAAGTGATCAGTAAGGTGATCAATAAGATAATCAGTAAAGTGATCAATAAGGTGATCAGTAAGGTGATCAATGAGGTGATCAATGAGGTGCTCAACGAGGTGATCAATAAAGTGATCAGTCAGGTGATCAATAAGGTGATCAGGTCTTACAGCAGATCCACAGCCTGGTCAGCAGCCTGAACAGCAGCTGCATGCTGTCCTGGTTGTCCGAGGTGGCGGTGAAGGTGGGCAGGCAGCCGGGCTTCAGCAGGCCCCAGATCCTGATCATCACCAGCAGCTCCCTCAGGAGGCCCAGAGACGCCCCGTCACGCATGAAGCCGAAGCCAGGCCGAGCCAGGGAGCCCTGTGGAGAGACCATAGGAGACCACGAGGGACCCAAGAGACCACGAGAGACCATAAGAGAGATCATGAACAGGTCTGTGATTTGACCCCTCATGTGGTCAAGCTTTAACTTTAGTGGGTTGTCCATATTGGGTTCTAGTCTTGTCTGTGGTTTCTTGGGTTCTAGTCTTGTCTGTGGTTTCTTGGGTTCTAGTCTTGTCTGTGGTTTCTTGGGTTCTAGTCTTGTCTGTGGTTTCTTGGGTTCCTCCTCATCATTCACCTGGAGTTCACGATGAAGGCATGTGAGCTGGTAGTCATGTAGAGTGTGGAATCCTGGTTTGGGTTAGTTAACTGGTAAGGGTTAGTTAGCTGGTTAATGTTAATTGCCTGGTTGGGGTTAGTTACCATGTTAACGCTAGTTACCTGGTTAACACTAGTTACCTGGTTGGGCAGGTTGGCCAGCAGGTAGAGGACAAAGTCGCCCACCCATTGGATGAGCTGCTGCAGGGACTGGAGGGGCGGGCCGTCCAACACAAACTCCTCCGTCTTCAGATTGATCATCACCTTATCAATATCTGAGGAGACAGGGACCAATCAGGGCTCATCCTCACCCAGTTAGATATCTCACCTGTGTGGTACCGCACCTGTTTAGAGATATCTTACCTGTGTGGATATCTCACCCGTTTAGAGATATCTCACCTGTTTAGAGATATCTCACCTGTGTAGAGATATCTCACCTGTGTAGAGATATCTCACCTGTGTAGAGATATCTCACCTGTGTAGAGATATCTCACCTGTGTAGAGATACCTCACCTGTGTAGAGATACCTCACCTGTGTAGAGATACCTCACCTGTTTAGAGATACCTCACCTGTTTAGAGATACCTCACCTGTTTAGAGATACCTCACCTGTTTAGAGATACCTCACCTGTTTAGAGATACCTCACCTGTTTAGAGATACCTCACCTGTTTAGAGATACCTCACCTGTTTAGAGATACCTCACCTGTTTAGATATCTCACCTGTTTAGATATCTCACATGTGTGGAACCTCACCTGGGTGGTACCAAACAGGTGGGTACCTCACCTGTTTGGTTCCTCACCTGTGTGGTCCCTCACCTGTGTAGAGCCACACCCGTGTGGTTCCTCACCTGGGTCGGTGTTCTTGGCACAGATCTCGCTGAGCCGGTCTCCGGGGCTCTTGTCGGGCGTGTGCAGGACGTGCGGCCGCAGCAGCGACTTCAGGGTGGAGCTGATGGCGATCAGCAGCAGCTTGGCGTGGAAGTCGCAGGCTCGAGCCGCCGTGGCCGTGGAGAGTTTACAGAGCGACGCCTTCACTGCCACGATGCGCGTGGCCAGAACCTGAGATGACAGCCACACTGATGCATCATGGGAAGTAGAGTTTACTGGAGAAGCACTTCCAGAGTCCCGACGTGACGGGTAAACTGTTGTTTTTGTCTTTACATAACAAAAGAAAGTGAAAGTGAACCGGTTCTATGTTCTTCAAAATAACCGCGCTGACCTGCTGCAGCGCCTGGTTCTGCCGCATGTACTCCTCATGCAGCTTCTCCACCAGGTTGTGCACCATGCTGGGCTGCACGTGCAGCAGCACGTCCCACCAGTCGTAGCCCGTCACCATGCAGTACTCCAGCAGGAACAGCAGGTGGCGCAGCGTCGTGTTCATCTCCAGCACCTGACCCATAGAAGGCGACACTCGCAGCATGTGCAGCTGCGGAGAACACAGAACCAACGTCAGAACACTGGGTTCTAATTGATCCCATCTCCATGCGTAGAACCTTGTAATGGACTTACTGCTCTCTAGAAGACAGGAGTACCTCAATGTTCAGGTGCGCGTTCTCACCTTGCCGTGGTTGTCGACTCCGGCCAGTGCCAGTGAGGTCCAGGAGAACTGCAGGGCCTTGAAGTGGAGGGCGGGGCCTCCGGTTCTCTGGCGCTTGATGGCGGACTCGTCTCCCGGCCTCTGACCGGAGGAGGGTCCGTAGAAGACCCCCATCATGTGGAGGGACAGCCGGTGCAGGATCTGGATGCTGCCGTCATGGAAGGCCAGGGCTAGACCTGCAGCAGGGAGAAAATGGACCTCAGACCGGGTCCCTGACCGGGTACCGAACCGGCTACCAGACCAGGTCCCGGTGCCACACGCTCACAGAGACGGGCCAAGACCTCACCGAGTCCGGGGCAGAACTTGGTGTCTGACGCCACCTTCAGGTCCGTGTTGGAGATGGAGATGGGCAGCTTGGGCAGCGCCACAGCCGACACCCGCTCCAGGTCGTTGGTGGTGGTCAAGATCCTCCACTTCAGGATGGTGGGCTGCTTCTCCCCCACTAGACCCAGAGGAACCAGAGAAACCAGAGGTCAACATGAGCACTGAGCCGGACCCTGTGGAACCAGAGGAACCAGAGGGCAACATGAGCACTGAGCCGGTGGAACCCGTGTGGTCTCTTACCAACTGGTGATCGGTGCTGGAAGATGTTGTTGACAGGAAGACCCTCCTTCCTCAGAGACCAGCACTCCACGATGCTGCCGCTCTGATTGGACGCGCACAGCAGAACCTGCAACACATAGGTTCTTTGTCAGGTTCTGATGGTTCTGTGTGACCAACTCCTCTCTGGTCTGTTCTTCATGTTTTACTGGTCTCCGATCTGTCAGAACACAACTTCTGAAATGTGTTGTTCTACTGGATACCGGTTTTATGGGCTACCCAGGTTCTCCTTGTTACCTGTTCAGAGTTCTCTCTGGTGAGGAACTTGAGGTGCGTGACCGCCGGGTACTTCTCCCTCCTCAGAGAGTCGGTGGTGCAGCGCAGGAACAGAGACGGCAACAGTTCAGTGTCAATGCGACACTTCTCACTCACGACGCTCACGACCACCTGAACACAGAGAACATGGTTCTTTAGAGGTCTGAGAACATGGTTATTGTTCCTTAGTGGCCGTCAGAGAACATGGTTATTGTTTCTAGCAGTCAGAAAAACTGAAAGAGGAGGTTCTACCTGGTAGAATAGAAAGAGGAGGAGGTTCTACCTTGTAGAACTGGACTGGAGACGAGCTGCTGCCGTCGGTGGCTGCCACCACGATATTCCCTCCGCCGGTGAAGGCGATGTCGGCTAAAGCCACGCGGCCCCTCAGGCGGCAGAGGCTCTCGCTGGCCGTCAGCAGAGCGCCGCCCGGCTTCAGCAGCGACACGGTGACCAGGCCGCTCACCGTCACCGCCAGCCAGCCCTCCATGGGCTTCCCCCCGAACAGAGTCAGGGACGGAGAGAACTTCACCCGGGAGAACTTCTCGCCAAAGTTTGTAGAACCCGACTGAACCCACAGGAGACAAGGAACATGAATATGTTATTGTTAACTGTCTGACAGATATACAGGACTGTCTCAGAAAATTAGAATATTATGATAAAGTTCTTTATTTTCTGTAATGCAATTAAAAAAACAAAAATGTCATGCATTCTGGATTCATTACAAATCAAATGAAATATTGCAAGCCTTTTATTATTTTAATATTGCTGATTATGGCTTACAGCTTAAGAAAACTCAAAAATCCTATCTCAAAAAATTAGAATATTTCCTCAGACCAAGTAAAAAAAAAGATTTATAACAGCAAAACAAAATCAAACATTTGAAAATGTCCATTAATGCACTCAGTACTTGGTTGGGAATCCTCTTGCACGGATTACTGCTTCAATGCGGCGTGGCATGGAGGCAATCAGCCTGTGGCATTGCTGAGGTTGTATGGATGCCCAGGATGCTTCAATAGCGGCCTTTAGCTCATTTGCATTGTTGGGTCTGGTGTCTTTCAGCTTCTTCTTCTCAATACCCCACACATTCTCTATGGGGTTCAGGTCAGGGGAAAGGCAGGCCAATCGAGGACAGTAATGCCATGGTCAGTACACCAGTTACTGGTGGTTTTGGCACTGTTGGCAGGTGCCAGATCATGCTGGAAAATGAAATCCTCATCTCCATAGAGCTTTTCAGCAGACGGAAGCACGTAGCGCTCTAAAATCTCTTGGTACACAGCTGCATTTACTCTGGACTTGAAACACAGTGGACCAACACCAGCAGCTGACATGGCTCCCCAAACCATCACTGACTGTGGGAACTTCACACTGGATTTCAAGCAACTTGGATTTTGCGCCTCTCCAGCCTTTCTCCAGACTCTGGCGCCTTGACTTCCAAATGAAATACAAAACTTGCTTTCGTCTGAGAAGAGGACTTTGGACCACTCTGCAACTGTCCAGTGCTTCTTTTCCATAGCCCAAGTCAGACGCTTCTTCCGTTGTCTTGAGTTCAGAAGTGGCTTAACCATGGGAATACGGCTATTGGAGCCCATTTCCCGGACACGTCTGTGAACAGTGGCTTTTGATACCTGGACTCCAGCTTCAGTTCACTGTCTTTGAAGCTCCCCCAAATTCTGGAAGCGACTCTTCTTCACAATGCTGTTAAGGCTGCGGTCATCTCTCTTGGTTGTGCAGCGTTTCCTGCCACATTTCCCCCTTCCAACAGACTTTTTGTGGATGTGCTTTGAAACTGCACTCTGTGAACAGCTTGCTCTTTGAGAAATTTCTTTTTGTGTCTTCCCCTCCTGATGGAGGGTGTCAATGATGGTCCTCTGGACAGCAGTCAGATCAGCAGTCTTCCCCATACTTGTGATTTAGTTTACTGAACCAAGCTGAGTGTTTTTCAAGGCTCAGGAAACCCTTGCAGGTGTTTCGAGTTAATTAGACGATTCAAGTGATTAGTTGAATACCCTACTAGTATACTTTTTCATGATATTCTAATTTTGAGATAGGATTTTTGAGTTTTCTTAAGCTGTAAGCCATAATCAGCAATATTAAAATAATAAAAGGCTTGCAATATTTCAGTTGATTTGTAATGAATCTAGAATGCATGACATTTTTGTTTTTTTAATTGCATTACAGAAAATAAAGAACTTTATCATAATATTCTAATTTTCTGAGAGTCCTGTACGCATAAGTATTTACGCATATATATATATATATATATATATATATATATATATATATATATACACACATGTACATACATATATACACACATGTACATACATATATATACACATGTACATACATACACACAAACATACAATGACCTGTTATTTAACTTTATGTCATCATCGTTCACAACCATTCACACACTGATAGGCAGAGCTACCATGATGGGAGGAGCTACCGCTATAGGAGGAGCTATTATGATAGGTGGAGCTAATACTATGGAAGGAGCTACCGCTTTGGGAGGAGCTGTTGGCTGTTTGTCTTTTGCAAATTAGTGTCGCCCGAGTTGAAATATCTTAACTCCAGCAAAAAAGCAAATTTTCACAACGTATCATTCGCGCTGCCCGCCGAAACAAGTATACACCACAAGGACAATTACGATTTCTGAAGAACGACCTGCTCGACCCCTCCCGACTCGGTTATTGGTTCTACGAGTACGCTGTTACCATCTCCACGTGCAGAGCCAGCTTCACGCCGTTGTGCAGCCAGCTCAGAGCCACGATGGGGTCTCCGTCCAGAGAGCTGGAGAGGAGGCTCTCCCAGCTGTTCACCAGGTGGTCCGACATGGACCAACACTTGATCTGCCCGTCACCGTCTGCAGACAGCAGCCTGGAACCTCCACACACCATCCACCAATACACACATCAATACACACACCAATAAACACATCAATAAACACAACACATCAATACACAGATCAATAAATACCTGATTGATCCCACTCCAAACAGGAAATGACCTCAGTGTGTCCAGAGCTGATGGAGTAAACGTCCCAAGGGTGCTCAGTGTCGATGATGTGGATCATGTGACTAACATCTGAAACACACACACAAATACTGACCTCCTGTTGGTTTAGGTGCTGCAGGTGTGCTACAGGTGCGTCTGTGCTGCAGCTCACCTTTGTCGTCGTCCTCTCCTTTCAGGTCCGTGCTGAAGGCCACCAGGTTCCTGCAGGACCAGGAGCACACCAAAGGGATGGAGGGGCAGTGAGTGCTCTTAGGACGCTTCTCCCAGTCACACACGTACGCAAGCTCCATGATACCACAGAAGAAGAAGCTGGAGGCCAACAGGAGACCTCACCTGAAGACACATACAGACAGAAAAGCAGGCAGAAACATTGGAATCAACATGTAAGAAGTATACTTTTAAAATAGTAAATAAACTTATAGATGAGATCAGATGAGACCCGGGTCTTTGAGGAACCCGGTCAAATTTAAAACCGGATCTCACCCTGTGCCTATGTAGCTAGCAGTTATATGCTAACGTTAGCTTTCCTCACTTTGCTTTTGGCTCCAAACAAAAGTAAAAAGACAAAGAAAGAAGAGTCTTTGGTATCAAATACAATATTATCTATAATATTACCTATAATATTAAATATAATGGTCGCTGTTGTAACAAACAAACCTTCCTCCCGTTACTCGCTTCAACAAAGTACCAGGACCTCGCAGTTCATGGGGCGTCTCTACAAAAGCCTGTCTGTAAAATATTATATTATATATTTATTAGAACAATAAAGTAAGGAACTATAACGCTCGATAAAAACTGTGAACCTGTGTTTGAGTAGTTATTGAATATGTTCTACTCAGTGTTTGTCTCTTTTTTGTCAGATTATAAACGGTGTTTTTCTAAGACGGCGGCGGCGGGGCAGCCTTCTCTAAAGATGCAGAGGGCATTCTTACCCTTAGCGAGGTTTGTCAGGGTCCTCAAATAAATACACATATGTATGCATATTATGTAATAACATATTTGCGTAATGCAGGAGTCATAATACGAATATTGATCCGTATCATGTTGTAACGATGACACATATTCAATATGTTATACATATAAAATATGTTTTATGTTATTGTTCTAGTACACATTAAAAAGTGCAAAAACAAACATTGATCACAAAAGTTGACATATTGTCGAAAGAAATATTACCAACAAGTTGATGTGAATTGAAAAGTTTAAGTGTACCAGAGGAGTCTCCCTCTGGTGGTCAGGAAAAAGAATGCAGCTTTAACACATGACTTCTATACAACTAGGGGAGTGGGTCTGATACATGGACCGGATGTGGGTCTGATACATGGAACGGATGTGGGTCTGATACATGGAACGGATGTGGGTCTGGTACATGGACCATTGTTGGTTATGAGTTTTGCACCTGGCAGATAAAACTCGGGGTTAGGCTCCGCCCCGCAGGACCCGTATTTCCGGTCAGGTGATTGTCTCGTCAGGCTGCTGAGTCTCTGGTCTCTTGTTAACTCTGTTAGCTCCTGTTAGCTTCTGTTAGCTCACAGGTGAAGCCAGCGAACGGGTTTAGATTAAACTGAGATGCCTCTACAGGGTCCGGCTCCCGGGTTCTAGGTTAGGGGGTTTCGGGTCCTGGTTTAGAGGGTTTCGGGTTCTGCTAGCTCCTTTAGCGTTAGCTTCCTCTGGAGCGCGTTAACGGGAATCTGTTGCGTTCTGCTGAGAACACCGGAGACATGGTCCATGTTCCCGTTAACGTCCCGCTCATGTTCCCGGTAACGGACTCACCGCGCAGGAGCTGCTCTCAGGTAAGCTTCATGTCCACACATACAGAGTTAGGGGCGGGCTGTTTACCTGAGGAGGAGCAGGCCTCACAACAACATGCAGGCTGTATACACACAGAGACACACACAGAGACACACACAGAGACACACACACAGAGACATACAAAGACACACAGAAACAGAGACAGACACACATACACAGAGAAACACACGCACAGAGACACGAAGACAAACGTGCACGGAGACACACACAGAGACGCACACACAAACACGCGCACAGAGACACACACACACACACACACACAACCACGCTCACAGAGACACAAAGACAAACACGTGCACGGACACACACGCGCACACACACACACACATACACACACACACACACACACACTTTTCTACCTTTCTCTACTAAACTTTACTACCTTTCTTTACTTTACAACCTAATTGTACTGGGGTTGTGTATTCTACTGCATTGTGACATAAAGGCTCTGTCATTTATTAATAAAAGATTTTTGTTCACAACTTGGTAAACATGGGAAATGTTCAATTTAATTATCAAAGTCTTCACTGATTTGTTTTCAGTGACATCTGTGTAAAGCAGTCTATCAGCTCTCAGCTCGGAGCCCCTCCACTGATCTGAGGTCAGAGTTTTACGGCGTCCACCTGCCTACAGCCATGCTGACCTAGAATCAACTGTTAGTTTGTGCAGTGAGCTGAATCCAGAGGTAGAGATCATGTCTGAGAATCAGGCCAACAACAACAACGTCCCTCTGAACAACAACAACAACAACATGGGACCCAACAGGATCCGAAACCCCAACATCAACCAGAACCCCCTCATCAATGTCCGTGATCGCCTCTTCCACGCCCTCTTCTTCAAGATGGCCGTCACATACGCCCGACTGTTCCCTCCGTCCTTCAGGAGGGTCTTTGAGTTCTTCGTCCTGCTCAAGGTGTGTAACGTCTCTTATATAGAGTTAAATATATAACACGAGGTGTGTAACGTCTCTTATATAGAGTTAAATATATAACACGAGGTGTGTAACGTCTCTTATATAGAGTTAAATATAAAACACGAGGTGTGTAACGTCTCTTATATAGAGTTAAATATATAACACGAGGTGTGTAACGTCTCTTATATAGAGTTAAATATAAAACACGAGGTGTGTAACGTCTCTTATATAGAGTTAAATATAAAACACGAGGTGTGTAACGTCTCTTATATAGAGTTAAATATATAACACGAGGTGTGTAACGTCTCTTATATAGAGTTAAATATATAACACGAGGTGTGTAACGTCTCTTATATAGAGTTAAATATATAACACGAGGTGTGTAACGTCTCTTATATAGAGTTAAATATATAACACGAGGTGTGTAACGTCTCTTATATAGAGTTAAATATATAACACGAGGTGTGTAACGTCTCTTAGAGTTAAATATATAACATAAAAGTGAAAGACCGTAGCGTTTGGGCTCTTAACATTTCATGTCATTCGTGGTGAATGTGCATCATGGGAGAACACGTGTTGTGTATATAAAAGAGTCTTCTCAACAACATATACAAAATGTGCCTAAAAAACAACGTAATGTTTCTGTAAATGAGGATTTACATTTTTTTTGAATAAAGTCTGGGAGGAAATCCAGAGATTATAAATCCACCAGATTAACAGCAGTCAGCCCTCCAGGCTTTTCCCAGTTAAGACTCAGTGATGAAGACTGCTGGGTCGTGATGAAGACTGCTGGGTCGTGATGAAGACTGCTGGGTCGTGATGAAGACTGCTGGGTCGTGATGAAGACTGCTGGGTCGTGATGAAGACTGCTGGGTCGTGATGGCTCTTTACTCTATTAAATTATTTTGTACAGCCTGAAGTCAGAAGTCATAAAGTGCGTCAGAGGCTTTTCAGTCTGTACTCACAAACATCCTCTGACCTTTGACCCATCAGAACAAAAACAACTCCCCCAAAACCTTTAAGGGCAGAAATGGCTTTGGCAATTGTGTGTGTGTGTGTGTGTGTGTGTGTGTGTGTGTGTGTGTGTGTGACCTGAAAACTCACCTTTTTAAGAAACCTTTAAAAAGTGCTTTTAAATATATCTTAAAAAATGTTCTTGTTTTATTCTGCTCTGCGGCACTTTCAGATTGTAAGAATGTATCGTGCAATATAAATAAAAATGTATTATTAATAATATAACTCCTCAAAATCAGAAATGTTTTATTCCCACGTGAGTTAGTACAAACAAAGAATTTGTCCTGGCGGAAGGTGCATCATCATCAACAACAACAACAATAAACATTTAACTATACAAGTGAAAGTATAAAATGAAATGGTGCTGTGCTCCTGTTCAGGCGCTCTTCGTCCTCTTCATCCTCGCCTACATTCACATCGCCTTTTCTCGCTCGCCCATCAACTGTCTGGAGGTGGTGAGGGAGCGCTGGCCTCGGGACGGCATCCTGCGGGTGGAGATCCAGAGGAACTCCAGCCGTGCCCCCGTCTTCCTGCAGTACTACGACTCCACCGGCCTGCAGGAGGAGCTGGAGGCAGAGGAGGGCGGGGCCAGAGGAGTGGTGGGCCTCAGCCTGGCCGCACTGCAGGAGGAAGAGGAGGAAGACGAGGATGAGATGACCCTGGAGATGTTTGACAACAGCTCTGTGCAGGTGAGCGGAGGCACAGCCACTAGGGGTCAGCAGTGTAGTTCCCTCCACAGCCACTGGGGGGTAGAGGTGTAGTTCCCCCCACAGCCACTGGGGGGTAGAGGTGTAGTTCCCCCCACAGCCACTAGGGGGTAGAGGTGTAGTTCCCCCCACAGCCACTAGGGGGTAGAGGTGTAGTTCCCCCCACAGCCACTAGGGGGTAGAGGTGTAGTTCCCCCCACAGCCACTAGGGGGTAGAGGTGTAGTTCCCCCCACAGCCACTAGGGGGTAGAGGTGTAGTTCCCCCCACAGCCACTAGGGGGCAGCGGTGTAGTTGCCCCCACAGCCACTAGGGGCCAGCGGTGCAGTTCCCCCCCACAGCCACTAGGGGCCAGCGGTGCAGTTCCCCCCCACAGCCACTAGGGGCCAGCGGTGCAGTTCCCCCCCACAGCCACTAGGGGCCAGCGATGCAGTTCCCCCCCACAGCCACTAGGGGGCAGCGGTGCAGTTCCCCCCCACAGCCACGAGGGGGCAGCGGTGCAGTTCCCCCCCACAGCCACGAGGGGGCAGCGGTGCAGTTCCCCCCCACAGCCACGAGGGGGCAGCAGACGTCAGCAGGTCTTCAGAGGGATCAGGCGGAGCAGCAGCCGCTCTAGAACACTCATTGGATTTATTTATTAATTCAAAACTCAAACTTTATTACGTCGTCATATTACGTACATTTTTACATGCATACATGAAATTTGCTCTCTGCATTTGACATCCATAGCCATTAAGGAGCAGAGGGCTGAGGACTCCTTCTGCAGAGTGGCTGTGGTCTGTTCACTGTGAAGTATTCCTAGGACTGGACTAGAACGCATCCGTGCTGATGTCATCCTGTAATCTGACTGGAGGGATCAACTCTGGCCCCACGTTGGTTGAATTCTGTTTCCTGCTGCAGTTCGAGCTGGACATTGAGCCTCGTCTGAAGCCGTCTCTGATTGGAGGAGGTGTTGGAAGAGGAGGAGAAGGAGCAGGAGGAGTGAACGACAGCCAGGACGTCTCCTTCAGCCAGACCACTAAAGGTATGCAGCCGCTGAAGGACTCAGTGTCTGAGCTGGAGATGATGACCAGAGCAGGTAAACCCTCCTTTCCTCTGTCCTCCTCTTTCCTCCTCCTCTTACCTCCTCCCTCCTTTCCTCTGTCCTCCTTCTATCGCTCTCCTTTTCCTCTCTTCTTACATCCTACCTTCTCTCTTCTGCTCCTCTCCTCCTCTTTGTTCCCTTCTCTATCCTTTCCCTCTCCTCTTACATCCTCCAACCTTCTTATCTCCTCTCTCCTTAACCCCAGCAGGTGATATCAGTCTCAGTGACTGTAAACCAGAACCAGATAGAGCTCTTCATGTAGACCCGTATGTAGCGCCTGTAGCGTATGTAGCACCTGTAGCGTATGTAGCACCTGTAGCGTATGTAGCGCCTGTAGCGTATGTAGCGCCTGTAGCGCCTGTAGAGTATGTAGCGTCTGCAGCGCCTGTAGCGTCTGCAGCGCCTGTAGCGTCTGTAGCGCCTGTAGAGTATGTAGCATCTGTAGCGCCTGTAGACTCTGTAGCATCTGTAGACTCTGTAGTGTCTGTAGAGTATGTAGCGCCTGTAGAGTCTGTGGCGTCTGTAGCGCCTGTAGAGTATGTAGCATCTGTAGACTCTGTAGTGTCTGTAGAGTATGTAGCGCCTGTAGAGTCTGTGGCGTCTGCAGCGCCTGTAGCGTCTGCAGCGCCTGTAGAGTATGTAGCGTCTGCAGCGCCTGTAGAGTATGTAGCGTCTGCAGCGCCTGTAGAGTATGTAGCGTCTGCAGCGCCTGTAGAGTATGTAGCGTCTGCAGCGCCTGTAGAGTATGTAGCGTCTGCAGCGCCTGTAGAGTATGTAGCGTCTGCAGCGCCTGTAGCGTCTGCAGCGCCTGTAGCGTCTGCAGCGCCTGTAGTGCCTGTAGAGTATGTAGCATCTGCAGCGCCTGTAGAGTATGTAGCGTCTGCAGCGCCTGTAGAGTATGTAGCGTCTGCAGCGCCTGTAGCGTCTGCAGCGCCTGTAGAGTATGTAGCGCCTGTAGAGTATGTAGCGTCTGCAGCGCCTGTAGCGTCTGTAGTGCCTGTAGAGTATGTAGCGCCTGTAGAGTATGTAGCGCCTGTAGAGTATGTAGCATCTGCAGCGCCTGTAGAGTATGTAGCGTCTGCAGCGCCTGTAGCGTCTGCAGCGCCTGTAGAGTATGTAGCGCCTGTAGAGTATGTAGCATCTGCAGCGCCTGTAGAGTATGTAGCATCTGCAGCGCCTGTAGAGTATGTAGCGTCTGCAGCGCCTGTAGCGTCTGCAGCGCCTGTAGAGTCTGTAGCGCCTGTAGAGTATGTAGCGTCTGCAGCGCCTGTAGCGTCTGCAGCGCCTGTAGCGTCTGTAGTGCCTGTAGAGTATGTAGCATCTGTAGCGCCTGTAGAGTATGTAGCGCTTGTAGAGTCTGTGGCGTCTGTAGTGCCTGTAGAGTATGTAGCATCTGCAGCGTCTGTAGCGCCTGTAGAGTATGTAGCATCTGTAGACTCAGTGTCTGTAGAGTCTGTAGCATCTGTAGCGCCTGTAGAGTCTGTAGCGCCTGTAGAGTATGTAGCGCCTGTAGAGTATGTAGCGTCTGTAGCGTCTGTAGCGTCTAAAGGAGTCTGTTGCTGCTTCCTCAGTGTGGCCCCAGGAGGAGTACATCGTGGAATATTCCCTGGAGTACGGCTTCCTGCGTTTGTCTCCGAGCACCAGACAGAGACTCAACATCCCCGTCATGGTCGTCACTTTGGGTGAGTCACTGAAGGCCTTCATTTTCCTGTTTGTACATCCTTGATTCCTGTCCTCACCACCTCTCCTCGCATCTTAGTCCAAGCCATAGGAGATAAGAGGCGAAAGGAGTCGAGGCAACTAGCATTTAACCAATGAGTCATCATTTCCAAGTCTTCGAGAGATGCATTGTAGAGTTGGAGCTCTTAGGCCATCAGGGGAGGAAACTAGGAGGCCAAGAGGGGAGGAAACAGGGAGGCACAACATGGAGCCCACTGAACACTTGTCTGCCTCACAGTCACGTGACTCACACCTCTGATGAACCCGTTTAGATCCCGTGAAGGACGAGTGTTTCGGTGACGGCTTCAGCCGCTTCCTGCTCGACGAGTTCTTGGGCTACGACGACATCCTGATGTCCAGTGTGAAGGCGCTCGCAGAGAACGAGGAGAACAAAGGTAGAGAACCAGCGAGGATACAACGTAAAAGAACCCTAGTCCCTCTAACCTTGTTCCCTAACACAAGTTCCACTTCTGTGACTCTAGACCTGAACCAGTCCTAACTGTAGACCTGAACCAGTCCTAACTGTAGACCTGAACCAGTCCTAACTGTAGACCTGAACCAGTCCTAACTGTAGACCTGAACCAGTCCTAACTGTAGACCTGAACCAGTCCTAACTGTAGACCTGAACCAGTCCTAACTGTAGACCTGAACCAGTCCTAACTGTAGACCTGAACCATAACTGTAGGCCTGGTTCAGAGAGCAGGGCTGTAGTGGGGTCATATGGTACGAGGATCTTTCTCTGACTACAGAATCAGTAATGCGTAACTTGTGTGTGTGTGTGTTAGTGAGTTAGCAGTGTGTCACACTGTGGTTCTCTGCAGGGTTCCTGAGGAACGTGGTGTCTGGGGAACATTACCGCTTTGTCAGCATGTGGATGGCCAGAACCTCCTACCTGGCTGCCTTCGTCATCATGGTTATCTTCGTAAGTGAATAGTTTATAATGGTCTGCAATGGAAACTTAAATTAAATGAATCTTTGAAATGCAGTCGTGAGGGTAGAATCTCAAATTCAGATCAACATGTCAGTGAGGTGGTGCTTTAGAATGAAGATTCAAAAAAAGGCAAAACTAGATCACATATCTAAGTTGTTGTGTTTTGATCAGTGTTCATGTTTTGTCTTTCAGACTCTGTCCGTGTCCATGCTGCTGAGATACTCGCACCACCAGATCTTCGTCTTTATCGGTCAGTTTACTCTGAGACCTCACATCCACATTCAGCCCAGACCAGTTCGTTGTTTATTCCAGACCAGTTCGTTGTTTATTCCAGACCAGTTCGTTGTTTATTCCAGACCAGTTCGTTGTTTATTCCAGACCAGTTCGTTGTTTATTCCAGACCAGTTCATTGTTTAGCCCAGACCAGTTCATTGTTTAGACAGGTTCCCACAGGTTTATTGTTCCAGAAGGGTTTAATGGAGCCTAGTCGGTTCCAGAGTCAGACCTGTCCAATGTAGACCAGTGCACTATAATCCAGTCTAGTCCAGTTTAATGTAGTTCTGTATGGTCCAGTTTAAGAATTTAAATAACTGACTGGACAGACGTGTGATCCAGGACCGGAACAGAGTACTGGTGTTAGTACAGACGTGTGATCCAGACTTGATGGACCATCAGCTTTGTGTTGATCTGGTCTCGGTATGTGCCCCTCAGTGGATCTCCTTCAGATGTTGGAGATGAATATGACCATCGCCTTCCCAGCAGCCCCTCTGCTCACCGTCATCCTGGCCCTCGTTGGTAAGTCCACTTCCTGATAAGTCCCCAGCTGAGACAACTTAGGACCAGCCTGAACTCTAGTCTTAATATTTGACCAAACCTGGTCAGAACAGTTGGGCTACAGGCGTCTGCCTAATTCTAGTCGCTCAAGTCTTTCAAGTTCCTCATCTAGAAAGTCCTGAGAGGAAGCTGTTGAATCCAGAGTCCATGATGCAAAGAAGGTTCATCTCACAGCTTCATGAGACAAACCTTTTGATGGTTGTCGTCATAGAATGGTCTCTTCTTGTGACTTGTGTGGCTGAAAGAGTAAAATACTGACCTGCTGGTGTCACTTCCTGTCCTCAGGCATGGAGGCCATCATGTCTGAGTTCTTCAACGACACGACAACAGCCTTCTACATCATCCTCATTGTCTGGTTGGCCGATCAGTATGACGCCATCTGCTGTCACACCAATACCAGCAAACGCCACTGGCTGAGGTTAGTCACATGACCAACACCGGCTCACTTCATCTATCTATAGATACCTATAGATAGATATAGATATATATATATATATCTATATAGATATATATTTATATATATATCTATATATAGATAGATATAGATATATATCTATATCTATATAGATATATATATAAATATAGATACATCTATCTATCTATCTATAAGATTTTGACCAATTTTGTCGTAGTTATTTCGACACATTTCCACCAAATGCAGTTGTAAAAGCACAAAGTGTGTCAGCGATGTGACGTTTCTTTTGTAATATGATGCCTGCCCAAAACAATTAGAGCTAACATGTACGGAACATCCCAACACTTTTTCTGCCTTAGTCCAAAGCAGGAGGCAAAGCTTCATGTGTTAAAGCTGCATTCTCTCTCCTGACCACCAGGGGGCGACTCCTCTGGTTGTATAGAAGTCTATGCTTCATGTGTTAAAGCTGCATTCTCTCTCCTGACCACCAGGGGGCGACTCCTCTGGTTGTATAGAAGTCTATGCTTTATGTGTTAAAGCTGCATTCTCTCTCCTGACCACCAGGGGGCGACTCCTCTGGTTGTATAGAAGTCTATGCTTTATGTGTTAAAGCTGCATTCTCTCTCCTGACCACCAGGGGGCGACTCCTCTGGTTGTATAGAAGTCTATGCTTTATGTGTTAAAGCTGCATTCTCTCTCCTGACCACCAGGGGGTGACTCCTCTGGTTGTATAGAAGTCTATTCTTCATGTGTTAAAGCTGCATTCTCTCTCCTGACCACCAGGGGGCGACTCCTCTGGTTGTATTGAAGTCTATTCTTCATGTGTTAAAGCTGCATTCTCTCTCCTGACCACCAGGGGGCGACTCCTCTGGTTGTATAGAAGTCTATGCTTCATGTGTTAAAGCTGCATTCTCTCTCCTGACCACCAGGGGGCGACTCCTCTGGTTGTATAGAAGTCTATGCTTTATGTGTTAAAGCTGCATTCTCTCTCCTGACCACCAGGGGGCGACTCCTCTGGTTGTATAGAAGTCTATGCTTTATGTGTTAAAGCTGCATTCTCTCTCCTGACCACCAGGGGGCGACTCCTCTGGTTGTATAGAAGTCTATGCTTTATGTGTTAAAGCTGCATTCTCTCTCCTGACCACCAGGGGGTGACTCCTCTGGTTGTATAGAAGTCTATTCTTCATGTGTTAAAGCTGCATTCTCTCTCCTGACCACCAGGGGGCGACTCCTCTGGTTGTATAGAAGTCTATGCTTCATGTGTTAAAGCTGCATTCTCTCTCCTGACCACCAGGGGGCGACTCCTCTGGTTGTATAGAAGTCTATTCTTCATGTGTTAAAGCTGCATTCTCTCTCCTGACCACCAGGGGGCGACTCCTCTGGTTGTATAGAAGTCTATGCTTTATGTGTTAAAGCTGCATTCTCTCTCCTGACCACCAGGGGGCGACTCCTCTGGTTGTATAGAAGTCTATGCTTTATGTGTTAAAGCTGCATTCTCTCTCCTGACCACCAGGGGGTGACTCCTCTGGTTGTATAGAAGTCTATTCTTCATGTGTTAAAGCTGCATTCTCTCTCCTGACCACCAGGGGGCGACTCCTCTGGTTGTATAGAAGTCTATGCTTCATGTGTTAAAGCTGCATTCTCTCTCCTGACCACCAGGGGGCGACTCCTCTGGTTGTATAGAAGTCTATTCTTCATGTGTTAAAGCTGCATTC
>NW_027176020.1:10000-60000 GCF_023055335.1 Clinocottus analis | reverse complement strand
TGATGTCACCTAGTCTCACCCTGATATCACCCTGTCACCCAGTCTTACCCTGATGTCACCCAGTCTTACCCTGATATCACCCTGATGTCACCTAGTCTCACCCTGATGTCACCTAGTCTCACCCTGATATCATCCTGTCACCCAGTCTTACCCTGATGTCACCCTGATGTCACCTAGTCTCACCCTGATATCACCCTGATGTCACCTAGTCTCACCCTGATGTCACCTAGTCTCACCCTGATATCACCCTGTCACCCAGTCTCACCCTGATATCACCCTGATGTCACCTAGTCTCACCCTGATGTCACCTAGTCTCACCCTGATGTCACCTAGTCTCACCCTGATATCACCTAGTCTCACCCTGATATCACCCAGTCTTACCCTGATATCACCCTGATGTCACCTAGTCTCACCCTGATGTCACCTAGTCTCACCCTGATATCACCTAGTCTCACCCTGATATCACCTAGTCTCACCCTGATGTCACCTAGTCTCACCCTGATATCACCCTGATATCACCTAGTCTCACCCTGATATCACCTAGTCTCACCCTGATGTCACCCAGTCTTACCCTGATATCACCCTGATATCACCTAGTCTCACCCTGATATCACCTAGTCTCACCCTGATATCACCTAGTCTCACCCTGATATCACCCTGTCACCCAGTCTTACCCTGATGTCACCCAGTCTTACCCTGATATCACCCTGATGTCACCCAGTCTTACCCTGATATCACCCTGATGTCACCTAGTCTCACCCTGATGTCACCTAGTCTCACCCTGATGTCACCCTGATGTCACCTAGTCTCACCCTGATGTCACCTAGTCTTACCCTCATATCACCCTGATGTCACCTAGTCTCACCCTGATGTCACCTAGTCTTACCCTGATATCACCTAGTCTCACCCTGATGTCACCTAGTCTCACCCTGATGTCACCCAGTCTTACCCTGATGTCACCTAGTCTCACCCTGATGTCACCCAGTCTTACCCTGATGTCACCTAGTCTCACCCTGATGTCACCTAGTCTTACCCTGATATCACCTAGTCTCACCCTGATGTCACCTAGTCTCACCCTGATGTCACCTAGTCTCACCCTGATGTCACCTAGTCTCACCCTGATGTCACCTAGTCTCACCCTGATATCACCCTGATGTCACCTAGTCTCACCCTGATGTCACCTAGTCTCACCCTCATATCACCCTGATGTCACCTAGTCTCACCCTGATGTCACCTAGTCTCACCCTGATGTCACCTAGTCTTACCCTGATATCACCTAGTCTCACCCTGATGTCACCTAGTCTCACCCTGATGTCACCTAGTCTTACCCTGATGTCACCCAGTCTTACCCTGATGTCACCTAGTCTTACCCTGATGTCACCTAGTCTCACCCTGATGTCACCCTGATGTCACCCAGTCTCACCCTGGTTGTGACAAACACTTTGAATATTCTTTTAAAAACGGATCAAATCTGATGCAAATAAGAATCATAAGACTTTGTTTTTGTGATAACTTTTATATAGCACCTTTTTAAAAAACGAGTTTTACTGAATAAAAAACAAAATCTGATGAGTACAAAAGATGAAACAAAACACTTCATATGGAAAAAATAAAACGACATAACACAGCCACCTTTAGTGTGACTTTCAGCGTCTGACCTTCGGCTGCAAGTGGCCTCATGCGGGCCTTTACATTACAAACTGTTTTTAAATGGATCAGGGAGAGCCCCAACAAAATGACAGTTTTAATAGAAACATCCCTTCAAGTGCACTAAATAGCATTAAATAAAGACACACAGCTCGTCATTTTAACTGCAGATAAAAACACATTTGGTCAAGTTGGATTTGCACCTTAACTAAGAAGTGTAGCTTCCCGTTTGTAAACCTGAATCTTTCCCATGGGAGAGGAAGTGGAGTCACTTTTTACTCTGTTGCATCGGTTCGTGAATGGAAGTTCTGCTCTGAGGGTCGTCTGATTACAAAAGCTGATTTTGTTTGGTGGTGCGTTCACTGGCTGTAGTTTCTTCTGTTTGTTGGTGAACTGCTGCCTTCAGCCTCACAGGAAGTCTGATTTCTTAAAAAAAATCCTGAAAGGGTCCTCGTTAGAGTCACAACGGCTATTTTAAACTGATCAGCGTTTACTCATCAATGTAAATGGTTTCATCTGAACTGAACCGGATCCACAGACTGCTTTATCAAGCAGAAACATTAAACTGTATCAGGTAACTCGTCACACATAAAAAGTACATGTCAGGGTTATTTTAAAGCATATCGTTGGCACATCTGTATATTGTGAAGAAAGGAATCATGAATAGTGTAAAAAATCTGGTGAAAAATTAGTTTATTGGTGCACACCAGGGCTCAATTTAGGGTCCTCTCTGGCTCCTTATTTAGATAAAATGTCTGTAAAGGGACATTTTACTTTGCAACGTCTCTCACCGGCCGTGACCACGTAAAGCTTACTTGAAACTCCCTATGAATTATTATTTAGCCCTCAAACTATCAATTCCTTTGCCAAAATATTTAGGATAAATTGGGATTCTCAAATATTTTCAGCAGCTTGTCGAAATTTAAGTTCTATAATTATGCATTCAGCTATTTAACAGGTTTACATGAGTCATGAATTCAGATTAATGGATCAGAATATATGAAGTGTTGCACCTTCTGGTGTGTTTTTTTTTATACCAAGGACTTCATGTTACCCAAATTTGGGTTGAAACAATAAATACATTCATAGAATATTCTATAATTCTTTTTAATGCTTTTTAGTTAATTAACTATGTTAAACAATTTAAATATATATTTTTTAAATATTTGACAGTTCATTCAATTATCTATCAATAAAATCTAGTAAATATCATACATGTGATTTTATTCATCATACAGTAACATCAGCCTCTCCTGTTGAAGTCCCTAACAAGATGATTAATATCAGTCTGATAATGTGAACATGAACAAAAAGCTAAAGGTCTTATTGTGGTTCTAAGTCTCTCCATGCATGAAACTCTACCAATATAGAAGTACTGGTACTTATTAATGACCTCCTTGTGGCCTGATTGTCATGTCTGAGTTAATTTGTTAACTTTGGCATTTAAATGTAAAACCCTTTCAGCAGTTTAAAATGGCCGCTGTGTATAGAGAGTCATGTGACCTGTGCAGACAGCATCACCTCAGATAGGTCATTCTGCTGTGAAGGGGCCGGACTTTGGACAGGACTTTGTGAGGTGGGTCCGTCATGGTCGTCACACACTTCGTGTTGGCAGGGAAGGATGTCATGAGGACGGGCGTGGCGCTGGGCGTGGCGCTGGGCGTGGCGCTGGGCGTGGCGCTGGGCGTGGCTTCTGCTGTTGTTGTTGTTGGCGTGGTCGGTGTAGTCAATGCAGATGGGTTGGGTCCTGTGGGGACAGGTTGGGCTAGAGTGGTCTGGATCTCTGCCCTCCTGGCGAGAGCCGTCCTCAGCTTCTCCCTCATCTGGTGGATCTGTTCCTGCAGTTCCTGCAGCTCACCGGGCAGGGGTGGAGCCACCGCTGCAGGGGGCGGGGCTACAGCAACAGAGGGAGGGGCTACAGCAACAGAGGGGGGTGCAGAGGTATCAGGTTGGACAGAGGAGGAAGCAGAGGAGGATGACGAGGGTCGGGGAAGGAGCAGGCTAGCAAAGGAAACCACCGGTCCTCCGTTCTCGCACAGTTTGCTGTTTGGCCCCGCCTTTGGCTTGGCTAGTCCCCGCCCTTCAGGCTTGGCCCCGCCTCCCTTGGCTTCAGAAGTGGCCATGCGAGCAAGCAGGCGGCGGGTGTTGAGGGTCTCCAGGTTAAAGTGGACTTGTTTGAAGTCTCGGGCGTCCTTAGCAGCGGCGGTGGCGGCAGCATCCTTACTGGCCTCATTGTTCCACTTGGCCGAGGCTCCTGGGGCCGGCAGGGGGCCAGAAGGGGGCGGCGGCTTCTGTAGGTTACAGCTGAACAGAAACAGAGTTACAGGACATTCTTTAACTTGGAAACAGCGGTGTGTACAATAATAAGTTTTAAGAAGCTGGTTATACGCTTAAGAGCTCAAAAACACGTGTACCTTCAAATCGAGGTTATTTTGTGGATCGCCACGTTGACCTCACCTTTGTGACCAATGATCTTAACCCATTTAGTTCAATCACTGTACGATAGTTGATTCCAGCCTAATCCTATGAGACAAACCTTTTCTCTTTCTCGGCTCGCTGCCGCTTCACGTCTTCATACGTCATGTTCAGAGCTCGATGGATTTTCTGCCAAATACAGAACAGGAACAAGAAACACAACCGAAAAAGAGATTAGCGGTTCAGCAAAATAAGATGACAGCCGTGAATTTTAATTTCTATTTGCAGAGTTTAATGATCTTTTGCACCCTAATGGGCCTCAGAACTTCTTCTATGCCCCAACACTTCCTCAGATAGAGATAGATAGATAGATAGATAGATAGATAATTGTATTCATCCCCAGTGGGGAAATGCATTTGTCACCATGGACAACAACAAACTCATACATAAAAAATACATTACAAGAACAAACACAACAGGCCATATGAAACAAGATAACAAGACACATAACCGACATAAAAAGATGCTCAATTTAAATCTAAAAACCATGACTGAACTGCTGCCAGGAAAAAAAGACCTCAGTCTGCACCTCCTTAACCCTCTTTGAACCTCTTCAATGACCTTAACACTTCTTATGCACCTTGTCAGCCCTTTCTAGGACACTCATTGGAATACTTGGTTAGAAAGATGACCACATATGGTTACTTGCATGATAAAGGGCTACCACTCTTCAGAACTTCTTCAATGACCTCAACACTTACTCTCTCCTAATCGTTCTACTCAGACCTGTTACTAACTTACTTAATTGTCAGTTGATAGTATTTTCTTGTAAACACAGACTGCAGCAGCCATTTTTTTCAGATGTTTTTCATGTGTCTCACCTGTGAGGTATGAAGCCAGTATTTCAGGTTCTGTCGGCGGCGGATGTGTGGCAGGACGAGTTGGTAAAAACCGTGTTCACCTGCCAGAGTTAGCAAAGCTCCACCCACTCCGACACACAACAGCACGAACAGTCCCGAGAAGTGACTGATCCCCATCTGAAGAGTCTGACAGAGAACAAAACAGTAAATGATTCTCAGAGACCTTGGAGAAAGAAACCCATTTTAAAAAGGTCGAGCGGAGCTACGTCTCGCGCTGTAACGACATGTATCATGTTGCTATATTATGCTCAGAGGACCTCTGCCAATATTAGCAGAGAGTTCAGATAATTTAGTTTTTGCAATGAGAAAACACTGAAGAGGAGCATTAATGGAGGATCATGTGACACTGACCTCTGTGACGGCGAACACTCGGTTCCCACATGGAACCACTTTGTACCACTTGTCGTGCAGCAGGTCCATGTAGCCTTCAGATTTATACCTGCTGATGAAGTCTGAGATGTTGGAGGTCAGAGGGGAGTTCTGAGGAAGACCGATTCCATAACCTGAACAATAAACCGACTGATTTTATAACCTGAACAATAAACAACAAACAGACTGAGTCCATAACACGATGCAGAAAAACAATGCAGAAACATTGATCCACGCATTTGTGACTTCTAGACTGGATCCATCAGGGGAACTGGTACCACGGTGAGCAGGACCCACCAGGTCATTGGTCATAAAAACAAGGTTAACTAGGCAAAAACTCACGGACATCAAAAAAACATCAGAAACACAGGACAGGGAGACTAAATGCACAGGTGGAAACAATGAGGGCGGGGCTTGCAATCAAACGAGAGGGCGGCAAACACGGAGGGAGAAATCTGGAACAAGAGACGAGGTGATTTTATTTTATTTATTTATTTAACCTTTATTTAACCAGGAAGTCCCATTGAGATTAAACATCTCTTTTTCGAGGGAGACCTGGCCAAGACAGGCGGCAGCATCAAAAACACATATTACAGACAAAAAACACAGAAGACGAGCTAAAAGAACTAAAAACTAAGAGACAGTGACGTAATGAGTCAATTCAGGAAACATTTACATGCTTGTAAACCAGCCTCAATTTATTTGATTTGAGATGTAAAAGCAGTCAGTGTTATCAATTCTTTGAGTTTTAAAACATTCTGCAACATATTCCATGTTTAGGGGGCAGAGTACACAAAAGCCCTCTTTCCCATTTCTGTTCTGGCCTTTGGGACAGTGAGCATTAAAAAATCCTGCGAGCGTAGAGAGTACTGCCCGACACATCTCTGTAATAGATAAACACACAGGTAGCATGATCTGTGATTGACAGACAACCCAACAGAAACAGACAGGCACGGAAAGTAGCAGGATTACTGTAAATGCTGCAGCTCGTGTACTAACGAGGACTAGGAAGAGAGATCACATTACTCCTGTATTAGCTGCTCTCCACTGTTTTCCTGTAAGAGTTAGAATTATATTTAAAATCCTGCTCCTCACCTATAAAGCCTTAACTGGTAATGCACCATTAGATCTTAAGGAGCTTATAGTGCCATATTACCCCACTAGAGAGATCATAGTACTATATTACCCCACTAGAGAGATCATAGTACTATATTACCCCACTAGAGAGATCATAGTACTATATTACCCCACTAGAGAGATCATAGTACCATATTACCCCACTAGAGAGATCATAGTACCATGTTACCCCACTAGAGAGATCATAGTACCATGTTACCCCACTAGAGAGATCATAGTACCATGTTACCCCACTAGAGAGATCATAGTACCATATTACCCCACTAGAGAGATCATAGTACCATATTACCCACTAGAGAGATCATAGTACCATATTACCCCACCAGAGAGATCATAGTACCATATTACCCCACTAGAGAGATCATAGTACCATGTTACCCCACTAGAGAGATCATAGTACTATATTACCCCACTAGAGAGATCATAGTACCATATTACCCCACTAGAGAGATCATAGTACCATATTACCCCACTAGAGAGATCATAGTACCATATTACCCACTAGAGAGATCATAGTACCATATTACCCCACTAGAGAGATCATAGTACCATATTACCCCACTAGAGAGATCATAGTACCATATTACCCACTAGAGAGATCATAGTACCATATTACCCACTAGAGAGATCATAGTACCATATTACCCCACTAGAGAGATCTTAGTACCATGTTACCCCACTAGAGAGATCATAGTACTATATTACCCCACTAGAGAGATCATAGTACCATATTACCCCACTAGAGAGATCATAGTACTATATTACCCCACTAGAGAGATCATAGTACCATATTACCCCACTAGAGAGATCATAGTACCATGTTACCCCACTAGAGAGATCATAGTACCATATTACCCACTAGAGAGATCATAGTACCATATTACCCCACTAGAGAGATCATAGTACCATGTTACCCCACTAGAGAGATCATAGTACCATATTACCCACTAGAGAGATCATAGTACCATGTTACCCCACTAGAGAGATCATAGTACCATATTACCCCACTAGAGAGATCATAGTACCATATTACCCCACAAGAGAGATCATAGTACCATATTACCCACTAGAGAGATCATAGTACTATATTACCCCACTAGAGAGATCATAGTACCATATTACCCCACTAGAGAGATCATAGTACCATATTACCCACTAGAGAGATCATAGTACCATATTACCCACTAGAGAGATCATAGTACCATATTACCCCACTAGAGAGATCATAGTACCATATTACCCCACTAGAGAGATCTTAGTACCATGTTACCCCACTAGAGAGATCATAGTACTATATTACCCCACTAGAGAGATCATAGTACCATATTACCCCACTAGAGAGATCATAGTACTATATTACCCCACTAGAGAGATCATAGTACCATATTACCCCACTAGAGAGATCATAGTACCATGTTACCCCACTAGAGAGATCATAGTACCATATTACCCACTAGAGAGATCATAGTACCATATTACCCCACTAGAGAGATCATAGTACCATATTACCCCACTAGAGAGATCATAGTACTATATTACCCCACTAGAGAGATCATAGTACCATATTACCCCACTAGAGAGATCATAGTACCATGTTACCCCACTAGAGAGATCATAGTACCATATTACCCACTAGAGAGATCATAGTACCATATTACCCCACTAGAGAGATCATAGTACCATGTTACCCCACTAGAGAGATCATAGTACCATATTACCCACTAGAGAGATCATAGTACCATGTTACCCCACTAGAGAGATCATAGTACCATATTACCCCACTAGAGAGATCATAGTACCATATTACCCCACAAGAGAGATCATAGTACCATATTACCCACTAGAGAGTTACGTTCATTGAACGCAGGGTTACTTGTGGTTCCCAGAGTCTTAATAATAGGTTGGGGCTACTGCCTTCAGTTATCAAGCTCCTCTTCTGTGGAATAAGCTTCCACTTTCAGTCAGAGGGGCAGACACGGTCACCTCATTTAAGAGTAGACTTAAGACTTTCCTCTTTGATAGAGCTTATAGTTAGGACTGGCTCAGGTGAGTCCTGCTCCAGCCTCGAGATATGCTGCTATAGACCTAGACTGCTGGGGGCATCTTAGGATACACTGAGCTCCCTTTCCTCTTCTTCTTTCTTTTCTCATCTCCCCTCTCCTTTCTTCTGAATAAGTTATTGTCTTTCAATGCACATTACTAACTCTACTCCTTTCCAAGAGCCTCTGTGCTTCCTTGCCTCAAGTTTCCATGGATCATGGCTGTCTGGAAGCCAATGATGAAACTTCATGAAACATTTTCAATAAAAGGCTGACGGACCTGAGAGGAAAACCAAGAAGCAACGTCTCACAGCAATGTCTCACAGCAACGTCTCACAGCAATGTCTCACCTTCAATCGCAAACGGTTTCCCGACCGTTGCCAGTTTACAGTCGGCGTCAATGGAAACCTCGTAGTCCAGCAGAGCTTTGTCCATGATGAAGGCGTCCAGCTGGGGGGGATCTGTCCTTCAACACAGAGCAACCAGAGCAACATGGTTAACACAGCAACTAAAGACAGAAACATTGAGCAACGTAGTCTCAGGTCTCTTACTTGAGGGTGTTGACGCCCTCGGGTGTCGTGGGCTCGTTGAAGCGCCTCATGTACTCGTGCATCTCAGGGAAGCTCTTCTTCATGTAATCCTCTGCACTGCTCTCCCTCACCGTCCCAAAGCGGAAGCCCTGAGACGGGTGATGCAGCTGACACCAACGAAGAACAGATATGCATATATATCGAAGGTCGAGCTAATGCACACACTCTCTGATACACACACACACACACACACACACACACACACACACACACAAGCTACAGGCTGAAGGAAGTCCTTTAAGGACTCTGCTGCACTCACCTTGGCGTCGTGGACGCCCGACACCTCCTCGAAGGTCTTCTCTCCCACCATGACGGCGGCCAGGTTGGCGGTGTAGCTGGACAGCACCAGCAGGCAGAAGATGGCCCACAGGTTCATGACGAAGCGACCCGTCCAGCACTTGGGCGTCTTGGAGGAGACGGTGCGCCCGAACAGGATGGCGTAGCACAGGTTGAGCGCCGACGAGTACGAGAACACTCTGGTCCTGTTGCGGCCGTGAGGCGTCATGCCGTACGGACTCTTCCACTCGTACAGTGTGAGGAAGAGGGCGGTGATGTGCAGCGCCACGAAGATGCCCACCCACATGGACCAGTGCAGGGGCCACATGAAGGCTCCGATGGGGGCCGCCGTGTCCTTGCTGCGCACCAGAATGCCCAGGCTGGTGGAGAAGAAGGGCGAGGTGAAGTCGATCACCCGGCTCCGGGCCGAGTTAATGCTGAAGGACGTCACGGCCATGTCCGCCAGTCCGTTCAGAAGATCCCCCACGAGGCCGGTCCAGCGCCCCCCCTTCCACGCTCCGTACTTCCCGTCTCCTACGATGTAAAGGTCGAACTGGAAGCCCAGGTCCTCGGACAGCTTCTCCAGCAGGTCGACGCAGTACCCGTAGCAGCACTTGCTGTGCTCTGCTGGCAGGAAGCTGCTGTTCCCGCCCGCCACCTCCCTGAAGAACCTCTCCAGAGCTTCCGAGCTGTTGGTGCTGGCGTCCAGGCAGTACTGCCCGGCCGGGCAGGTGCCTTCCTCGTCCACGTCCCGCGTGAAAACGAAGGGATGTTCCACCAGAGTCACCACCCGAACCCGGCTCCCCACCACCGGCATCCCCGGCTTCCAGCGGCCCCTCGTTCTCTCGTTCATGCCATCGGTATTTTGGCGGGGTTTGGCTCCCTGCCAGACTTCCTGGTCCTCCACCTGCAGCCGGCCTCCTTCCCAACTGCCCACCGTCACCCAGGTGGGCTGGCCCAGCGCGTCCCGTCGTAAGCTCCAGATGTGGAACCGCTGCGAGGTGAGGACCTGAGACCTGTTCTGGTGGACTCGGACTGGACCTGTGAGACCGGAGAAAGACGTGTTGGACAGGAACCTGTAGGGCAGAAAAACAAGAAAAGACAGAAAACAAATAGCAGCAGGTGTGACGAGACTCTAAAGGTGTTTTAGAGAGATCCAGATATCCTGATGAACCGCTAAATCATCTTGTGATTGAACCAACAGAACCTGGTTGAACCTTTTTCTTCTTATTAGATAGATTTATTCGTATGAACAGTAAAACAAGGGGATGTTCCACCATGTCAGTGGAAACTAGATACACAGGTAAAAAACAAAGGTGCCGTGAATGATTACGGCCTCATCCTGGGAACAGATCGGTTCAGTGAAGGAACGGGACGTTCTGACAGCTTCAGAGGAGCACTGACCAACAAAAAGCACAGAGAAACCTCCATTCGAGTCTTCCTGCTCCAGGAAGCTTCTGTCGGGAACGGAGGAGATGATTTTCACAGTGTGACGAGTCTGTGATCTGACTTCACACACTGATGTTTGTCCTCACGCTGGCTTCCATTTCTTTTGTTCTTCTCTCTCGCTGCAGTTGATAATCCGTCCTCTGAGGTTCTTTATCTCTCAGTCTGAGTGTAATTTCATTTCCTGTGAATGTGTTTGATCTTTTCTGTCACTTAACTGAATGCAGCAGTTAAACCTTTAATCCTCCTCAACCCTGCTGCTTATTTCCTGCTGCTGGCAGACCTTCAGACACTGACTGCTGCAGACCTCAGCGTTCCCTCATCTAGTGCTTCCTGTTGCTCTTCCAGTGCAACAGGAAGCACTAGATGAGCGACAGGTAGCACTAGATGAGCGACAGGAAGCACTAGATGAGCGACAGGAAGCACTAGATGAGCGACAGGAAGCAGTGATTGTGAGTAGAATCTGCTGTGGCACAGTAACACTCATCACTTGAGGGCAGTGAGATATTTGATGGTTAAATAACAGAATTATTTTTGATGTTTCTCAGCACTCTTTGCTGTGCAGTCAGCGGGTGCTCTCACCTGGACAGGTACTCTCCGGAGGACGCCACCTGGTGGTTGTTGGGTCCGTCGTAGCAGTCCACCGTGTTCTGGATCAGCGCCAGGTCCGGTCTCACCAGGGTGGCGGCGCCGATGGCCCTGGTGACGAGCTGCAGGGCGTCGCTGACGTAGAAGTCCAGCGGCTTCCTCTCCACCTCGCCGTAGGCCAGCAGGCCGAGCGGCAGCCCGATGGCGTGTAGCGCGTCGGGGCTGAGCGGCTGGCCCAGCACCCAGTGCACCATGGGTAACGTGAGGCCGAGGGCCTGAGCGCCGCGCAGCACCGCCGCCGCGCACTGGGGGTCCGCTCCGAACAGCAGCACCGCCGCCGGCGAGGGCCGCTTCTGCCGGAAGTGTCGGGAGAGGAAGTCGTGGATCTGAGTGTCGTCGTGCGCCGCCTGCGTCAGGTTCAGGAGGGCGCGCACGTGCCAGGTGACGCCGCCGCCGTCCCATGATGCACCGCTCCAACTGCCGCTGTCCAGCAGCCGCAGGAGACCCCGGGCCTCCTCCCAGCCGCGACACAGGACCACGGTACCCTCCTTCCAGCCGGAACGCTGCAGAACCGTCAGCAACAGGTCGGACAGACCGGACTCTGGAACGCCCATCGCCATCTGCAGGTGAAACCGGTTCTGTGCGCGACCAGGAAGAGAACCAGAAGGAGAACAACATATTAGAACAAATCATCAGATGTCACTTAAGATGTGAACCGTCTGGCGTCTGGAACGTTCCACAAACCCAAAGAACCATTAATTAAAAATTAAAGAGAACATCAGATAAAAGAACCAACAGAGAAAGATCAGAGAAAGATCAGAGAACCAACAGAGAACCAACAGAGAACCAACAGAGAACCAACAGAGAACCATCAGAGAACCGACAGAGAACCGACAGAGAACCATCAGAGAACCAACAGAGAACCAACAGAGAACCATCAAAGAACCAACAGAGAAAGATCGGAGAACCAACAGAGAACCAACAGAGAACCAACAGAAAACCATCAGAGAAAGATCAGAGAACCAACAGAACCATAAGAGAACCATCAGAGAACCAACAGAGAACCAACAGAGAACCATCAGAGAACCAACAGAGAACCAACAGAGAACCATCACAGAACCAACAGAGAACCAACAGAGAACCATCAGAGAACCATCACAGAACCAACAGAGAACCAACAGAGAACCATCACAGAACCAACAGAGAACCAACAGAGAACCATCACAGAACCAACAGAGAACCATCAGCGAACCATCAGAGAACCAACAGAGAACCAACAGAGAACCATCACAGAACCAACAGAGAACCAACAGAGAACCATCACAGAACCATCAGAGAACCAACAGAGAACCATCAGAGAACCATCAGAGAACCAACAGAGAACCAACAGAGAACCATCACAGAACCAACAGAGAACCATCAGAGAACCAAAAGAGAACCATCAGAGAACCAACAGAGAACCAACAGAGAACCATCACAGAACCAACAGAGAACCAACAGAGAACCATCACAGAACCAACAGAGAACCAACAGAGAACCATCACAGAACCAACAGAGAACCATCAGCGAACCATCAGAGAACCAACAGAGAACCAACAGAGAACCATCACAGAACCAACAGAGAACCAACAGAGAACCATCACAGAACCATCAGAGAACCAACAGAGAACCATCAGAGAACCATCAGAGAACCAACAGAGAACCAACAGAGAACCATCACAGAACCAACAGAGAACCATCAGAGAACCAAAAGAGAACCATCAGAGAACCAACAGAGAACCAACAGAGAACCATCAGAGAACCAACAGAGAACCATCAGAGAACCAACAGAGAACCAACAGAGAACCATCACAGAACCAACAGAGAACCATCAGAGAACCAACAGAACCAACAGAGAACCATCAGAGAACCAACAGAACCAACAGAGAACCATCAGAGAACCAACAGAGAACCATCAGAGAACCAACAGAGAACCATCAGAGAACCATCACAGAACCAACAGAGAACCATCAGAGAACCAACAGAGAACCATCACAGAACCAACAGAGAACCATCAGAGAACCAACAGAGAACCATCACAGAACCAACAGAGAACCATGGTTTCATTAAGACACGTTGTGTTAACATTTTGTATTTGAAGCGGAGAGGAAAAATGGAGCCGCTTCACCCTCTTCTCCTCCTCCTTCCTCTTCCTCTCCTCCTTCTTGTTCTTGTTCTCCTCCTCCTTCCTCTTCCTCTCCTCCTTCTTGTTCTTGTTCTCCTCCTTCTTCCTCTTCCTCTCCTCCTTCTTGTTCTTGTTCTCCTACTTCTTCCTCTTCCTCTCCTCCTTATTGTTCTTGTTCTTCTCCTTCTTGTTCTTGTTCTCCTCTTCCTCTTCCTCTCCTCCTTCTTGTTCTTGTTCTCCTCCTTCTTCCTCTTCCTCTCCTCCTTCTTGTTCTTGTTCTTCTCCTTCTTGTTCTTGTTCTCCTCCTCCTCCTTCCTCTTCCTCTCCTCCTTCTTGTTCTTGTTCTCCTCCTCCTCCTTCTTCCTCTTCCTCTCCTCCTTCTTGTTCTTGTTCTTCTCCTCCTCCTTCTTCCTCTCCTCCTTGTTCTTGTTCTCCTTCTTCTCCTTGTTCTTCTTCTGCAGGAGGAGCTGCTGAGCTATGGCTGTCGGGTGACTCTTGTATTCCTTCTGTGTCGTGGATGAGCTGGTGAGAGGATGAGCGTCCTCACCCTCTCACCCTCTCACCCTCTCAGGTGATATCTGTTCTAACGGTTTCCTGAGGATAAAATGAAAAGCAGCTGATTCTTCGTTACTGGTTTTGCTCAACGCAGCTGAATATAAGTCTGTCTGTCCCACGGCATGCTGGGAAACATCAGAGATCACTGACTGAAGCAGAACTCGTGTTTCAAACAAGATAAACCTAAAACAATAATCCTGCGTGTCAAAGGGTCACTTCCTGTTGTTGATTGGATTCATGTTCTCAATCCTCACAAACAATACACTCAACGTTTCCTCGTGACCTGAATCCACCAACAGCAGAAAAACATCGTGTTGGTTCAGACAAAACCTCCTGACATCGCACTCTGATGGATGTAAAGCTGAGTCTACTGTTGAGCCAGGACTAACCCTAAAGCTGAGTCTACTGTTGAGCCAGGACTAACCCTAAAGCTGAGTCTACTGTTGAGCCAGGACTAATCCTAAAGCTGAGTCTACTGTTGAGCCAGGACTAACCCTAAAGCTGAGTCTACTGTTGAGCCAGGACTAACCCTAAAGCTGAGTCTACTGTTGAGCCAGGACTAACCCTAAAGCTGAGTCTACTGGTGAGCCAGGACTAACCCTAAAGCTGAGTCTACTGGTGAGCCAGGACTAACCCTAAAGCTGAGTCTACTGTTGAGCCAGGACTAACCCTAAAGCTGAGTCTACTGTTGAGCCAGGACTAACCCTAAAGCTGAGTCTACTGTTGAGCCAGGACTAACCCTAAAGCTGAGTCTACTGTTGAGCGAGGACTAACCCTAAGGCTGAGTCTACTGTTGAGCCAGGACTAACCCTAAAGCTGAGTCTACTGGTAAGCCAGGACTAACCCTAAAGCTGAGTCTACTGTTGAGCCAGGACCAAACCTAACCCTTCTTTGTCCTCACCAGCAGAGGTAAGAGGTCACATGAAGCAGAGGTCAGAGGTCACACGAAGCAGAGGTCACATGAAGCAGAGGTCAGAGGTCACACGAAGCAGAGGTCACATGAATCAGAGGTCAAATGAAGCAGAGGTCAGAGGTCACATGAAGCAGAGGTGAGTTCAGCTTCCAAACTGACTGAAAAAACATCAAAGAATTTGATCCAATAAAATATGAATAAAATATAGAAAGGGAAAGAGATGAAAAGATGAAAAGAGGAAGTAGAATGAGCATGACGCGTACAGGAAGTAGAATGAGCATGACGCGTACAGGAAGTAGAATGAGCATGATGCATACAGGAAGTAGAATGAGCATGAAGCGTACAGGAAGTAGAATGAGCATGAAGCGTACAGGAAGTAGAATGAGCATGACGCGTACAGGAAGTAGAATGAGCATGACGCATACAGGAAGTAGAATGAGCATGACATGTACAGGAAGTAGAATGAGCATGAAGCGTACAGGAAGTAGAATGAGCAAGAAGCGTACAGGAAGTAGAATGAGCATGACGTATACAGGAAGTAGAATGAGCATGACGTATACAGGAAGTAGAATGAGCATGACATGTACAGGAAGTAGAATGAGCATGAAGCGTACAGGAAGTAGAATGAGCAAGAAGCGTACAGGAAGTAGAATGAGCATGACGTATACAGGAAGTAGAATGAGCATGAAGCGTACAGGAAGTAGAATGAGCATGACGTACACAGGAAGTAGAATGAGCATGACGTATACAGGAAGTAGAATGAGCATGAAGCGTACAGGAAGTAGAATGAGCATGACGTACACAGGAAGTAGAATGATCATGAAGCGTACAGGAAGTAGAATGAGCATGAAGCGTACAGGAAGTAGAATGAGCAAGAAGCGTACAGGAAGTAGAATGAGCATGACGTATACAGGAAGTAGAATGAGCAAGAAGCGTACAGGAAGTAGAATGAGCATGACGTATACAGGAAGTAGAATGAGCATGAAGCGTACAGGAAGTAGAATGAGCATGACATGTACAGGAAGTAGAATGAGCATGACGTATACAGGAAGTAGAATGAGCATGAAGCGTACAAGAAGTAGAATGAGCATGAAGCGTACAGGAAGTAGAATGAGCATGACATGTACAGGAAGTAGAATGAGCATGAAGCGTACAGGAAGTAGAATGAGCATGAAGCGTACAGGAAGTAGAATGAGCATGAAGCGTACAGGAAGTAGAATGAGCATGAAGCGTACAGGAAGTAGAATGAGCATGACTCGTACAGGAAGTAGAATGAGCATGAAGCGTACAGGAAGTAGAATGAGCATGACGCGTACAGGAAGTAGAATGAGCATGAAGCGTACAGGAAGTAGAATGAGCATGAAGCGTACAGAAAGTAGAATGAGCATGACTTGTACAGGAAGTAGAATGAGAATGACGCGTACAGGAAGTAGAATGAGCATGAAGCGTACAGGAAGTAGAATGAGCATGACGCGTACAGGAAGTAGAATGAGCATGACGCGTACAGGAAGTAGAATGAGCATGAAGCGTACAGGAAGTAGAATGAGCATGAAGCGTACAGGAAGTAGAATGAGCATGAAGCGTACAGGAAGTAGAATGAGCATGACGCGTACAGGAAGTAGAATGAGCATGACGCGTACAGGAAGTAGAATGAGCATGACTCGTACAGGAAGTAGAATGAGCATGACGCGTACAAGAAGTAGAATGAGCATGAAGCGTACAGGAAGTAGAATGAGCATGACGCGTACAGGAAGTAGAATGAGCATGACGCGTACAGGAAGTAGAATGAGCATGACGCGTACAGGAAGTAGAATGAGCATGAAGCGTACAGGAAGTAGAATGAGCATGACGCGTACAGGAAGTAGAATGAGCATGAAGCGTACAGGAAGTAGAATGAGCATGACGCGTACAGGAAGTAGAATGAGCATGAAGCGTACAGGAAGTAGAATGAGCATGACGCGTACAAGAAGTAGAATGAGCATGAAGCGTACAGGAAGTAGAATGAGCATGACGCGTACAGGAAGTAGAATGAGCATGACGCGTACAGGAAGTAGAATGAGCATGACGCGTACAGGAAGTAGAATGAGCATGACGCGTACAGGAAGTAGAATGAGCATGAAGCGTACAGGAAGTAGAATGAGCATGACGCGTACAGGAAGTAGAATGAGCACGTCTCCAGTGTGTCGTGGGTCTAAAGACAGGCGTTCATCTCACTAAAAGCGCTTTGATTGAAGAGGACAGACAGATCAATGAGTCTTGCTCGCTGCTGGCTCTGATCCAGCTCTCATCCATCACATCAAGCACAGAATACATTAAATCGCCAGCTGTTTACATCCAACATTTAGGTAATCACAGCTCACAGGGCCCAGAGCCAGCTGGACCGCGCTGCAGGTCCAGATCAGTAGAACACTGCGGTTCTCCACAGAGACCACCAGGCCGCTCCGGTCTGGTGGTCTCTGTTCTCTCTTTATGAAACGTTCCTGCAGCAGAGATCTGAAACTAGGTCAAGTTACTGGGATCGGACCCTTTGCTGATGTCACTAGGTGGTCTGAGACCCGGAAGAGGTCAAAGGTCAGCGTATGGGATCGTTGTTGAAGATTGAATTAACTGAAGGTCACAGTCATTACAGCACTGATGCATGCTGGGATATATGGCAGCCAGCCAGTTCCCCACAGAATGTTTCACAGCGTGACCAACAGCATTATCTGTTACACACACACACACACACACACACACACACTAATGTGGAGCATTTAAGTCTGTCTGGATGAGGTGGTGAAAATAAAAAGTGACGTTACGTTTCACAACTCTGAGACGACCGTCGATAACAGAACTGTCGTATAAAGTACTGACAGAAGCTCAGTCTGTCGTATAAAGTACTGACAATGTATGCTGCTATAGGCCTCCACTGTTGGGCAACTTAGGATACACTGAGCTCCTCCTCTCCTCCTCTTCTTTTCTTCTTTTTCTCTTCTGCTTTCTTCTCTCCTTCTGGATAAATTATTGTCTTTAAATGCACATTAATAATTTTACTCCTTTACGGGAGCCTCTGTGCTTCCTCGCCTGTCTGGACCCCCCCCCCCCCCCCTCACTAGGTTAGGGTTAAGCAGGTTAGGGTTAACCCACAACTACAGAACCCACAACTACAGAACCTACAACTACAGAACCTACAACTACAGAACGCACAACTACAGAACCTACAACTACAGAACCTACAACTACAGAACGCACAACTACAGAACCTACAACTACAGAACCTACAACTACAGAACGCACAACTACAGAACGCACAACTACAGAACCTACAACTACAGAACCCACAACTACAGAACCCACAACCCAGAAGTAGTCCATATATATATATATATATATATATATATATATGTATATATATATATATATATATATATATATATATATGTATATATATACATATATATATATATATATATATACATATATATATATATATATATATATGTATATATATATATATATATATATATATATATATGAGGAAGAGAGCGACAGCAGAGTCGAAGAGGAGCGACAGCAGAGAGGAAGAGGAGCGACAGCAGAGAGGAAGAGGAGCGACAGCAGAGAGGAAGAGGATAATCCTCTTCTGATCAAAGACTTTCTAAACAGTAAATAAATGTTTCACTTCATCAGAGAATCCAGCAGCTCAGTCACACTGGATTTATTTAAGACAACACCACACAACTACACAACAACTACACAGCAACACCACAGAGTGAGAGCAGACTTAGAGCTCTCTGGGAAGTGAGATCCTAATAAAAATGAAATGAGGGTGAGAAATGAAAGAAAGATGAAGTCTGACAGACTTCCAGGTCTTTCACAGCAAAACCACAGAAATGATTCAGGAGTCATGATCACAAGTTTCCTCAAACAACGGCTCATGAAAAGTTACTTCTCATTGTACTTTTGATTTCTACTAAAGTACAGAAAGAATAGTCTTTTCAAAATAAAGCTTTCTAAAGAAAACTACTGCCTTGTGTTTTAGTTTGAAATAAAATGTTTCAAGCAAACAGAAGTCTGAATGTCTGAAGATCTTCTATGTGTTGTGTCTCAGTCTGAAGGTCTTCTATGTGTTGTGTCTCGGTCTGAAGGTCTTCTATGTGTTGTGTCTCGGTCTGAAGGTCTTCTATGTGTTGTGTCTCGGTCTGAAGGTCTTCTATGTGTTGTGTCTCGGTCTGAAGGTCTTCTATGTGTTGTGTCTCGGTCTGAAGGTCTTCTATGTGTTGTGTCTCGGTCTGAAGGTCTTCTATGTGTTGTGTCTCAGTCTGAAGGTCTTCTATGTGTTGTGTCTCAGTCTGAATGTCTTCTATGTGTTGTGTCTCAGTCTGAAGGTCTTCTATCTGTTGTGTCTCCGGCTGGTAAAAGTCCTCGTGTCATCACCATGATGGAAACAGGTTAACAACCTAACTTGACTTCTATCAAACATATTTGTGCTGGAAGAGAGTTTGTGTTTTTTTTCAGCTGCAGAAGGGACGACCTTGAAAGAAGACATGAGTGTGTTATTATCATTCAGCTTGTGTGCGATGTTACAGGAATAAATACCAGTCTCATCTGTAACCTACTTAAGTTTTATACTGAATATAAATATGTCTTATTTGTGTTATCAGTTGGAAATGTTCCTCACTAACGTCTGAGAGCCTGAAGGCAGCTCAGGGCTCAGTGTGTGTATGTGTGTGTGTGTATGTGTGTGTGTGTGTGTGTGTGTGTGTGTGTGTGTGTGTGTGTGTGTGTGTGTGCGTGTGTGTGTGTGTGCGTGTGTGTGCGTCTGTGTGCGTGCGTGCGTGCGTGATGTCTGGTTGCAGAAATATTCTTTGAATGAAGCAAAACTCTTGTGTTGATGAACGTGAACGGAATTCATGACAAACTGGAAGCTGTGAGGTGTCGTTATTCCCACAGGACCTGAACACATCGTCACTGCATGTTGGTTCACACTGTGTGTGTGTGTGTGTGTGTGGGATCAGTCTGTAAATTGTCGTCTGTTTATCATCAGATGAAAACAGGTCAGAGGTCACAGACCACCACGACTCCCAGAATGCTTTGCTGAAAGACATTCAGTCTTTATCTTTCCTGTTCCATTTGGTCAATCAATTCAATTTAATCACTGAAGTGTGTCTCCGTCAAACCAGTTCACCAGCTGATGGAAACTAGTCTCTGGGTCTGAGAGTTAGGGGAGGCTCGGCCTTGGAGATAGAGTAAGGAGATGAGGTTCCTCTGTAGGGCTCAGCCTTAAAGATAGAGTAAGGAGATGAGGTTCCTCTGTAGGGCTCAGCCTTAGAGATAGAGTAAGGAGATGAGGTTCCTCTGTAGGGCTCGGCCTTGGAGATAGAGTAAGGAGATGAGGTTCCTCTGTAGGGCTCGGCCTTAGAGATAGAGTAAGGAGATGAGGTTCCTCCGTAGGGCTCAGCCTTAGAGATAGAGTAAGGAGATGAGGTTCCTCTGTAGGGCTCAGCCTTAGAGATAGAGTAAGGAGATGAGGTTCCTCTGTAGGGCTCAGCCTTAGAGATAGAGTAAGGAGATGAGGTTCCTCCGTAGGGCTCAGCCTTAGAGATAGAGTAAGGAGATGAGGTTCCTCTGTAGGGCTCGGCCTTAGAGATAGAGTGAGGAGATGAGGTTCCTCTGTAGGGCTCGGCCTTAGAGATAGAGTAAGGAGATGAGGTTCCTCTGTAGGGCTCGGCCTTAGAGATAGAGTAAGGAGATGAGGTTCCTCCGTAGGGCTCGGCCTTAGAGATAGAGTAAGGAGATGAGGTTCCTCTGTAGGGCTCGGCCTTAGAGATAGAGTAAGGAGATGAGGTTCCTCTGTCGGGCTCGGCCTTAGAGACAGAGTAAGGAGATGAGGCTCCTCTGTAGGGGAACCATACATAGGGGTCTGGTGGCTGTGTGGTTCTTCTACCGAGGCTCCTGACTTTTTGTGAAATTGTAAAATTGACAATATGTCTCATTTCTTTTTTGTTGTTTTTGTATATTTATATATATAAATATATATATATATTTATATATATAAATATATATTTATATATATATATATTTATATATATATATATAAATATATATATATAAATATATATATATTTATATATATAAATATATATATATTTATATATATAAATATATATATATATATATATATATATATATATATATACATATATATATATATATATATATATATATATATCACATGTAAAATAGCAGAGAGACAGCGGTAGGAGGAAGTGATGTAAACAACAATAACATTATTGTTGAAAATATGTTATTTATGTTATTTTCACAAAGCCTCCAAATATTGACATCAAAACATCAAAAGGTTCAGCCAACAACAACAACAACAACAAATAACAACAACAACAAATAACAACAACTAGCAGCCTCTGGTCTACTGGTTGTTTGTTGTTTGTTTTTGTTGTTTACTCCACCGGCTCCTTCACATCAAACAGGTCAAGGTCAAACCAGAGCCCACGAACCCGGAGCACCTGCGGGTCCACCTGCGGGTCCACCTGCGGGTCCACCTGCGGGTCCACCTGCGGGTCCACCTGCGGGTCCACCTGCGGGTCCACCTGCGGGTCCACCTGCGGGTCCACCTGCGGGTCCACCTGCGGGTCCACCTGCGGGTCCTACCTGCGTGCGCAGCAGCTCTTCGTGCTCAATGACGCTGAGGAACGGGATCTCCAGGACCGAGGACAGGAAGTCCACCTGCAGCAGCTCGTCCCGGCTCTGCGGGAAGGCCAGCACGGCAGAAACCCCCTGGTCCACCACGCCCTGACACACGACCCGGGACACGGACTGCGGGTCCGCGGCGGCCGGCTGGCGGGAAACCAGCTGCAGACTCAAGTTGTACGGCAGGAACTTGTTTCGGTCCCGGTCCCAGTCCCGGTCCCGGATCATCCTGGTCGCTGCGCGGCTCAGCGCCGCCTGGAAGCGCACGCGCGCCGCCCGCTGCGCCGGCAGGAGCGCGCCCACGCGCACCGTGTGTCCGATACGAGCCAGGAGGTGGCACGGGTCCGGGTGCAGGAAGACCGGCGGCACCAGCAGGACCTGCAGGAGCAACACCAGGAGAGTCCGAGACCAGGACCAGGACCAGGAGGACCAGGAGGACCAGGAAGAGGAGGAAGAGCAGCAGAAGGGAGAGGAGGAAGAGCAGCAGGAGGAAGAGGAGGAAGACATCCTGCTGCGCGCTCAGCATCACTCTGCCGATCCTCCGGTTCTGCTGATGCTGAGCACCGAATGCGGGAGGACGGGGGGGGGGGGGGGGGGGGGGGGAGGGGCAGGAGGAGGAAGAGGAGGAAGAGGAGGAACAGCGGAAACTTCAACATCTTTGAAGGTTACTCAAGGTTGAAGTCAAAGTTCATGTTTTCACCATAAGAAACTTTATGATTCATAAAATATCACCATGCTCTTCATCACCTTGCCCTTCATCACTATGCTCTTCATCACCATGCTCTTCATCACCTTGCCCTTCATCACTATGCTCTTCATCACCATGCTCTTCATCACCTTGCCCTTCGTCACCATGCTCTTTATCACCATGCCCTTCATCACTATGCTCTTCATCACCATGCCCTTCATCACCATGCTCTTCATCACCATGGTCTTTATCACCATGCCCTTCATCACCATGCTCTTCATCACCATGCCCTTCATCACCATGCTCTTCATCACCATGCCCTTCATCACCATGCCCTTCATCACCATGGTCTTTATCACCATGCCCTTCATCACCATGCTCTTCATCACCATGCCCTTCATCACCATGCCCTTCATCACCATGCCCTTCATCACCATGCTCTTCATCACCATGGTCTTTATCACCATGCTCTTCATCACCATGCTCTTCATAACAATGGTCTTCATCACCATGCTCTTCATCCTCTTCCTCTTCCGTCTTTAATGTCTTTATATTCATCTGGTTTATTGCGTTCACGTTGATATGAAAACACATTCAAGCTGATGAACATGTCATAACAATAAAACAACAATAACAACAACAACAACAACAACAATAATAACAACAACAATAATAATAATCCATGTTGTCAGTGTGGATTCCCTCCACAGCAGTACTACAGAAACACTACAGCAGTACTACAGCAGAAATACAGCAGTACTACAGAAATACTCCAGCGGTACTACAGCAGAAATACAGCAGTACTACAAAAATACTCCAGCAGAAACACTACAGCAGTACCACAGCAGAAATACAGCAGTACTACAGAAATACTACAGCAGTACTACAGAAATACTCCAGCAGAAATACAGCAGTACTACAGCAGTACTATTCCATTAGTATTTGACAGCAGTACTACAGCAGTACTATTCCATTAGTATTTGACAGCAGTACTACAGCAGTACTATTCCATTAGTATTTGACAGCAGTACTACAGCAGTACTATTCCATTAGTATTTGACAGCAGTACTACAGCAGTACTATTCCATTAGTATTTGACAGCAGTATTACAGCAGTACTATTCCATTAGTATTTGACAGCAGTACTACAGCAGTACTATTCCATTAGTATTTGACAGCAGTACTACAGCAGTACTATTCCATTAGTATTTGACAGCAGTACTACAGCAGTACTATTCCATTAGTATTTGACAGCAGTACTACAGCAGTACTATTCCATTAGTATTTGACAGCAGTACTACAGCAGTACTATTCCATTAGTATTTGACAGCAGTACTACAGCAGTACTATTCCATTAGTATTTGACAGCAGTACTACAGCAGTACTATTCCATTAGTATTTGACAGCAGTACTACAGCAGTACTATTCCATTAGTATTTGACAGCAGTAGACTTTTGGGGAGAATCCAGCTCAGATTTCCTCCGTGAGGTTTTGATTCGTCATCGTCAGAACATCAGAGCGAAGAGCTGGGCCGTTACATCACACACACACACACACACACACACACACACACACACACACACACACACACACACACACACACACACACACACACTCACAGACACACACACAACCTTTTGAGAAAAAAGGAAACAACCTTAACAACATTAATAGAATCATCCAAACTCTTTGATCCTCAGATTGTTGATGCAAAGATGGGTAAACAAACTGATCAGAAATCAGCTCACACACACACACACACACCCACACACACCCACACACAAACACACACACACACACACACACCCACACACACCCACACACAAACACACACACACACACACAAACACACACACACACACACACACACACCCACACACACCCACACACACCCACACACAAACACACACACACACACACACACACACACACCCACACACACCCACACACAAACACACCAGCTCTAACTATAGACCTGAACCAGCTCTAACTATAGACCTGAACCAGCTCTAACTATAGACCTGAACCAGCTCTAACTATAGACCTGAACCAGCTCTAACTATAGACCTGAACCAGCTCTAACTATAGACCTGAACCAGCCCTAACTATAGACCTGAACCAGTCCTAACTATAGACCTGAACCAGCTCTAACTATAGACCTGAACCAGCTCTAACTATAGACCTGAACCAGCTCTAACTATAGACCTGAACCAGTCCTAACTATAGACCTGAACCAGCTCTAACTATAGACCTGAACCAGTCCTAACTATAGACCTGAACCAGCTCTAACTATAGACCTGAACCAGTCCTAACTATAGACCTGAACCAGCTCTAACTATAGACCTGAACCAGCTCTAACTATAGACCTGAACCAGCTCTAACTATAGACCTGAACCAGTCCTAACTATAGACCTGAACCAGCTCTAACTATAGACCTGAACCAGCTCTAACTATAGACCTGAACCAGCCCTAACTATAGACCTGAACCAGCTCTAACTATAGACCTGAACCAGCTCTAACTATAGACCTGAACCAGCTCTAACTATAGACCTGAACCAGTCCTAACTATAGACCTGAACCAGCTCTAACTATAGACCTGAACCAGCCCTAACTATAGACCTGAACCAGCCCTAACTATAGACCTGAACCAGCTCTAACTATAGACCTGAACCAGCTCTAACTATAGACCTGAACCAGCCCTAACTATAGACCTGAACCAGCCCTAACTATAGACCTGAACCAGCTCTAACTATAGACCTGAACCAGCTCTAACTATAGACCTGAACCAGCCCTAACTATAGACCTGAACCAGTCCTAACTATAGACCTGAACCAGCTCTAACTATAGACCTGAACCAGCCCTAACTATAGACCTGAACCAGCTCTAACTATAGACCTGAACCAGTCCTAACTATAGACCTGAACCAGCTCTAACTATAGACCTGAACCAGCTCTAACTATAGACCTGAACCAGCCCTAACTATAGACCTGAACCAGCTCTAACTATAGACCTGAACCAGCTCTAACTATAGACCTGAACCAGTCCTAACTATACGCCTGAACCAGCTCTAAATATAGACCTGAACCAGTCCTAACTATAGACCTGAAGCCGCTCTAACTATAGACCTGAACCAGTCCTAACTGTACTTGTTACTAGTATACTTGTTACTGGTATACTTGTTACTGGTATACTTGTTACCACTAGTATACTTGTTACCACTAGTATACTTATTACTGGTATACTTGTTACCACTAGTATACTTGTTACCAATAGTATACTTATTACTGGTATACTTGTTACCACTAGTATACATGTTACTGGTATACTTGTTACCACTAGTATACTTGTTACCACTAGTATACTTGTTACCACTAGTATACTTATTACTGGTATACGTGTTACCACTAGTACACATGTTACTGGTATACATGTTACTGGTATACTTGTTACCACTAGTATACGTGTTACTGGTATACTTGTTACCACTAGCATACTTGTTACTGGTATACTTGTTACCACTAGTATACTTGTTACTGGTATACTTGTTACTGGTATACTTGTTACCACTAGTATATGTGTTACTGGTATACTTGTTACTGGTATACTTGTTACCACTAGTATACGTGTTACTGGTATACTTGTTACCACTAGTATACTTGTTACCACTAGTATACTTGTTACTGGTATACTTTTTACTGGTATACTTGTTACCACTAGTATACGTGTTACTGGTATACTTGTTACTGGTATACTTTTTACTGGTATACTTGTTACCACTAGTATACGTGTTACTGGTATACTTGTTACTGGTATACTTTTTACTGGTATACTTGTTACCACTAGTATACGTGTTACTGGTATACTTGTTACTGGTATACTTTTTACTGGTATACTTGTTACCACTAGTATACGTGTTACTGGTATACGTGTTACTGGTATACTTGTTACCACTAGTATATGTGTTACTGGTATACTTGTTACCACTAGTATACGTGTTACTGGTATACTTGTTACTGGTATACTTTTTACTGGTATACTTGTTACCACTAGTATACGTGTTACTGGTATACTTGTTACTGGTATACTTGTTACCACTAGTATATGTGTTACTGGTATACTTGTTACTGGTATACTTGTTACCACTAGTATACATGTTACTGGTATACTTGTTACTGGTATACTTGTTACTGGTATACTTGTTACCACTAGTATACATGTTACTGGTATACTTTTTACTGGTATACTTGTTACCACTAGTATACATGTTACTGGTATACTTGTTACTGGTATACTTGTTACCACTAGTATACATGTTACTGGTATACTTTTTACTGGTATACTTGTTACCACTAGTATACATGTTACTGGTATACTTGTTACTGGTATACTTGTTACCACTAGTATACATGTTACTGGTATACTTGTTACCACTAGTATACATGTTACTGGTATACTTGTTACCACTAGTATACATGTTACTGGTATACTTTTTACTGGTATACTTGTTACCACTAGTATACATGTTACTGGTATACTTGTTACTGGTATACTTGTTACCACTAGTATACTGTTTTCATATTTGGTGAATGTCATGAAAGTCTTTTGAGAAATCAGAAAGTTTGATCTTAAATAATTTATGAAACAATCAATATCAACTATGATCAATATCACATACATCTTAATACTCTACATTGTATTTTGAATTTGACACTAATCAAAAATGAGGTGAAGTTTGAACTGTTTTTAATCTGATTTTAATCCAGTTTTTAATATTTCTAATGTGTTTTCCTTTGATTTGTATTAGATTATTATAATTATTATTCATTGTTTCACATCTGTGCTCCTTTTGTGTGAACACATACCTCCTTTAAATGAAGCGCTTTAGTTTATTAAAATATCCACTGAAGGAGATTAATCTAGTAAACGTCAACAAAGAGTATCTCTCTCACTCACACACACACACACACACACACACACACACACACACACACACTGGTCCTTGTCGTTCTAGTACTTGTCTGGTACTTTTAAAGTCTGGTACTTGCAGTTCTGGTACCTGTAGTATAAATCTAAATATATAATCTCTGTTTGCATTCCTGTGAGTTTGTGTTATGTTTATCTTTAATCCTAATGTTGTGTAACAGAACTACAAGGACCACAGGAACCAAACCCTCACGGAGGGGGAGGAGCCTCAGAGTCCTTAACAAGGCAGCAGTGTCTTTGAGCAAGGCAGCAGTCATGCAGAATCAACACCGACAACATATACAAAAAGTACTTTTATTTTCTAATAAAAATCAGATTGTGTTATTGTGTGTACATGTTCATGTCTGTGTGGGCTTGGTGTACAGTGTGTGTACAGTGTGTACATGTATCAGGTGTCTGTGTGGGCTTGGTGTACAGTGTGTGTACAGTGTGTACATGTATCAGGTGTCTGTGTGGGCTTGGTGTACAGTGTGTGTACAGTGTGTACATGTATCAGGTGTCTGTGTGGGCTTGGTGTACAGTGTGTGTACAGTGTGTACATGTATCAGGTGTCTGTGTGGGCTTGGTGTACAGTGTGTGTACAGTGTGTACATGTATCAGGTGTCTGTGTGGGCTTGGTGTACAGTGTGTGTACAGTGTGTACATGTAACAGGTGTCTATGTGGGCTTGGTGAGCAGCTGGCTGGAGAAGTCGTACAGATCTTTGTTGACCTTCTTCAGAGTCTGAACTTCCTCCTCGAGCTCCGACACTCGAACCTTCGTGTTCTCTCCGTCACCGAACAGGTTCTGTAACAGAACCCAACTCATCAGCTAGAACCATAAAGCATCTACGGACGTGACTTATGTGATAACTACAGACGTGACTCATGTGATAACTGCAGACGTGACTCATGTGACAGCCACAGACGTGACTCATGTGATATGAATGAATCTGAACCTCACTTCCATAGAACAGTAAAACATGACTCATTAAAAACAACTGATAATGGATCAGTAATACATTAAGTTCTGCTAATCAATGATTATTAAAGTGTTGATAACTGATGTAGGTTATTTAAGAGAGCAGACATTCCGTGTCTCGTTTTCAGTGTAACATTTTGTATTTTTGTTTGACATTTAGTTTGTGTAGAGGCGCTGACCTTTGACCTCTGACTAACACGTGAGCAGTGTGTTGAGTCACATGGTGATGAAGACTCTTTGGACTGAAAACTCAGACGCGTCTGAGAGGCAGTGGCGCCTTCTCATCCTTCTCTGCTGGCCTGAACCAATCCCATCCCACTTCTCTTCACCCGTGTAAGAGCCGCCTGGTTAAATACATTCAACAGCCTTCTCGAGTGTCTGGACGTCTGATTGGTCACAGCGCCCGCGTGACCAGTAACATGCGCTGTGATTGGTCACTGAAGCTAGAATCTTGAACATAGAATCTCAGGATTTACTGGATTAATTGATGACTCCTTTCCCACAGAGTGTTGTGTGCGTCTGGTGAGTGACCTGCTGGTTGTGTTACTGTTACATTTGCAGTCGTATTTGACCCTAAGCAAGCAACAGCGCTGCTGCTGCTGCTGCTGCTGCTGCTGCTGCTGCTGCTGTTGCTGTTGGACTGCGGCTGCCGGTGCTTCTCCCCGCGTGTGGTTCACAGCTGCCGGCGCTGTGTGATTGTGCGTTGCTCGGCGGGGAAATGCGTACTGGTGGAGGAAGTGGCTTTGCGGGTCGGTCCACGTGCTCCGTGCATTGCTCAATGGCAACGTCTCCTTCTCTCTCTCGTCATCGTGGCTGAGTGGGTGTCTGCTGTCCCCACATGGTGGACGGTACGAACGCGCCGTGGACTGAGCGTGTCGGTCTGTGACAGAAACTCCAGGGACACTTTTCCAGCGCATCCGCTCGTGATGCGACTATACGGCACTCACAGAAGGCCTCGGTCTAAAACACAAGGGCTGCCACTGCTGAGACGTGAAGGGAGAAAGCAGGTCACACCTGGTGGATGACTTAAGCCCCGCCCCCTCTCACCTTGTCAGTCACAGCGTTCATCAAACATTGGAGCCTATCAGCTTTTTGCAGGTACGTCTGCTCATCCTCCTGAAAACACAGGAACAACATTTCCAAACAGCTCAGCTTTCTGTTTTCAGAATAAAGTGACAGCACACGTGGCTCATAGAGGGCGCGGTCTTAGCGGGTCACCTGACTCACCTGTGCATAAAGCCCTAAGCGGACGCACACCTCCCCCGACTCACCGCCCTCAGGGGCGTGCAGGTGTCGGCTGAAGCGCGGCAGAGGGACGGCGGGCCGGCTGTCTGGCAGAAACATGTTCGCTGGAGCCGCCACGATGATGGCATTCGTCACAGGACCTGAACACAGACAGGAAGTGACGTCAGAGTGTTACTAAGGAGACTGAACGAGGGCCAAACACACCCGTCTTTAATGACCTGCACATCCTGATCCTTTTAATCATTGATTAATCTGCTGATTTATCATTTTAGTGTCTTCAGATGTTTTGATAAATGCCTAAAATAATTAATCAGCATTCCTTTTCAGTTAAGAACAGCTGCTCCACCTTAAAAGCCAAGAACTGCACGAATCTGAGCCATGGAGGCTTTTCCCTACAAACACAGGACCCTGCCACCGTCATACAGCTACACCCCTACAAGGCTACACCGTCATACAGCTACACCCCTACAAGGCTACACCGTCATACAGCTACACCCCTACAAGGCTACACCGTCATACAGCTACACCCCTACAAGGCTACACCCCTACAAGGCTACACCGTCATACAGCTACACCCCTACAAGGCTACACCGTCATACAGCTACACCCCTACAAGGCTACACCGTCATACAGCTACACCCCTACAACGCCACACAGCTACACCCCTACAACGCCACACAGCTACAGCACCACACAGCTACAGCAAGGTCTAAACAGAACATTAAACGTTCAGAACATCTGACAGCGATGAAGACACCAAACAAAGATTAAATTTGATCTTCAGCTTGAGAAACCTTGAGACTAAGTTGGTTGTGTATAAAGAAGATTGTTCATTTAATTTTAGATGATTGGAAGATTGGACTGTGGAGCAGATCAATGATGAGTAAGGTGGGATCAAATCCTCATCATCCTCAGAACTGTGCGACATGAGGAGAGTTCCTCTGTGACGTCCAGATCAATGAAGGCAAACAGAGATGGAAACGAACAACGTTCTGCGTAAAGCAGAGCGGCTCAAACATCAGAGGACACATTCTTCAAAAGTTCTCCAACTTCCTTTGAAGGATTCACTGTAAAATATTAAAGCTCGACTTTGAAATAAACTATTTAAAAAGCTTGAGTGTCTCATGTCCTCTGAAAGAAACACTCGACAGATGGTAATTGCTTCATGCCGGTCGTATCATTTTATTACGTCATATTTATTGCTCACACCGTGAAGGCCGGTCCGTGGAAATATTGTCTGACACGAAACCGGTCCGTGGCGCAAAAAATGTTGGGGAGCGCTGGTTTAGACTTCTGGGAGGAATCTCGGGCTACACTGAGCTCCTCTCGCTCTCTCTCCTTCTGGATGAATTCATGTCTCTTTATTGCACATTATTAACTCTACTTCTTCCCGGGAGCCTCTGTTTCCTTGCCTCCTACCTCCTACTGATGCCCGTCATCTCTAGCTCCTTTGTGATCCATGCGTAAACTACTCATATTAATAGTTTCTGATGTATTCATGTAATGCGCTGTAACTGTTATGTTGTTCATTCTGGTCACATGACATCTGTTGCATCCTTCCAGGTAGAGGGATCCTCCTCCTCTGTTGCTCTCCTGAAGGGTTCCCCCACGCCAGAGAACCCACATCCCCTAGAGAGCAACACCCCCCCTCCAGAGAACCTACATCCCCTAGAGAGCAACACCCTCCGCCCCCACATCCCTTAGAGGAGTGGTTCTCAACTGGTCTGGCTCCGGGACCCACCATCGCCCTTAATGACAAGCCGCGACCCAAATGGAGGAACAGTCTCAACATATCCAAAGAATTTAATGAAAAGATGGTTCAGTTTGAACCTGAGATAGTAGGTCCACAAGTCCCGCCAGCTCCGTGGTTGTCTGACTCAGTGCGTGCCGAGAGAGCCACTCTGCGAGCATCAGAAAGGAAATGGCGAAAATCCAAACATCCTGATGACCTGGTCGCCTACCACTCTCTCCTCTCCTCCTTTTCTGCCTCTATCAACGCAGCCAAAAGCCTGTTCTACCAATCCAGGATTAAATCTTCAATTTCCAACCCCAGAAGACTCTTCTCCATCTTCTCCAACCTCCTGGACCCCCCCATCAACTTCTCCTCCGTCAACCCTTCAACCAAGCCTGAAAACATGGAGCGACGGCCCTGCGGAAAAAAACGACACTGCGCTGCATAAAAGTCCCTCCAAAATAAAATCACAGGATTTTAAAAAAAAAGGAAAAAAAAAAGATTTTTAAAAATTTTTTCCAAGCAAAGGCCTGCAACCTATTAAAAACGGGTCCGCGACCCACTAGTTGAGAACCACTGCCTTAGAGAGCAATCCCCTATCCAGAGAACCCACATCTTTCAGATCTTGGGTAATTACAAAGTGCCAGTCATGAACGCGGCCGGGCATTTCTTCTTCGTGTTCCCGTCGGATAAGCACGATCACTTATTATGAATGAGACGGAAAGTAAAAGCTCCTCCGGAGAGACATGATGACGGGTCAGAAGCTCCATTAATAAACCAGCAGCAGCACAGGCGAGGAATCATTTCAACTCGAGGGCAAAACCACCTCCAGAGACCCTGAAACACCCAGTCTGACTGACACGTCAACGCGTCTTCACCGGCTCCACTTCGTATTATTAGGATTCACTTACCTTTGTGGTTAGAAATCTTGAAAGGGGGCGGGGCTTACCTTTGTGGTTAGGAATCTTGAAAGGGGGCGGGGCTTACCTTTGTGGGCAAGGCAGCGGATGCTCTGTTTGCTTTGGACGTCCCAGAGTCGAACCGTCTCATCATGTGACCCCGAGAGGAGGAGAGTCCCGTCCATGGACACAGAGAGACACGTCACCAAGTTCCTGAGAGACATTCACACAATTGCAAGAAACTCCTGAGAGGATTCCTACTGACTTCAGATTAGGGTACCGAAAAACGGTGCCAATATGACGATCGGACTGGTACCGACCGGACCCTACCGGACCGAAACGCACGGTGCTTCCTCTCGGTGATTGAGCAGATTGAAATTCTTTTTTTTACACTACTCTGATGAGTCCGTCCTAGCAGCAGGACTTTTTGTATAGCTACAGTAGCTACTTAGCTAGCTAGCTAGCTAGCTAGCATCAGCCTTTTAGCAGAAAAAAATGCCAAAAGGTAAACAGTCAAAAGTGTGGCTCTATTTTGCAAAAAAAAAGATTTGTAGAATAGAGGTGACTGATGAAGATGGAATAAACCATAAACTAGTTCACATGTAGAGTGACAGATGGAGATGGAATAAACTTCATGAGGTGAGAGTTTGGGCTAAACACTTGTGGTCTCACTTGTGTCCTTTGAAGACCTGGTTCCCGTCGTTGTCCGACTGGAATGATTTGTCCCGACTGAGACTCTGCAGATGACACAAACGGTTCAAACACGTCAACTTTAAACACTTCTGCGGAGCGGCTGGAAATGAAGAGGAACCAGCAGCAGCTCCAGTTCTGCTGCTGGTTCCTCTTCAAGTCCAGCCGGTTCCCTTTAATTACATCCACTACGTCCTCTTCTCCTGTAGGTTCATGCTACACAACATCAGGAGAATACGTCCTCTTCTCCTGTAGGTTCATGCTACACAACATCAGGAGAATACGTCCTCTTCTCATGGAGGTCCATGCTACACAACATCAGGAGAATACGTCCCCTGCTCACACAGGGCTTATCATGTTGCAGGAGACAAGTCTGCAAGGAGAGAAAGTCTTCCAATGTGTGTGCGATTACCTACACGCTCACACACAGACACAGTCTTTTCTGCTGTTGTCTTTCATCAGAAAGCAGATTTCAGCTCAACATGGAGCATGAACTGAGTGTATGAAGTCTACAACCCTGTTTTAAAAGTTGTACAGAGGAAAGCAGCTCACAGCAGCACTAATACTGATCAGGATCAGCTTTAATGGCCATGTCTGTGTATGCATACATGGAATTTGACTATGATTTTACTTCGCTCTATGTACTTATACACAATAAACAAGATAAATATGAGAAAGACATCATTAGTCCAAAAAAATGCAAAAAGTGCAGATGGAGGAGTCTGTTTATCAGAGTAACTCCAGTGGGAAGAAGCTGTTCCTGTGTCTGCTGGTAGAGAGCTCTGTAGCGCCCCCAGAGGGGAGGAGGAGAACAGCTTGAGACCACAGTGTGAGGGTCTGCAGGGTGTGAGGGTCTGCAGGGTGTGAGGGTCTGCAGGGTGTGAGCGATCTTTTCAGCCCATATCCTAACCCGTGATACAACGTGATGCTCGATGCTAGTCCAAAGTGGGCGTGAACATCTTCATTCCTCCAAAGTGGGCGTGACAAACAGTTTGAGAACCACTGAGTTTAAGGACTCACCTGGCTGCACAGAGACACCTGGAAGATGTTTCCGTCACTGCCTCCACAGAAAAGGAAGTACTCGCAGGGGTCAAAGGTCACAGACATGATCTCCACATCAAACAGGACGGACAGGAGCAGAGCACCTGAAGCCAACTCCCACACCTGGTCACACAGGGGGTTGAACCATCAGAGTCACAGCTACATGTTGAAAGGAGACTCATTACATTTCATTCAGCTGACTCGTTCATCCAAAGAGACTTACATGTTGCTATCTACACCGTAGTCACGGCAACAGGGAGCAGTTAGGGGTTAAGTGTCTTGCTCAAGAGCACAAAGACACGGACTAACAGAGCCGGGGCTCGAACCAAGACCCTCTGATTGAAAGACTGGCAAGCTAACCACTGAACCACGACGCCCCTTTACACGTGAAACACACACACGCACACACACGCACCTTGACAGTCTGGTCTAAGGAGGCGGTGGCCACTCGGGCCTGAGCTCCCATCAGGCCACAGTGCAGGTCTGTGATTGGTAGAGAGTGACGGGACAGCACGTGACGCGGCTCAGGGGTGTGGCTTGAATCCAGCTGGATCACACTGAAACACACACATTATGGGATGCATGATCACATGCTGGTTCTTCAAGGGAGAGAACACAGGAACAACCGATCCGAGTGACATTTCTTTTAACCAATCAAATTGATCCAATCTCCAACTGACTGATGGAAGTGTTGCTATGGGAACAAATGTGTCTGAAGCTGCTCACCTGTGTTAGAGCTCCACCTGGTGGACACAGCCGACCTCACACGTTAAAGAGACAACAACCAAGGAGAGCTTCTTCTTCTTCTGATATAAAAGTAAAGCAGGATGCACAGTTGTGTGTGTTACCTGGATGCACAGGTGAGTGTGTTACCTGGATGCACAGGTGAGTGTGTTACCTGGATGCACAGGTGAGTGTGTTACCTGGATGCGTGTGCGTGTGCGTGTGTGTGTGTGTGTGTGTGTGTGTGTTACCTGGACAGGCGCCACACCAGAGCAAGGTTGTCTTTTCCTCCAGAAACAAAATGGCTGCTGTCGTCTGTGAACTTCAGACAGGTGACATCCTGATAGTGACGACTGAGAACAGACAGCAGCTTACCTGTGGACACCTAGATCACCAAAGAAGAAACTTAGTACACCTAGACCACCAGAGAAGAGACTTAGTACACCTAGACCACCAGAGAAGAGACTTAGTACACCTAGACCCAGAGAGAGAGACTTAGTACACCTAGACCACCAGAGAAGAGACTTAGTACACATGGACCCAGAGAGAGAGACTTAGTACACCTAGACCACCAGAGAAGAGACTTAGTACACATGGACCCAGAGAGAGAGACTTCCACTATCAGAGAGCCAAACAGCCCTCTCGAGCTCCGCATGGCTCTCGGCTCGAGACCCGCCCACTTCTCGTGGTCTCATCAGTGTGAAGGATTTGTTTTAAAGCCCTCTGAACTAGACTCAAACCATTACCCGTTAAGTCAGTACTAGTGGTATTCAGGTACGTAACACAGGTGAACACAGAGGAAGAACCAGACTCACCTCCCACAGGTAAACGGCCTCCGCGACTCCAGCAGCAAGGAAGAGTCCGCTGGGGGAGGCAGTCAGACAGGTGACGAGACCGGGACACACCATCTTCTGCTGCAGCTGGTCCTGCGACAGGAAGCAACAGGTACAATGCAGGTGTAAGGCACAATACTTTAGAGAGAGCGATGTAGAATGGGGTATGGGTTAGTCAGGGTACCCCTAACCCTCTAAGATCGGGTCCCCTAACCCCCTAAGGGAGGGTCCTCTAACTCCCTAACCCCAAGGGGGTTCCCCCAACCTCTAACCGAGGGTCCCTTAGCCCTAAGGCAGGGGCCCCTAACCCCCCAACCCGAAGGGAGGGTCCCCTAACCCCTAACCGAGGGTCCCTTAACCCTAAGGGAGGGTCCTCTAACCCTCTAACCCCCTAATCCTAAGGGAAGGTCCCCTAACCCCTTAACCCTAAGGGAGGGTCCCCTAACCCCTAACCGAGGGTCCCTTAACCCTACGGTAGGGTCCCCTGACCCCCCAACCCCAAGGGGGTTCTCCTAACCCCTTAACCCCAAGGAAGGGTCCCCAACACTCTCAACAGGGTTCTCTGCAGGGCTCTCAACAGAGTTCTCAGCAGGGCTCTCAGCAGGGTTTTGAACAGGGTTCTCAACAAGGCTCTCAACAGGGTTCTCAGCACGGTTCTTAGCAGGGTTCTCAACAGGGTTCTCAACAGGGTTCTTAGCAGGGTTCTCAACAGGGTCCTCAACTGGGCTCTCAACAGGGTTCTCAGCACGGTTCTTAGCAGGGTTCTCAACAAGGTTCTCAGCAGGGTTCTCAGCAGGGTTCTCAACAGGGCTCTCAACAGGGCTCTCAACAGGGTTCTCACCAGGGCTCTCAACAGAGCTCTCGGCAGGGTTCTCAACAGGATTCTCAACAGGGCTCTCAGCAGGGTTCTCAACAGGGTTCTCAACAGGGCTCTCAGCAGGGTTCTCAGCAGGGTTCTTTGCAGGGTCCAGAGCACGAGCCTTACCTTCCTCTGGGTGGTGTTGATGACGTTCTTGCCCTGTGGTTTGGGTTAGGGTTTGGGTTCGAGGAGCTCTACAACAGGTGAGTTACTGCGCACGCGCCTCACCTTCCTCTGGATCTCCCACATGTTGATGACGTTCTTGCCCTGTTGCGCAGACAGCAGGTGCTCCCCGCTGAGCAGCGCCAGGCTGCGCGCGCCGCTGTTGCCGCCGCGGTAGGACAGCAGCGAGGAGCCGCTGTGCAGGTCGAACACGGTGCAGTTCCACAGCTGCGAGCCGGAGTCGCTGGTCACGATCACCTCCAGAGGGGCCGCCATCTTGGATCCACCACAACAAGTTGCACGCGGGGACCGGCGGGCAGCCTGTTACTGATACGTCACATCCGAGACCGGGTGCATTGTGGGAGATGTAGGAGCGGCGGCACCTTTATCAGCTTTGTATATGTGTATATATATATATATATATATATATATATATATATATATATATATATATATATATATATATTTACACACACACACACATATATACATATCAATATATCTATATCTATATATATACATATATATATATATATCTATATATATATATATATATATATATATATATATATATATATAGATATATAGATATATATATATGTATATATACACATATATGATTGGATGAAAGTCTCTCAAAGCAGCTGCATGAAAGCAGCAACAGGAAGAAGCAGCTGTGAGACGAGGACGTCGTCACAACACATGGATTTATGAAAAACTATTAAATGATAAAATATAACTTAGTGATTGTAGAGAAGACTCAGCAGGCCCTGCCTGCCCACCACTGTCAGACACACACACACACACACGGTGACACAAACACACACATGCAGTAACACAGACACACACAGTAACACACACAGTGACACACACACACACACACACAGTAACACACACATAGTGACACACACACACATACAATGACACACACTCACACAGTCAGGTTAATTCTGACTCGTTTAATCCTTCTTCCCCGTCACATCGACCAATCAGAGCTGCTGATGTCATCCCCTCCCCCACCCACTGTGTGTTTGTGTGTGTGTTCAGTCTCTTTGTGTCATCTCGGTTGCCGCGGCAGCAGTTTGAGGACGGAGTTCGTATGAAGCGTCATTGTGTTCCTCTGAGAGCCGACCACACACTGTGAGTACACACACTGTAACACACACTGTGAGTACACACACTGTGAGTACACACACTGTGAGTACACACACTGTAACACACACTGTGAGTACACACACTGTAACACACACTGTGAGTACACACACTGTGAGTACACACACTGTGAGTACACACACTGTAACACACACTGTGAGTACACACACTGTGAGTACACACAATGTGAGTACACACACTGTAACACACACTGTGAGTACACACACTGTGAGTACACACTGTAACACACACTGTGAGTACACACACTGTGAGTACACACACTGTGAGTACACAATGTGAGTACACACACTGTAACACACACTGTAACACACACTGTGAGTACACACACTGTGAGTACACACTGTAACACACACTGTGAGTACACACACTGTGAGTACACAATGTGAGTACACACACTGTAACACTCACTGTGAGTACACTCACTGTGAGTGTACTCACACTGTGAGTACACTCACTGTGAGTACACTCACTGTGAGTGTACTCACACTGTGAGTACACTCACTGTGAGTACACTCACTGTGAGTACACACACAACTATGTAGGTCCTAGTCCTGATCTTGACGGGTCTGTTCACAGATCGGGGGTCATCCAGGTGAGGTTGGGGGGCGTGGCCTCTCACTCGGGTCACCTGAGCGACTCTTTCCGCAACGCATCAGCTGTCGGGTCTTCAGGGCGACGCCCAGCGGCATCTCCGACTCGTCGCCTGCGATTTGAGGATGAGACGGAGACGGAGGCGGAGTCTCGTTACCTGGAGCGACGTGGGGGGCAGCGAGGGACAGGTGTGCTAGTCAGCAGATCCAACCCAGGTGTGCTAGTCAGCAGATCCAACCCAGGTGTGCTGGTCACCAGATCCAACCCAGGTGTGCTGGTCTCCAGATCCAACCCAGGTGTGCTGGTCTCCAGATCCAACCCAGGTGTGCTGGTCTCTAGACCTAACCTCAACCACTACGTCCACGGGAGGGCGGGACATGTTGACGGACAGCACAGAGGACACACGCTTAGTCAGTGCAACTCCTGTGGGACAGTTTTAGGACTCAACCTGAACCTCCGTCTACAACCACCTGCACCTGAAAACCAAGAGCGGAGTCTGCACAGACCCCACCTCAACCTGCGGACCGAGCCCATCAGAGAGACTCACATTGACTCTATCACACCTGGTGAGCGCGGTGAGAGGGCGGGCCGTGTGGGGAGCTCGGCCAATCAGGTGGAACTTAACGAAAACCAGATGACCGTCTCTCAAGCCACGCCCACCACAGCCCTACCAATCAACCCCTATGCCCCTGATCAGCTGACCACGCACACCACTAACCGCCCCTCCTCCTGGTCTCCTCCTTCTGTGACATCACCAAAGATGTCACAGAACATCAGGCTCAACAGCACACGGGTAGGGCGGGACTCGCCTGCAGCCGAACCCCACAGACCACTTCGATCAGGAGCAGAGGGGAAGGACAGGAGCCCTTCTGAGGAAGAGGGAGGTCTGGATCTCAGGATGAAGATCTCCTCCTCAGAGACAACAGGTGAGCATGTACATGAAGGCTCATAGAGGTTCAGTCACAAGCTCGTTAAAGGAACCTTTCTCATTGCTGATGTAATAACTACTTTGCAGTGATAACATACAGCCTTTTATAGTAATGAGTGAAAGCCTTTTTTAATTCTGAAACCATAAACTGCTCCGAACCAGTTTAAACTGGTCTGGAGCAGTTGAGCAGTTTTTCTATACAGGTAAAGCCAAGGTTCTGGTCGAGGTCGCTGATGAATGCACTGTGGACATCTCAAGGGATTAAACATTTTACATGCTTTAGAAACAGGCGGTCTTTGAGTAAATGTTTTCATTATAATGCTTTTAAAACTTGTGTGAAGGAAATACAGTAGTCCATGAACATGAGTTTACAGTTCTTTACAATCCCTCTACTAAATTCTGGAAGTTTTTCTTGATGGCATTTTTTCTTTCCAGCTTTTCTAGCTGAGAGCCAAGTCAGCAGCAGTGATGGACAGGTCAGACAGCCAATGAGAGCAGAGCTTCACAAGGACGACCCTTCAGTTCCTGAATGGTAAGTTCAAACCCAACAAGTTCAAACCAACAACTCTGAAATTGTGTGCATTAGAGGGTGAGTAGTAGAACGTGTGCAGTACAACGTATGCAGTAGAACGTATGCAGTAGAACGTGTGCAGTAGAAGGTGAGTAGTAATAAATACATGGTTCTCCGGTTCTTCAGCCTCATCAGCAGAGACGAACCCTCTCGTCTTTCTCTACGTCGTCTTTTCTCCAACGTCCGGCTGAGCAGGACTCGAACCGGCAGCCTCAACCACCTCGGCTCACGGCCCCGCACCGTGGTGTCTGACCCTGCCCTCCTAGGGTCCAGGAAGTACTCATCTGTTCAGTCACTCAGTGTGGTGAGAAGATCTATTACTGTACTTTACATTTCCTGAAATACGGTTTGTAGAAGAGTGTGAAGCCATCAGGGTGAGAGTCAGAACTTCCAGCTGTGGACGTTCTTTGCTGCAAAAGGACTGCACCCTGCAGGCTAAAAAAAATTGATTTAGGACCAGCATTCATTATAACGCACCTCACCTATAGTCTACTTTGTTTTCGTTGGCTTTTTCAATCTTGCAACTCGTTTTCAGACCTTAGAGATGAATGACAAACATTACATGAATTGAATATGAAAAGATATTCAGGTCAGATATTCAGGTCAGTCTAGTGATAGGGAAGGAATAATATAGTTTCTGGTGCTCATCCTTCTGTGCATTATAGGTAACCCTTGTTCTCCTTGTTTGACCTGCATGTTTCTGTCCAGCAGGGTTCACCCTTCTTGCAGTTGAGGAAGTCATCGTCAGTTGAGAGTTTTGTGTTGGAACAGAAGAAGCCAGATCGCTCTACGGACTACAGACCAGCTGCTGACCAGTAAAACAGTTTCATGTCATTATAAACTCTTCTCTAAATGATCTCAGATTAACTGTACTCTCCTCCTGTCTTACCGTGTTCCTGTGTCTTAGCTTGCTGCAGAGATGTCTCAGTATCGACGATGTCGGCCGGCCCTCTTCAGTCCGTTCCGTCGGTCGTGTTCTTCAGGTTTGTTCTGATGGAACGTTTCTGTTGGAAGTCAGCCAACCGAATAGCCAAATGTACGGATTCGTCATCAGCAGAGGGAGAGGACGATCTGACTCTGGTACTGCCAATACTGTAAATACTACTAACACTAAATACTACTGTAAATACTACGAATACTACTAGCCATTAATAGAAAGAGGACTATCTTACTGTGATACTGCCAATACTACTGTAAATACTAGGAATACTGCTAGCCATCAATAGAGGGGGAGGACTACCTGACTCTGGGACTGAGAATACTTCAAATACAACTGTAAATACTAATAATACTATGCGGGGCTGCTATTTGTATAACAAGACGAGTACAGAGAGTACAGATAAGTACAGAGACAAGTCCTCTATCAGCACTTAGGTCTAACAAGACCAGAGACAAGTCTTCTATCAGCATTTAGGTCTAACAAGACCAGAGACAAGTCCTTTATCAGCACTAAGGTCTAACAAGACCAGAGACAAGTCCTCTATCAGCACTAAGGTCTAACAAGACCAGAGACAAGTCCTCTATCAGCACTAAGGTCTAACAAGACCAGAGACAAGTCCTCTATCAGCACTAAGGTCTAACAAGACCAGAGACAAGTCCTCTATCAGCACTAAGGTCTAACAAGACCAGAGACAAGTCCTTTATCAGCACTAAGGTCTAACAAGACCAGAGACAAGTCCTTTATCAGCACTAAGGTCTAACAAGACCAGAGACAAGTCCTTTATCAGTACGCTGAGCTTTATCGAAGATGAGTGGATGTTTTACCTCCAAAGGAATTGCTTCTGTGCTGAACCTTCCTCCATCTCTTAGGAGTCTATTTTCCTTAACGTCGCAACGTGTCTGCCTACTGTTCTCTCTACAGATAACAGAGAATAAATCTAATCCTGAAACCTTTGGTGCTGACATTATCCAATTATAGTCAACTCTGCTACCAGCGGGTCCTTCATCGTCAAGATGTTACGCTGTGTGATTGTGGACTTTAATCTTTCCACTTGAGCATTTCCAGAGACCTTCACATCCTTTCTCCAGTGACTGAGTTCCAGTAGAATTGTTTTCAGATTGAGAAACCAGATCACTGACAACTTTAACCTCTTGCAGTCTGAGAAGTAAATCATGAGATGGTTAGAGGCTTTAAGTGAATTTCTCCAACCTTCAGCCAATCATCCAGCCAACTGTGGTTATTTATAAAGTCCGACATCTTCGATCTGCTGGAAACAGCATTGGCTACGTCTTTAAAGCCAATGTGCCTTTGAAGGTCTTGAAACACATCTTATGACGATAACCCCTTATGGCACAAATTTGTAGAAACGTTTCTCTTCGTTATTAATGTATTTCTAAACTGAAGTACTGTCCGTCCAAAACAAAGATTGGTAAAACTGAATTCATCACTGCCATGCTAAAACTCCCTGATTCTGTTAAACCAAGACTCCATTAAGTGCCACTATCTCCCCATTGCTTTGATTTATTTCAGAGTGGATGTTGTTGTGATAGGGGACAGTTGGTTTGGTACACAGCACCCAACACATGGTGGTTGCACTGTAGGTTGATGATACCAGATTCAATTCCTGTTTGTCCATTCAGATCCAGCCATGTAACATAGATAGTATTTCTGGTTCTGCTGCTACAGATCCGATTACACTGGATCTTCAGAATCAAAGTCAAGTGTTTCTTATGTTCTGTGGTTTATTTGTGATACAAATACTGCATTTAGATTGTATCAATGCTGTGCTAACACAATATATTAATAGTGTAATGACATGTGTACTGTAGGGGTATATGTGGAGGACATGGTGGACAGCAGCACTAAGAAGCTGTATACTGGCCTGCTGGCGGTTGGAGATGAGATCCTGGAGGTGAATGGGCAGAAGGTAGCCTGTCTCAGTCTGGACCAGGTGACCCTCCTGCTGACCCAAAGCACCTCTGCCACCATCCGGGTGCTCCGACACCGGTAGAAGCATCCACAGTGACTGAGCGTAGCCACATTACCTTACCTTCAAAACCAAACCACAGCTCCCATCACCTGGTTCAACCAAAGCCTCAACAGAACATGTCTTACCATGTCTAACCATAAGTGAACTGGACTTCCCTCCAACTTCCACAAACACTGCAAACAACCACCGCCCCCCAACTACACCTCAGACTACAGGTAGACCTGTCAACCATTTTAGGTGCTGCTGTTTCAGCACAAAGCCATCAGAGCTAACCCTAACCCCATGTTTACAGGTAGATCTGTCCATGTCTACAGGTAGATCAGTCCATGTGTACAGGGAGATCAGTCCATGTCTACAGGTAGATCAGTCCATGTGTACAGGGAGATCAGTCCATGTCTACAGGTAGATCAGTCCATGTGTACAGGTTGATATGTTCATGTCTACAGGTTGATATGTTCATGTCTACAGGTAGATCTGTCCATGTGTACAGGGAGATCAGTCCATGTCTACAGGTAGATCAGTCCATGTGTACAGGTAGATCAGTCCATGTGTACAGGGAGATCAGTCCATGTGTACAGGTAGATCAGTCCATGTGTACAGGTTGATATGTTCATGTCTACAGGTAGATCAGTCCATGTCTACAGGTAGATCAGTCCATGTCTACAGGTAGATCAGTCCATGTCTACAGGTAGATCAGTCCATGTCTACAGGTAGATCTGTCCATGTCTATAGGTTGATATGTTCATGTCTACAGGTAGATCAGTCCATGTCTACAGGTAGATCAGTCCATGTCTACAGGTAGATCAGTCCATGTCTACAGGTAGATCTGTCCATGTCTATAGGTTGATATGTTCATGTCTACAGGTAGATCTGTCCATGTCTACAGGTAGATCTGTCCATGTCTACAGGTTGATATGTTCATGTCTACAGGTAGATCTGTCCATGTCTACAGGTAGATCAGTCCATGTCTACAGGTAGATCTGTCCATGTCTACAGGTAGATCTGTCCATGTCTACAGGTTGATATGTTCATGTCTACAGGTAGATCTGTCCATGTCTACAGGTAGATCTGTCCATGTCTATAGGTTGATATGTTCATGTCTACAGGTAGATCAGTCCATGTCTACAGGTAGATCAGTCCATGTCTACAGGTAGATCAGTCCATGTCTACAGGTAGATCAGTCCATGTCTACAGGTAGATCAGTCCATGTCTAGATATGTTCACATGTATTGATCTGTGGAAGAGACATCATGGAAAAGATCAACTATTAACAAAGCTACTAACCCTTCATTTATAGGCAGCATATGAACAATTCATAATATATTAATAATACCCTTTAATCTGCAGGTCACTATTACAACCCCCTTCATATGACTTGTCATGAGTAACTCTTACAAATACAAATGTATGATATATTATTTATATACTGCTAATTAATGAGAACTATACATGAACACATTTCTTCATTTTAAACAATCAGTAAACATTTTAATTTCTGCATCAGTTTATTAGAACAAAATTCAACTTCACTGCATTAAGTTACTGATATCCACAAAAAATAACATAATCAAGACAGATAAAAGATTGTTTTATTCAGTGATCAATAACAGTTTAACTGTTCAGTCTGCCGGTCAGGTTCAAGATGTTGGTTATTATCTTTATCTTCATTATCTTCATTATTATTATTATTATTATTATTATTATTATTCATTTATAGTATAGTTGGAAAAAGTTGAATGATTCCTAAATTAGTGGCATCAGATGAACCTGAAGAATGTTCTGAAATCTAAAAAGAAATACAGAAAATCCTGAATTATGTAGTGAATTTCTTTTGGATAAGAATCAAACTGAATTACAGCGATGAAAGCGTGTTCAAGATGTCTCTGAGTTATCCTTTACATTAAATATGAACACGCGTACCGTAGATCTGATGCTGTGGACATTGATTGTCTGCTTTGTTCGGTTCTTTGATTACAACCAATTTATATCAAACAGGAAGTTACCCACTGGCTAACTTCACAATAAAGCTATTATTGTGAAGCTGCAAGTGTGTGGTTTAACACTTAAACAGTAATCCATTCATAAACGGTTCAGGAAACACTAAGCTAAATAAAGTGAGATATACCGTTACATAAAAAGATACAGTCAGTAAAACAAAATGACACAAAATGTAAACAAAACCAGGAACTTTTAGTGTTTTTACTATAACAGAGTTTAACCAGGATCAAAGTGACTTAAACTAGGATTAAACCTGATATGAACTGTATTTAATCTAGAATTAAAGCAGAGTTAAACTGGAGTAAACCAGGATTGACCAGGACTGTATACAACCAGAAAAAAACTGATGTTAACATGGAGTTAAAAATGGAGTTCAGAGTGACAGTTAAACTGTGTGCAAATGAATAAACGATGAAGTTACTCTCATGCTCGCGCTCCTCGTCTATCCGGACTCTTTTAATCATGAGGTGTTATCTACTTGTGTTTACAGACTTGGGTGACACTGCACGAGTTGTTGGACAGTTTGTGAACGGATGTTTTGATATAGTTTTCTTCTTGTTAAACTTGGTTCTTTGTTCACCTTGGACGCATGCGAAGAAAAGAGGGTTTCCCTCAAAACCTTAAGGCGTCACAGGACAAGTAGCTGATGTACAAATGCTTCTTTTGCGGGTGAAGTATTCCTTTAAATTGGAGGTTTTAATACTGATTAAAATGAAGTTAAACTGGAGTTACTAAACTCTGAGTTGAACTGGGATTAAACTGTTACGGTTATTTGCAGCCCTTTAAATACAACACAAATGAAACATTAAAACACATCAAACACATTTCCAGCTGGTTTGACCTTTGACCTCTTCCATAACAGTCAAACACTCAAAGAGCCTTTTCGGTCCAGCAGGAAGAGAGCAGTGAGTCTGTAAGAGTCCAACAGAGTCCAGGAAGGTCCTGCACAGTTTGGTACACACAGTGTGGTCTGCCTCAGTCCAGTAGAGTCCTAAAGAGTTCAGTAGAGTCCATAGAGTCATAGTCATACAGTCCAGTAGAGTCATAGAGTTCATAGAGTCCAGTAGAGTCATACAGTCCAGTAGAGTCATAGAGTTCATAGAGTCATAGTCATAGAGTCCAGTAGAGTCATAGAGTTCATCGAGTCCAGTAGAGTTCATAGAGTCCAGTAGAGTCATAGAGTCCAGTAGAGTCATAGAGTCCAGTAGAGTCATAGAGTCATAGTCATAGAGTCCAGTAGAGTCATAGAGTTCATAGAGTCCAGTAGAGTAATAGAGTCCAGTAGAGTCATAGAGTCATAGAGTCCATAGAGTCCAGTAGAGTCATAGAGTCCAGTAGAGTCATAGAGTTCATCGAGTCCAGTAGAGTTCATAGGGTCCAGTAGAGTCCATAGAGTCCAGCAGAGTCATAGAGTCCATAGAGTCCAGTATAGTCATAGAGTCCATAGAGTCATAGTGTCCAGTAGAGTCATAGAGTTCATAGAGTCCAGTAGAGTAATAGAGTCCAGTAGAGTCATAGAGTCCATAGAGTCCAGTAGAGTAATAGAGTCCAGTAGAGTCATAGAGTCCATAGAGTCCAGTAGAGTCATAGAGTCCAGTAGAGTCATAGAGTCATAGTGTCCAGTAGAGTCATAGAGTTCATAGAGTCCAGTAGAGTAATAGAGTCCAGTAGAGTCATAGAGTCCATAGAGTCCAGTAGAGTCATAGAGTCCAGAATAGTCCAGGAGAGCTCAGTAGTCCCAGATGAGAGAGGAGTGCTGAGCGGACCAGAGGAGGCATGAATCACAGGATGAGCAAGAGGAGGATCACCACGAAGAGGATCGTGAGCAACACGCCGATAGCACACCACTGACGACGATCTGTGGAGGTACAAAATGTTAATGTCAACTAATGATCCACTCAGCAATACTTGCTACAACGTGTAAGGCCACATTAATAACTAAATCTATAACTAATGTTAACTATAAGAGATAACTATCCACTAACTAACTACAAGTATTACCATTGGTAACACCAAAACGTATCAATTACTCACTAATGTATTATTCTATTGTATTATTTTCTCTCCAGCAGATACACGAAGGGTGATATCATGTGTTGCGAGACACTTTACCGCTGGTCATGTGAGACACTTTGGCCAGTTTCTTCATGACGTTGTCCAGTCTAGACTGAGTGTTGTCCACCTCATGAGTGAAGTCATCCAACATCCTGCAGGAAGAGCACAAAGAGACTCAACAGGGTTAGGTCCATGAACCAATCAAAGCCGCCATTGACCTGCAAGTGAGCAACTTCATTTCATGAACTCCAAATCAAATATGTGGATCGGCCTCCGATCCCGTCTACTATTTTAACGCAGTCCTCGCAGTGCCGATGTACCCATGATGCAGCATGACAAGTGTCACAGCATTACCTCTGTGTTTACAGCATTACCTCTGTGTTTACAGCATTACCTCTGTGTTTACAGCATTACCTATGTGTTTACAGCATTACCTCTGTGTTTACAGCATTACCTATGTGTTTACAGCATTACCTCTGTGTTTACAGCATTACCTATGTGTTTACAACATTACCTATGTGTTTACAGCATTACCTCTGTGTTTACAGCATTACCTATGTGTTTACAGCATTACCTATGTGTTTACAGCATTACCTATGTGTTTACAGCATTACCTCTGTGTTTACAGCATTACCTATGTGTTTACAGCATTACCTCTGTGTTTACAGCATTACCTCTGTGTTTACAGCATTACCTCTGTGTTTACAGCATTACCTATGTGTTTACAGCATTACCTCTGTGTTTACAGCATTACCTCTGTGTTTACAGCATTACCTCTGTGTTTACAGCATTACCTCTGTGTTTACAGCATTACCTATGTGTTTACAGCATTACCTCTGTGTTTACAGCATTACCTCTGTGTTTACAGCATTACCTCTGTGTTTACAGCATTACCTATGTGTTTACAGCATTACCTATGTGTTTACAGCATTACCTCTGTGTTTACAGCATTACCTCTGTGTTTACAGCATTACCTATGTGTTTACAGCATTACCTCTGTGTTTACAGCATTACCTCTGTGTTTACAGCATTACCTCTGTGTTTACAGCATTACCTATGTGTTTACAGCATTACCTATGTGTTTACAGCATTACCTCTGTGTTTACAGCATTACCTCTGTGTTTACAGCATTACCTATGTGTTTACAGCATTACCTATGTGTTTACAGCATTACCTATGTGTTTACAGCATTACCTCTGTGTTTACAACATTACCTATGTGTTTACAGCATTACCTATGTGTTTACAGCATTACCTCTGTGTTTACAGCATTACCTATGTGTTTACAGCATTACCTCTGTGTTTACAGCATTACCTCTGTGTTTACAGCATTACCTATGTGTTTACAGCATTACCTCTGTGTTTACAGCATTACCTATGTGTTTACAGCATTACCTCTGTGTTTACAGCATTACCTCTGTGTTTACAACATTACCTATGTGTTTACAACATTACCTATGTGTTTACAGCATTACCTATGTGTTTACAGCATTACCTCTGTGTTTACAGCATTACCTATGTGTTTACAGCATTACCTCTGTGTTTACAGCATTACCTCTGTGTTTACAGCATTACCTCTGTGTTTACAGCATTACCTATGTGTTTACAACATTACCTCTGTGTTTACAACATTACCTCTGTGTTTACAGCATTACCTATGTGTTTACAACATTACCTATGTGTTTACAACATTACACAATACATCTGAAAGTTCTTACACAGCCTGCTCATCCAGCTCCATGCCGATCCTCTCTGACATGTTCTTCAGGACTCCAATTGTTCCTGACACAAGCTCCAGCTGTTCGTCCTGCTGCTCCGCCATCAGCTGATTCAAACACACATGGTTGGAGCCAGTATAGCCGTGTCATTTTGTACACCTTTTTCAGGTACTTATGGTAAATGAGGCAGTGGTGTTGTGGATAGCAATGTGAATATCAGCCTTTGAGTAGTTTAGTTTTGGGAATGGAAGAAGGGTTAGGGGCAATTTATCACAATTCTATGCCGTCTAGGCGCTATTTGACGCTGTTTATAGCTGTCGGCTGTCTTTGTACACCAGTGAGAAAGTATTTTGAACGTTTTAAAGATGCGTTATCCAGCTCAAGTGTTTGTTTGCTCCCTGCAAAAAAACCTACAAAACCCAGCTCCTGGATGTTTGACTGCTTGTCGGGGGCAGGTGACTCTCCGTGAATACACAATATTTGCTTTGCTTGAAACCACATCAATAATATCACAGTATCAGAGCTGTTATTGGCTGTTTTATTGCTGCTTCTGTACCTGCTGCTGGCCTTGCTGCTCCTCTATAAACTGAGAGTTGGCGTTCTGCAGTTGGCGGTCCAGTCTGCCGTATTTATCCGGACCGGGTTGCCAGATCGGACCCTGACCACCACGACCACCGAGCAGAGCCTGGACATCACAACAACACAAACAAATACTGTCAGGCTTTTTCCAACCAGGGACTTCTCATATCTTCACTTTAGCCCTACAATACTTATTAGAACCTCCGCCAGCCCGACCCGGTCTTTCAGGGGTTTCCAGGTGGTTTTTGAGAACTTTAGAGGGGGTTGGTGTTCGATGTTGCTGAAGGACCTTTTGATGGGTTTTGAGTAAGGGCATGTTTGTGGGTCTTTTAAGAGGTTGGCTGGAGAGATGTCAAGTTTTTTTGAAAGGTTTCTTATAATCTCAGCACTACTTTTGTTAGAATTAGAATACAGATCAGCAGACCCCTTCCAGGCTCCTGCTTGGCCTCAATCTGGGCGAAAGCAAAGTTATATGACAGTTGTCATGAACCACGATAATAACGAAAGAGACTGGCCTGTAAACTTGTTTATTTCTGCAGTGCTATAGCCGCTTCCTGTGAAGGGGCAATGCCCAGTGTCTGGCTTACCACCTGCTGACTACGGTGAAATGGGCGAGTCCACTTTGGCACAGGCTCCATCTTTAAGGTAGACTGATCTTTAAGGTGGACAACGTTTTGCTATCTTAGTGACAAGCAGCGCTTCTGATGATAATATAAATCAAAAATTTCTGTAGATGCTTTTCACATTCATGTCTAGTGAAGTTCAGGTTAGGTTAACAAGGTCAGTACAACACAGCTATGCAGCTGTAGTTGTGTCTAGAAATGTTTGGATCTCAAAGGAACTTCAGTCACACGCCAGCACTCATTACATTACATGTCATTAGGGTTAGGGTTAAC
>NW_027176020.1:0-5000 GCF_023055335.1 Clinocottus analis | reverse complement strand
TTATTGATGATAAGCTGTTTTCTTAATTTAATTTGTTTTTATTACAATCTCATGGTATTTTTTTAAAGTACGTTTCTGTGATTTTTTTGTCTGAACTACATAGATATTTGTGTGTGTGTATGTATGTGTGTATATATGTATATACATGTATATGTATATATATGTGTGTGTGTATATATATGTATATGTGTGTATATATATATATATATATATATATATATATATATATATATATATATATATATATACACACACACACACACACACACACACACACACACACACACACACACACACACACACACACACACACACTCATATGCATACAAGTTTTTGTTTTCTGCATTGTTGTAATATATTTTGTTGTTTTTCAGTGTTACCAGGTATCTGATGGTAGTTATTATTTAAAACGCATTAACGGTGAATTTAACCAGAATAATATGTTGTATGCATCTGATCATATATATACAAACAAACATAAGATAAGTTAAGTTTTTGTCCAGATGACTGGTCTGTTTTTACTTTCTGACTCTAACACCAATGTACAAATGTTTCAATGCTGTTTTCACGTTTTATTTTATTTTTCAGGCTTTGAAAATGTCTGTAAATCTTTAATAAGGAATGTTTGAAGACCCTGAAGTTTTTCTTCCAGATTCACATTGTGCATTGTGTTTAGTGGGGGAGAGCTCCTGGTCCCAGTTAGAGAACGTCTTCCCAGTGGGTCGTCCCAGCATGCCTCTGTTATGCTCTTTAGGTCCAAACGCCGTCAACTTGGTCATAAAAGGAGCTCAATATGTTTCAAGAAGTGGGCGGAGCTTGTTATTGAAAATGAGGGGCGGAGCTTGTTATTTAAAATAAACCCCAGGGATGGGTCACTTTAAATGACAATGTTTTGGGACAGGAGGTCTCACTCTGACTAAACGTTCAGTGTTCGTTGTGACTTTTCTGGGTTTGTTCAGAATGTCATTTCTACACTTTTCAAACACGATGGAGAGGTTTCTACTGATTTCTTGTCTATTTTTCAATATCCAGCATGTGGCATCTGTAACACGACGGTTTTATTATTTTATTTTGTTGTTTTCCTTTGTGTTTCTCTAGGCCACAGTTTAGGTTACGGCTTTGTTAACTTTGTTAACCCTAATGATGCAGAGAGGGCTATCAGTACCCTCAATGGCCTGAGGCTACAGTCTAAAACTATCAAGGTAATGTGCATCAGGTGCTCTCTGCTCTTCCTGTCTCATGATAGATGTTATGTTCCTGGCCTCTGCTGCAAACTGTGTGACCCATGAAGGTATTTTAAACTGTTTGTTTCTTAGAGCACATGTTGACACTGAATCTGTGACTTTCTTCAGTTCAGTGGGACGATGTGCCAACGTTTTCTTTGCTTTTCTTTTGAAAAAAGTGCCTCATGATCTTTTTGGATGATTTAATTTTGTCTTTGTTTATATTTGATTTTGGACAAATCTGGATAAATGTTTTTTTTTTATTTTTTTAAATATTTAACATAGACCTAAAATGGATTTTCTTTAAAGACTGGATGTAACTGTATATTTCTTTTGGTCAATGTGTTGTATTTCTTTGTTTGTTCCTGGCTGTGCAGACGGCAGACTGAGCCTCTCTCTCTCCCCCTGCAGGTTTCCTTTGCCCGGCCGAGCTCCGACATGATCAAAGATGCTAACCTGTACATCAGCGGGCTGCCGAGGACGCTGAGTCAGCAGGACCTGGAGGACATGTTCACTCGCTTTGGACACATCATCAACTCCAGAGTGCTGGTGGACCAGGCCTCCGGTAAGGATTACCAGGGTAAGGGACACCAGGGTTACGGTCGGCAGGATCGGGGTCACCGGGCGTACGGTCGGCAGGGTCACCAGGGTTACCAAAACTCAGTCACGAGCTCGCCAGTAGCCTTCGGCGCTCGTGTCTCACCGCTCTCCTATTGGCTGTCCAGGTCTCTCGCGGGGCGTCGCCTTCATCCGCTTCGACAAGAGGTCCGAGGCCGAGGACGCTGTCAAACACCTGAACGGGCACACGCCCCCGGGCAGCGCCGAGCCCATCACGGTGAAGTTCGCAGCCAATCCTAATCAGGCCAGGAACTCTCAAATGATGTCGCAGATGTACCACGGCCAATCGCGGCGCTTCGGAGGTCCGGTGCATCACCAGGCCCAGAGGTTCAGGTAGGCTCACCTGTCTGTCAAGCTGCAGAGCGGCGCTTCCGCCACATGACTAACCAGACCGCCTCTGCTCTGTGCCAGGTTCTCCCCGATGAGCGTGGACCACATGGGCGGAGGGGGCGGGGTCTCGGGCAGCCCGTCCGGCGGCTGGTGCATCTTCATCTACAACCTGGGGCAGGACGCAGACGAGGCCATCCTGTGGCAGATGTTTGGGCCGTTTGGCGCCGTCGTCAATGTGAAAGTGATCCGAGATTTCAACACCAACAAGTGCAAAGGCTTCGGCTTCGTCACCATGACGAACTACGAGGAGGCCGCCATGGCGATCCACAGCCTCAACGGGTACCGGCTGGGAGACAAGGTCCTGCAGGTGTCTTTCAAGACCAGTAAGGGACACAAGTAGAGGGCCGGCGGGGGGGCGGGGCTTCTGTCAGTTGAACCGAACAATTTTCAGCTTTTTTGTGTCGATGTGAATACATTTGTTTTCCCAGCATGCCCGGTTTCTTTCAGTCTGTATACGACATCACTTGGTCCTGTAAAAAAAGTGAATGTTGTGAGTGTTGATCCAAGATGGCGGACAGTGTGAGTGTTCGTAGTTGGTAGTTTTGTGTTTTCAGTAAACTGGAACGTCACATGGTCCACATGAGGTAAATGCTTTTTTTAATGTATAGAAATAGTTCAACTTTTGCTCTGCAGACATCACTTACAAGTAACTGGTTAAAGCGGATCAAGAAAAAGCTCCGAGTTCATTACGACACGTTTATATGAGTTTCCTGTCACGTGATTGACGGCTCTCTTGTCTAATAAGCACGCAGGAGGCGTCCTGGTCGCATACAGTTTGTTGTGTTTGAACAAACCTATTTTATTTCATATTTTTACAAATGTCTTCTGGGTAAAAAGCACCCGAAGCTTCTCAGATGTCGTGACCTGCTTCTCTTCAGCATTTTCATTTGTATTGCAGCTCCATTGTGATGTTTATTCACTAATAAATCTGCTCATTTAAAACTTGACCGCATCTGCAGTTATTGTTACAGAAAGTGTGTGTGTGTGTGTACAATCAGTGTCTTTATTTTACTGTATGTAATTATTTGACTGTTATTCATTTACAGTATTAAAGTGAATACAGTGATGAATTTTACAGCAGTCCAGGGTTTGCTGTTAACAAAAATACAGTTCCCTCTTTCTGTGATCACAAGTACAGTATTTTTATTACTACTGTAAAAATGACTACAGTACTCCAGAGGTACTGTGATTTCACAGTAAGAATACTGTGAAATATACTACAGCTACTTACTTGCTAATTGCTGCCAGCAAGTTACTGTAAATTTGACAGTAATCTAGATCAGTGGTGTCAAACATACGGCCTGCGGGCCGGATCTGCAGGATGTCCAGTCCAACAGAAGAAATATCTATATATATATATATATATATATATATATATATATATATATATACACACTGTGTTATTATGCTGTGATTTGACATGTCTGGCCCACTTCAGATCAACACAGGCAGCATGTGGCCCCTTCACTAACATGAGTTTGACCCCCTGGTGTAAATGAATGGATGAATAATTGAATTCACAGTGTCTCAAAGTGAAATTAAATCATGATATTCCTAATTTCACAATCTTCCAATATTCAAACAGCTGTAAAAATAGATCCTTAAAACTGTAAATGAACATCACAATGGCTTCTAGTTCAGGGTGACGCCTGCTATGCTCTTGGCCTCGATATAGTACTGTACAGGTTTGGAGAGAATTGAAGGCAAAGTCGTCTCAAAAGACAATGTAAATGTTATTTTTTTTTAATGGTCCAATATTCAAACAGCTTTAAAAGCAGATCCTTAAAGGTGAAACTCCAAAATCATACTTTGAATTAGATTTTCTCCAAATCTTCACAGTGATATCTCAAGGCCAAACACACACACACACACACACACACACACACACACACACACACACACACACACACACACACACACACACACACACACACACACACACACACACACACACACACACACACACACACACACACACACACACACACACACACACACACACACACACACACACACACACACACACACACACACACACACACACACACACACACACACACACACACACACACACACACACACACACACACACACACACACACACACACACACACACACACACACACACACACACACACACACACACACACACACACACACACACACACACACACACACACACACACACACACACACACACACACACACACACACACACACACACACACACACACACACACACACACACACACACACACACACACACACACACACACACACACACACACACACACACACACACACACACACACACACACACACACACACACACACACACACACAGCAGAGAGCCCCTGAACCAGACTGCATGTAATTTATTGTCAGGTTACCAGCAGTATTTCTTTGAAGGGGCGGCTGTGGCGCAGGAGGATGAGCGGTCGTCTGCATACCACAAGGTACCCGGTTCAATCCCCGGTCCACCCGCAGCTTACAAGTCGAAGTGTCCTTGAGCAAGGCACCTAACCCCTCATGACTCCACGGGCCCAGAGTGGCCCGTGGCGACCTCCAACCAATTTATGCAAATGCTGCAGACCAACGTGTCATATGATCACTAACCCTGTCAGAACAATGTTTGCTTTAAGTTGACAAATACATGTATTAAAAAAATCTAAATAATGATGAACATAATGATGTTAATGATGTTTTGTTTGATACCTTTCAGACATTTAATGTTTTATTAGTTGAGAAATAGATGGAAAGTCGTGTGAC
>NW_027176019.1:12500-18326 GCF_023055335.1 Clinocottus analis | reverse complement strand
AGGAACTAGTTCATCCACAGCCTGCATCTCTGTTATCTAGGTCAGTGTTCCCCAACTACCAGGCCGCCCACGGCCCAGTACCGGTCGCAGAGAAAGAATGAATGTAAAAAAAGGTTTATTTTGAAAAAGACGTGCATACGTCCATCTGCGCGTAAAACTTAAGTCTGTTTCCACTTGATGTTCTGGATTAAATCAAGGCAGAGTATCCTTGAAATCACCAAAAAAGCTCTGAAAACCCTGCCTCCATTTTCAGTATCCTGTCTTTGTGAAGCGGGTTTAAATTAAGCAGTAGACTGGACGTAAAGGTCTAATTTACAAAGTTAACAGGACATCACACCGAGGCGGACTGGCATGTAGCAGAGAAACAAGCTCAGAGCTCCCACTAATTCGGCGTAATGGTGAGTTGTATCTTTATGCAATTTATAATTGTTTTTTGCCGGTCGTATCATTTTATTACGTCATATGTATTACGTCGTATTTATCACCCACACCGTGAACGCCAGTCCGTAAAAATACCATCTGACACGAATCCCGTCTGTGGCGCAAACAAGGTTGGGGACCGCTGACCTAGGTCACCGTTTCCATTGGACTTTGTTAGAAGAAACCTCATGGGAGGCATCTCACTGGTTACCTGGTAACCTGGGAAGGCTTGAGATTGGGTTTTTATTTGGTCTGTGTTTACATAGCTTGGTAATAAATGTATTTTAGGGGCTAAACCGCTGTAGTATTTGATTGTGGCTGTTTGTTTAAAAGTGGAACAGCTCTGCTGTTGCTTAAAGTTACTACAAGGAACTTATAAACTCTGATTGTAAACAATACAATCAGAGAGGAAATTGTTTATTTCGATGTAGTTGTTTTTAATGTTATTAGAGCCACTTGTATGATTCCTTTGAAATCGTACGAAAACCGTGCAGGTTCACCAGAAACTCTTTCAGCTCAGACTCCAGCGGGGCCTCCAGCAGAAGGAGGGAAGGGAGAACCAGAATTGAGCGGGCCAAACAGTCAGACACTGCTGCAGCAAAATGAGAAGTTTTCTAACCTAATGGGACTCTTGTGTTTGGAAACTACCACTTTTGTCCACAAGGGCCGCCAAAATCAACACAAAATAAAAGTTCCATGTAGTAACTTCAACCACAGATTTTTGACAAAAAATGCTCCTTGAAGTATCAATAGACCTGTGAACAATGCATGCGTGACAAACTAAATAAGGGTGTAAGAGATGTAGCGGTCAATAGTTATACTATTTAGGAGTATTGTATTTCTGAACTGCAAGAACAAACTAACAATTGCCATAGTCAGTGTTTCTCCGTGTGTTAAAAAATGTTGCATATTAAAAAGAATGCGCCCAATGTATTGCGTCTGTCTCTGCAGTGTGACATCATCTGAGAAGGCGGACAAGGTCCAACGCTATGCAGACTTCACCTTGCTCTCCGTGCCTTACCCAGGTAAACTTTCAATGGGAACTTGTCTGTCACTTCACTCAAGCTGGGGCCAATACATTGGACCAACGTTGTTTATGCGCAGCTTTTGTCTCCCGGCAGATATGTAGACCAGAGCTGTCCTGAAACGGCAGCTAAACATAGTTTCTATTTAGTTGTTTTGACAAACAGAGGGCGATCATTAAGCCCAAAAAACTAAACAAGCAAGATAAAACAAAAAAAAAATTAGATCGGTATTTATGCTTTCTAGCCACTAATCTCTGATAATGCGAAGTCATGGAACAAAATAAATCTCTGTTAAAATTGACAAGTGAAAATCTAGTAACGCTAGCGTGCTAACAGCTAACGTATGGAGGTTCAATTTAGTTAGTTTATGATGCGTTTAGGCTCAGTTTTACTATTAAGTTCTAAAATTAGTATTGGCAGAAGGTCAATTATAATGTTATCATAATGTGTTTAAGCGTAATCTGGTAAAGTTGTCAGAAGGAGATGTTTTTACAACAACATATAGATTATTGAAGATGAATTATGATTCATGATGAGACGATTATAGTACTTAAAATTACTAAAGACAAGATTTGTTGTAATGTATTTCTTATCATTTGAATTGTGTGTTTTTTACGATGAAAAACTTCAGAGCAGTTGAAATAATTCTGGAAATGGTTTTATGATTTGTGCACACCAACGGATGACTTCCATGTAGTTTGCTTGTAGCAGGACCACAAAGTAAAACTGTAAACTGTTTATTACTTTGTTAATTTTGAAGATAAGGGTAACATTATGTTTATACAAGTGTGTGAATATGTTTTTTTCTTTGCCACTTCAGGATGTGAGTTTTTTAAGGACTACAAAGACAGAGACTACACAGCTGAGGGTCTGGTGTTCAACTGGAATCAGGTTGAGAGACTTTCTGTTCATTCCGTCATTCAACGGTTGCTCCGCTCTGTTGTATCAATCTGACGACACTGTCTCCCCTTCAACAGGACTACGTGGATGCTCCTTTGACAATCCCCATGTGCTTTACTCAGAACTTGAATATTGACTGGACTCGATACCAGGTTAGCGCTCTTGAACACATTACAGCGGCACTGCTTTCACTTTAAAGGCGATTCATGTTGATGCGCGAGCGCTGCCCCAGCCTCGCCGACTGGCAGCGTAACGAAGTGAGTCTGACGTAAAGCACGTATTGTTCTGTAGCTTCTGTTCTCAACAAGCAGCGGTGCTGCCGCGAGCCGCTTCACACGCGCTCACAGGCGGGCAAATACACTACAAGTACCGGCAGGTTCCGCCCATTGGAAGCCTGCGTTTTGGAGGAATGTCTCTTAAAGATGAGGGTGTAAACCTGGAGACTTGTCTATGATTTCAAACTTGGTTAGATACACAGCCGAACAAGCTGGTACAGGATACACTGCATGATACAGACGAATGTGGTGAAAGATGATTAGTGATGCTGTCATCTCTTTTTTTTTTTTGTACCAACAGTATTACTCTTACGTGTGTGTTTTTGTGTGTGTCAGTCGTGGGACCTGGTGGAGCAGACGCAGAACTACCTGAAGCTGTTGCTCCACATCATCAACAGTGATGGTAGGTTGTGTTTGTGAGAGCAGCAGAAGAACATGTTGGTTAAGGGTTGTGGGGCATTAAAGTTAGAATATTGGAGAGCTCTGCCACTGATGACATAATTTATCCGATTGTTTTCTTTTATTGATGGCTAATGTAGACACTGAAAAGTTAAAGGAAGACCTAACCCATAAAATGATTCTTTAATTTCTTGAGGAAAACCAAGAAAAGAAAACTTGGAGAAAATGTCTGGATTAAACTATCATTTTAGTCTAATTTAATTAGTTGAATGTTCGCTACTTCCCAAACCCGTTACTATTTAAAACGCCGCCGCATAAACATTCTCACACTTGCACAGGTGAACTACTCGTCCGTGTGAGTCAAAAGTGCTTAAATTAGTCGTTTTTTTAAAAAGGTGAGTAACCTTTCTGAATTCATCACAGCTATAATGGCAACATTAAACAAAACCAATGCAGAAGCATCCACCGAAGTATTAAGAGAAGCAAAAGAAAAGGCATTTAAACCTTTTTAAAGCTAGAAGAACTCAAATTTAACACTCACACATTCCAGTCCTGCAATTCATGTGACTTCATAGTCATTTAACCCTGTGAACTACAGACGGGTTTGAAAAGCATGTTTCCTTACGACACCGTTTATAGCTGCCAGACGCTGTAAAAACAGACAATAGTTTCTTTCCGACGGTCCTTGACCACATCATGTGTGGCGAAAACGTCCGCCAGGAGAAACAACTAAATCGACGCTTAAAGTTGAAGACTTTATATTTATAAATTAAAACCTTTTAAAAGGTTAAAAGACAACCCGCTTCACCCACGGGGCCACAGCCTCCCACCTTTGCACTGTCCACATCCTGTCAACGCATTCAATTCTGTCGTCCTCTGAAGCCCTGAATGACTCAGCTGAGACCAACACTCATGTGACAAAAACTCTGTGAACCATCGACTGAACTGAGAAGAAAGGAGAAAGAAAACTCAGCTTGTGTTTTTGTTTTTCTTTTAATGGCGTAAGAACTGTGTTATACTGACTGCACAAGAGGCATGTTGGAGTTATCTCTTCCTTTCACCATGACTATGCCGTCTCCATAGAGGTGCAGAACTTATACATTGCTGTGAAACAAGAGGCCCTGCAGAGTAAAATGTGACCCCAATACCATTCATGTGACTTCATATTTATTTAAAGCTGCTCTATTCCAAATGTTTCTATTAACATTGATTTAATTACAAGCCCAATTTTAACCAGAGTTGCTGTTGACCTCGCTGGTGGTGTTGTGTGTCGTTTTAGATGAGAGTGGCCTCCTGGTGCACTGCATATCAGGCTGGGACCGAACACCTCTGTTTGTGTCCCTCCTCAGGCTTTCCCTGTGGGCAGTAAGTTCCAACCTTTTTCTTTTTTCAGCCTGCTCTCCTTCATATTCATTAGTGAATCCAGTAGTTCTCCTTCACTCCCCTGTACATACATCCAATTTACCACTTCAAACACACGTTTGGATTAGCCTCCGTGTTCATTGCCTTTTATTAAAAATAGAAGCTGCATGTTATGAATATGTAATATGTTTGATCATGCTAGGAGCTGCTGGTGGACCACACACACATGGAGCTTTTTAGATGGAATAAGTAATGCATGACATCCTGTGGATGATCGGCCCGTGCCATTTCATCAAACACGGGCTGTTTTGACTCATTCTCCTCGTGTATTCTTTCTCAGGACGGCGCCGTGCACGCCAGCCTGGAGCCGGCCGAGATCCTGTACCTGACCATCGCTTACGACTGGTTCCTCTTCGGGTAAAAAAAATCACACTCGCACACATCATCACTCGTCACCATTTCATGAACGCGGTGAGCTCACGGCGCATTACCCGCCATGAATACTTTAGAGGTGCACTCGCTGCTTCTCTGTGGTTTGAGACGCACCGTGTTTATCTGCGACGCATAATTGAGAAGTGACTGGAGGGGAGAGGAAGGCTGGGACCACATGAGACAAGTAGTGCGACACTGGTTTCGCTCTTGACCGCCTCTTTTCTTCTCTCTGTCTCTCTCTCTCTCTCTCTCGCTCCCTCTTCTTCTCACTTTAAGTGTTCTCATTCATAATTACCAAAGTCAGTTTTTACTTGTCCTTCTACAAATTGTTTTATTTATAGGTGGTTATGAAATAACGACGGTCATGTTTCATCCGCCTTGCTCTCAAAACTGCACGATACATCATTGCCATTCTGCCCACATCCTCTGTCTAAGCTCATCAACGTCGTCTTTACCCGCCACTATTTCACTCACTACGTTGCCACAAGTGAGCAATACAAGGTGTATCTACTGCCACCATCATCATGTCAGGATAAACAAACGACCACGTGCTTAATTCAGGCAGGAGAGATTCACTCGCCGAGGTGCCATTTTTACTTGCAGAGGGCATTCCTTGTTGTGGAGCCCTAGAGGGAGGAAGGAGTTAGAAGAAGCAGAGAGCCAGAGGGATTGTCCAGAGATGCTTTAACTGCTGCCATGACAACTGAATCACTTCTGGACTCCAGCTTGTTTGTCCGTATCTCTGTCATGGCTGTCGGCCCTATGATAACTATATCATAGGGCCATGATCCCCAGAGAAGTCCTTGACTCGTGCTTTGATTGGCTGATTTAACTCCGAAAAAAACTTTTTCTCTTTAAGCACTGGTGATATCTTGCCAGCTGTTTAATCATCATCAAAAATATTATTCACGGTTGATTCGAACATACGTCTTCACATGGAGAAGATGAGATCGTGTTGAGTGTTTTATTTTTATTTTTTTACATGTGTCAGCTGGCATGTGATGCGTTGCATT
>NW_027176019.1:0-7500 GCF_023055335.1 Clinocottus analis | reverse complement strand
TCCGCATACTTAGATTTTCCGCCATTTTTATTTTATAAAAAACTACAAAATCCTACAAAGCAACCCTCGGAGTATGTTTGACATCGACGTACAAATTTTGGTAAGCGTATGTACCATATGTGAACTTAAAAATAACTCTTGGTACTATGCTCTAAACCGTACCAGAAGTCGGCCAATTTTGACTTTTGTGTGATTTTGTTAATTTTCTTCTATTTCTATTTTCCCAGTAGGTGGCGCTATGACTGAGTTAATATTGGATGTCCGAAGTCTTTAAACCTTAACTCTCATAAAGCATGTCAACTATGGAACAGTTTTGACAAAGTACAGTTGAGTTACAACAGCTTGATGTATGATCAAGAACCAGATGTTCATGGACATTCGCCCGCCAGGCAAAGGTTCTCGGCCGGGCGACCCGCAGGCGCTGAAGTCAGTTAAGTTAGTCTTCTGACTGCACTTCTCTGACATGCCCCCCATCTGTCTCAGGTTGGCAGCAGACTACACACGGTCCGGCTCCTCCCTATCTACGGAGTACGGGAGCTGGCAGATAGTTTCGGGTTGTGGGAGCATCCACGACCACGGACACTTCCCTCCACCTCTGGCCTTGGCCTCCTCTACCTCGTCTGCTGTGGCTGCTGCCTACGACTCCCCCCTGCCCTTCAGCTTTCAGGACGAAGGACCCAACGGACGAATGTAAGTACCACAGTGCCACCCCTCCTGTTGAGGTGAGTTATGGGTTTGACTGTTAACGACCACCTTCACTTACCAGTTTTCTGGTGAAGCTCGATCAATTAAATCAGCAAGCGTATTAGCGTGCTGGCGTTAGCATTTAGCTGAAAGCTCCTGGTGCTTACGTACAACCATTAGTTGGTAATTCTAGTTTCCACATTTCATCGTTTATTGACCAATAAGAGTGTATCATAACTGCATACTAATGAACAGTCTTTGGTAACAAAGACTGTGCAGCTCAGGTAGAAATGTTGTGTGCAGTAACAAACGGCCCCTTGCATGTGTGCAGGACCAGCATATATGTAAAAAAATAAAATACCGCAGGACTTTGACTGAAGATGCAGCGGTTTGTGTCCCGTGTTCAAACCAAAAGTCAACGTTGACTTATTTTTTTCCGTACGTAAGTTTTTGTAGGCTATGTAAAGTTACGTATGTAACTTAGCTTACTCTATGTACTTTATGTATTTTAACAGAAATGGTTTTCCCTCGAGGTCTCCCCCACTTTTTTTTATAATTTGATGACTCTCCAGGTTTTCCATAACTGTAAGAACCCTGACCTTGCTACTGTTGCCGTCATTCTGTTCTTATTTTCATCTGTTCTCTTGGAACGCTTCCTTTACAGCACATTAAAAGAGGATCCCCCCCTCTTTAACCTTTTTTCCCTCTCATCTCGCCCTCCCTCTTCCCTCTCCAGGTGTCCCTTCCCTTCTGAGCGCCAGGCCCGCCTGGAGGCGGTGCGGGAAGTCTTCCTGGCAGCCTACAGCTCCACTGTCGGCCTCACATCCTCGGCCTCCAGCCCATCCGGCGCCATCTCCGGCCTGCTGGAGCAGTTCGCCCGCGGGGTCGGCCTCCGGGGCACCAACGCCATCATTTGAACCCTCCCAATGTGACTTCAGACCCTCCTTCCGCTTCTATCCATCCACAGTCGACACATCATGCCTGGACTCAGTACAATAAAGTGCCAAACATCTCTGTTCAGTTCAGAGGTGAAGCATTCATTTATGTTTTTTTTTTTTTTTTCTTCTTGAATTTCCCTTCATGTTTGTTTTCCAGACATTTTACATGCTTGGATTTATATTTTTATTTTGTCTGTGCTGCTGCAACTTTTCACACTTGTCACATTCAGGGAGAACATGTCTTTTCAGCCACAGTATCAAAAAGGGATTTTAAGAATGCGTTCTAGCTGCTGAAATGTAAATGGCGGAGAACATGGTGCCTGTGCCGGTTCCAGGCCGGATCCAAACCTTTGTCCATCCTCCTCTTAATGAATCGGTTCTAATGAGTAGAGACCGTCCTATGTAAAGGCCACGGTGTGTTTTTCCTTCTCATCTTTTGTGCTGCTAAATGCATTACTGATCCAAGCAGAGGAATTGTTGTTTTGTGTATTGTATGTGGATTTGAAAGATTAGATAAATACAGCACTTACAGAAATGGCCCCATTCGGTTTCTAATTTGTAGATTAAAATTTTGTTTATGGAATCTGTTTTCGAACTCACAGCTTTGGGGTCTAGACTCTCTTAGGACAAGGATGGGTTTTTAAAAGTCTGTCTTAATGCAATATTCACATGCCATGTGTACGCTCAAAGAGTCATTGGCTGCAGTAATAATTCCTTCCGTCTGTACTGGCAGTGAAGGGCTCCCTCGATAAGTTAGGGGACTCAACTTAATCTTTTTCTTTCTCTCGTTTTTATAATATGAGTCTTTATCAGTTTGAGTTGGTGCCAGTGTTTTGTCCCAGTCTTGCGTCACATTTTGATTAAGAATGGTAAGACCCTCTTGGGCTTGAGGGGTCCACTGAAACAAACTGGTCCAAGCCACACGTCGTCAAACAGCAAACGTGTTTGTACCAGTTCCAAAAGACCATAGATGAAGACGGCTGTCAGAGAGGGTGAGGGGAAACGTTGGGTTTAGAGGGTGAGGGGAGACGTTGGGTTTAGAGGGTGAGGGGAAATGTTGGGTTAGAGGGTAAGGGAAGGTGTTGGGATAGATGGTGAGGGTGTTCCCCGATGGTGCGTTGGCTGCGTTGGTCAGTCCCTGCGGGAAGTGGCCTCATTGAAGGTTTCAGGAAAGTTTAGAAATTGCCGGACGCAGCACTCTAAATCCAGTTATGAATGGTCACCCTTAAAGGCTGGGAGGAAAGCCAGCATGGACAGAAGGGACTATCTTTAGAACTAAATCTAAGAACTAAATCTAAGAGAGTCTTTCACGGACTCTCCCTGTACTAACCCCGGAAATGAAGCCACGAACGTGCCCAATCGATCGTCTTGCCCTCGCCAGACTAATGTCTCCATATTCTCCGTAAGTCCACATCTAGTCATTTCTTCTTCTTCAGTAGCACTGACATGGTAGCACAAGAGGCACTGAGCATCGTGGTAGCAGACCTGTGCACCGTCGGACTCCAGTGAAGCGAGGTCCACGTGATTTTCTGCAATTTCTGCTCAGCTGTTATCACACAGTTTGTTGGAAAACATGTGACATTTCTACCTGAGCTGCTTTTGCGTGGATTCACACTTTTTAAGTAATTTTCTGAAGAGAATCCTGTTGAGATTTTATTTGGAACGAGCTTGTCGGTGTTGCCAAAACGGTTTTGACGGCTGCTGTACCTCAGGACCTTTTGTTGTGCCTTTTTTTTTATCTTCAGTAACATTGGGTCAGATCTCTACTACTTCTGGACCAGTGTCGGGTGCGTTTCTTTTTCTTAAATGGTTCTAAGAGCTTGGAGTGTTTGTGGCTAATCATTAATTAGCATTAGCAGCGTTAGCTTTGCAATAAAAGCTGTTGAGTCTTATTTGACATCCCTGATGAGAATAATGAGAACACATTTGTATTTCTGCTTATAGAAAGACTGTAAGAGAAGAAGATTTTATTGGAATAATTCTAGTTGGAATTTTAGGAAATAGATTTATTCACTGAGAAGCTTGACACCAATATCAAGTCACTGAAGCCGTGGTACCATTTACATATTTTAATGTGGATTTGAAGTACAGCATTAGCAAAGCAGAATGGAAACAGCAACATTTGATAAAAACTGATTTGAGATGTTTTCTCACATATTCCCACACTCAAAGAACAATTTCCCAAAGACCTCCATTAATGATTTTCATGGACGGTGCAATCTCCAAGGCGACTTTGTCTTGTTTCCGGCTCTCAACCTCTGCTTCATCTACTTGGTCGACTGGTGGATTTCATCATGCACAAAACGTAGCCTGTAGTTCCAACTTCTGACCAAACTACCCACAAAACCACATTTGCTGAGTTGTTTTTAAGCCACAGGAGTTTCATCCTTTTTTTTAATTCACACATTCAGAAACCTTTTGAGCATTTAGTTCACATGGCTGCATGTATCAGTTCTCTGCATGGGCCGTCGATGTGGTTTCATTTTGCATTCTGTTCTAGAACTGACAGTAGAACAAACTGACTTTCAGGCGTGGCCTCATCTCCTTGTCGGGGTTTAAGCTTTCTTTTGAACATATCTTTCCTGAAAAGGAGTTTTAATTCAGTCAACGTTTCATATCGGTTTTTTTTTCTTTTTTTGGCATTGTTTCTTCTGTCCGCCTGGAGATGTTAATGAACCCGTTACAGGATGCTGGCGTTAACATTGTCATTTTCATAATGTTGAAAATAGGTATTATGAGAAGCATTTCTCCTCCGAAGTTAAAGAGTTGTCACTATTTCCACTCACTGATTTTGCATGACATCCTCGAAGTTTATCTCAAATGATTTTTATTTTTATTTTAGAATCTCTTTTTAAAATGCTGCATTGCACTCGTCCTGATCTCCTCTGTGTGAAGAGGTTTCTTTGTGTGAAGAGGTTTCTTTGTACAGTTGAGGCATTTTAAAGTAATTTTACTCTTTTTTGTTGTTATTAATTGCTCTTAGTTGTTGGCAGGCAACATGCTACAAATGAAAAATGAACTGAGTAGCAGGTGGCAATTGTGAATAAAACAACAAAAACATCTTTGTGACTTGCTTATGTCTTCCTTGCTGCATGAGTTTCCTTTAGCAGGTCATCTGTGTAGCTTTGGATTTATTCGTTATCCATGGAGATATGGATTAACTATTTACACATGATGTACGACTCTAAGCTGACACTAAGTGCTCTTTTTCACAGATACGGTAATTACGGTTTGGCAAATGAGAATTCAATTATAATGTCAAATGTAATGTGATTACACAAAGCGGGTTTATAACTAGATGTTAAAATTTAAAAGACATTTAACGCCGCTGAGCAAAATGAATTGTCCCAACTTAATAGGACGACAGGGAACCTGCTTTCTTTTAAATAAATTCTGTCTTCACCCCTTTTTAAAGTTTAAAGGTAAAGTCATTCCACGGCCAGATGCATGCTGGAACCTGGCCTGAACGCAGTCAGCTGGTGATTATTTAAAAAGCTGCATCTTCCCACTGCCTCAGAGGTGTGACTGTTAAAATGTTGCAGCAGCTCATGAATTATTGATTCATAAAATATTCATCCTACTAATCGACTGTTGATGGGCCTAAATTATTTTTGCTGCTTATGGAATGTGGATAAACTGTTCAGATGTAAAGGCCTGGAAAATGTTGAAGGGATGATTAATGGCTCAGCGTCCCAGAGGCCCGACAGGCTCCAACTTTGTCAGCAGAGGGTTTTCCTCCTCATTGTGCGTTTCCCTCTTTTTTACTTTACCTCTCCACTTTCCTCTTCTCTTTGCACTCATTCTTCTCTTTGCACTCATTCTACTTCATATTCCTCAATGTCAAATTGTAATTTGGATAACCGGGTCCTTAAACAGATAACAGGACCCAGATATTGTGTTAATGTCAGAAACCGTGTGTGTTGTGGAGCTGACCCCAGGGGGATGCGATGGAAGCAGCCCATGAGGGGAAACAAGCGAGCTGGCTGAGTAAAAATGATTTGGAATCCAAAAGTCTATTTTTGTGGGGGTTTGTTTGGTTCTTCAAATGTGCCTTAACTAGCTTACCGTGCTATCCACCTGACATTGAAATCAGTTTAATGATTGATTTGTTCATCCTGGATGAAGTTATCTTACTTAGAAACAAGGGCAAAAAAGAGAAGAGTTGAAATCATAGACTATATAGACGGGCTTCCACTTCTTTTGACTAATGAAACCAGAAAGTGTGATTAAAAGCCACCTAAAATGCCAAAAGATATGTCTACTTTTTACCTTAATTCTAGTTTACCCTAATCTGAAGTGATTGGGTGTCAGGATATGAGCAGGGTGCAATATGTTTTCCCTATGAAGCCTTTTGATGCTAATGTTTGGCTATATATGTTTAATAAAATAATGACTAAAATCACAGAATAATAAAAAAAAAAAACTGGTACATTCTTTAAAACGTTCTAACAATATTGTGGCATGTAAAATATGAATGCTGATAATCCCATACGACTTAACTGTTATCAAAAGATCCTATGCATTACAATAGAAGATTTAAACAGTTTGAAACAGTTTACGTTGTAAACAAAACATAAAACGCGACCAAACTACTTCGATTTTGTATAAATAAATGAACTGAAGTTACTGAGGGGCGGCTGTAGCTCAAGGGGATGAGTGGTTGTCCTGTTTCCACGTAGCCGGTTCATTTAGCTTTACTCATTGAACATCATGCCGTATTGAAGAAGACTTGAAACTAGAGGTTACGACAAACTCATGTTTACAATGTTTATTGAGGAAATGAATCAAGTGAGAAATAGTCATTTCCTCATAGACTTCTATACAACCACAGGGGTTGCACCCTGATGGACATTAGAGAGAATGCAGGTTTAAGGATACTTCCGCATCAGCTTCACTCGGCAGAACCAGAGGTGTCTGTCTGGGTAAAAAGCTGAGTGTTTTTTGTCTCATACGCCTGGAAGTGCAGTAAACAAATTAACATCAAAAGGTCCCCGTAGAGGCTCTAACCTTAACCAGTTTTAGACTCGGGGCCACGAGGGGTGGGATGGGAGAGCATGTTCGGACACGTGTTCTTGCCACAAATCAACTGTCCATTCCAGCACTGTCTCTTGTTGATACATTTAATCCTGACACCATAGCATCAAGTCATCTTACATTGGTCACAGTACAAGAAACCACGAGACTGGAGAGGAGAAGCTGACAAGACTGTCAAAAACTATTTTGCTTCCCATCCACACACATTTGTTCTCATATTCCCTGGGACTTCCCTATATGTGCCACCCTGTGTTCAAATGAAGGAACTACATATGCTCATTCACCCAGTGCTTCCCTCAAACAATAACCCTATTTTGGCAACAGTCTCCTTTTTTAAAAAAGCCTGTCCACCTGAACTTGACTCTTGCCCTCGGCACTAATCACCCCCCATACCAGGACCCAAAGTTAGACTTGTGGAGATCTCTGCCTCCACCTGCCGATGGATGGAGAGAAACGAGGGTCTTCTGGCTCCCCTCGGCCTCTCTCCCCCTCCCCTCCCTCTCTCTCCTCTCTCTCCTCTCTCTCTCTCTCTCTCTCTCTCTCTCGCCATGAATAACTGCCTCATCCTCAGGTATGCCTTCTAACCCTCAGCTGCGCTCCAGCGACCGTCAGCGGAGGCAACCACTCCTCCAGAGCCCGGAGCCGGTCGATGCGCGCGCCGTCTCTCGTCGTTCTCTCGGGTGGATGGAACACACACGTTACGGCCACGGCTGCAAACTCGCGCTGTGAGAACTTCCACGTCTCAGAAGAAGTGATTTAAAAAAAAGAAAGAAAGAAAGAAAGAAAGAAAAGAACAGCATCAGCCATGGCGACAATAGGGGATTTCGACCCACTCAACTCCGCC
>NW_027176018.1:0-18340 GCF_023055335.1 Clinocottus analis | reverse complement strand
AAAAAAAGCTTCAGAGATTTTTGCATTTTAAGGTAAAATGCATACAAATCCAGTAATCTGTCACATTTAATGTATTTCTGCATTCAGTTCTACCCATGAAGGAGCTCAATACATTTCATTTAGCTGACGCTTTTATCCAAAGCGACTTAATAACTGGATTAAACCGAGTAAACTCGGAACAAAAAGAATCAGAAAAGTACAATTTCTTCAATAAAGTCAAACTACAAAATGCTATCGGTAAGTGCCATTGTAGTGCTACAACTGTGCTACCTTCCTTATTCAAGCTTAAACTGTATCAATAAGTTTATAGCATATAAATTAGGTTTAAAGATATGTTTGTTAAGTTTGAAGTGTGCAGCGTTTCACCTCTTTACAGCATGTATATTCTAATGACATGTACTAGATATTGATGATCATCAATGTCTGATCATTTACTGTTTCCCATTCATTTTGGCGGAAAGGAGCAGTCTGCATAGTTCAAATGATTTGCTATCAAGTTAAACGAATGAAAAAACAAGCATTCAATGCATGTTTGCTTTCTTTGTCATTCGGCATTTGTATGCCACAAACGAGTCGAAAGAGGTGCTGGTATCAAGTGAACGGTTCTACACGCACAGAGACACACACACACACACACAAAAAAAAAAAAAACGCGCACGGGCTGCATCACGTGATTTAAGAGAATTCGCCTGCAGAACGAAAAGCGAAAGTAAAAATCCACAAGTGCGTGTTTTGTTCGCGCGCGCGCGCGCGTATGCACGCCTGTCAATTCAAAGTCTCGTGGTTGAGCAGGCGATAAGATGTAGAGCTGTCACAGAGCCAACATGTCAGACCGTTTGAAACAGCGGTCCCGCCCCCGTTACCGGACTTACCTGAACCGAAAGTAAGACGAGCGCAGTCATGAAGAGCTGCGACCTCCAGCAGGGAAGACGCTGACTGCCTCTCCTGCTGCGACTCCTCACGGCCAGGTTGGTTGTGCAAAGTAAGTGAACTCTGTGCTTCATGAAAGCATATTTTACTGGAGTCGGCATTCACCTGTACTCAAAAGATACGAGACTATCATGACACACACACACACACACACGCACACATGGGCAGGTCTTGCTGTGTGTAACTTTAATTTCAATAATTCATTTCATTTAAACCCCTGCGAGGTCAGCTCAACTTATATGTTTACACCCGTGTGACTACCACTTCATATCACCTTATTCACTCAGGTTTCAAATAACAGGAAGTATTACTCATGATAGAGGCAAAATATTAGTTTGTTTCATTTTTTCTGTGACATTTCTTTTTAGTTCTGAACTCTTCTGCGTCAATATTTGGACTCATTGTCACACATTGTGAATGTAGTTGTGATGTTTCTAAACTGCGGCACATTGGCCCTCATGTGAAACCCTTATTATTTCATGTTTATGTTTGAATAACTTCACATTTAATGCGGTCAGTGATATTAAACTTCTGGGTTTTGACATCCACGTTGCACGGCGGCACGGCTTCAAACGTGTGAAACTTCAAACTGAAAGTTAAACTTCAGAGTCATTATTTCATTACAAAGTGGAGCACAGAATTTAAAAAAAACACAATGTGCTGCTGTTATGCTGCCTGCCCTGTGGGACACTGTGAGAAAAACACGATCCCAGAGTGACTCAATATTCTGTAAACTGATAACAGTTAGACGCAGACTTCCTCCACACAAATAGACTACAATCATAAGATTTGAGCTGAAATTGACATATTCAGTAAAGCAGTAAGATTACGACTCGGTAAGATATTTAGAGTACAAATCATTTTCCATCGTTTGAGCAAAGAGGTGAAACAAAAGCAGACGTTAAGAAGTATACTAAGTGACACAACAGAGTGAAAGAAAGAACACAACATTTGTTGGAAACAGTCCATCTTCTCGTAAAATCATCCACAATGAACTTTATTGGAACAGCACGTCTCCAAACAAAAGTTTGAAAGTGCTTTTAAACATAGAAGTAAAAACAAGAAAGAAAAACAAAAGACAACAAACTATACTTATATCTTTATATACTTAAGTTTAAGTATTATTAGGACCTTTTTTTGTACTCATGTCCTCATTTGTATTTTAAATCTGCTTATTGTATCGTTTAATTCAAGGCCCTTTGTTAATTTGCACTGGAAATAAGCTTTATAAATACACTTGAGTTACTTTTAATGAAAACTAAAGGCTGTTGCATACTAACGTGTAGGAAAACTTTTATACAAATGATCTTGGAGAGCGGCACTCGTATTCGTCTCGCTTCACTGTGAAAGTGAAAGTGCGTTTTTTTTTACAAACAACTATTTAACAGCTGTCCTTCCCAGTGATTAATGATAACGCAACATGTGGTTTACTGTCAGCCACACCACCTGAATAACACACACACACACACACACACATTGGATTGCATGTGTCCAGTATGCAGCGAGGTTAAAGCGCCTCAAAGAGATATCTTCACAGTGACACTGAATCAGATGAAAGATGTGAAAACAATGTGAAAGAGGTTGCTCATTGTGATGAACCTACAGCGAGTAACTCATTGAATCTGCAGCTCCCCTCCGCTTTACGGAGATTTATAGTGAGCTCATTGTTAAGCTGTTCGGCTCGCAACTTTTAAAAACCCACACAATAATACCCGCTCACACAATAGTGTCTCTTGCTGTTGGACTTATGGAGCCTTTAGCAGCTGAGGAGCCAGACCTTTTCCTGAGGGGTCGCTGGAGGCCCAGCACCGAGATGAAAGAGAGCGAATAATTGTTTATTTTTTAAACTATTACATTAATCTGCAACTTTTTGGACCGACGAAAGTGATCTTATTGGAGCTTCTTAAAGCGGCTTCCTCAAAGATCTTCCAAAGAGGCAACTCAATAATGATTAAGCCTATAAAAGATTTTTAAAAAACGGCAATATTTATATATTTGTGGTTTTCTGCATTGTATTCACACAATAAAGAAAACTATGCACACAATTGTGAAACGGAAATCCTCAGGGTGCACAATTAGAGCGTGAATATTTTGTGGTTTCTTTGCCCCTCTGTGTCAGTAAACTGAATATATTTGAGTTGTGGACAAAAAAAAAGGACATTTTGAGGACGCCATCTTGGGATTCAGGAAACACTGATCCTCACTTTGTTAAATCTTATAGATCCAACAACTTGATTGAGAAATTAATAGACAGATTAGCAACTGCTCGATGTGTAAATAAGCTGTTAATATGTCGATGTTGGGATCACATCTGGTTTCTGCTGCCCTCTAGTGGCCAGACACACATCAAGCCTATTGCAGGTTTTAAGGTCAATTCGATGAAAGTAAAATGCAGTCCAGTGGAATAAAACATTGACGCTGATTGTTCGCTTTTCTGTATTTCAGCTCGTCACATTCTTCAGTGACACGTCGGACAGGTCCTGACTCCTCTCCCCTCCGGAGGTTGGTGATGACGTTGATGAATCTTGACGCTATCCTCAAAGTGGCTATCTGAATTAGCATGGAGTCTGAAAGAGGACCGAGCAGCGGATGACCGGCCAGAAAGGCCTCAGTGATGGAGGATCTGCCAGTGAAAAGTGGAGGAAGCGGTGCAACGGGTGGACAAGAGGAGGATTCTCCTCCTTTGTAGGATGGTTAGAGACAATCTGGATAAAACAGTAGTGCAGAGCAGAAAACAGAACCGCGCGGCCGAGACGCAAAGTCAACCCCCCGAGGAACCCGCAGAACCAGAACCAGCCCAGAGGCCCGAGAGCCGAGAGCCCACAGAGAGCCAGCTCGATGTACTGCAGTGGAAAAAACTGAACTTACACGAAGAGCCTGAAACCTGGTGCCAGGTTAGAGCTCACTGTTTGCTCAGTTTGTGGCTTTCATTGCTTTGGGATATTGTTTTTTGAAACAGTGCACAGATGGCTGGAGCGAAACAGTCGAAATCAAACACCAGGATTTATTTTTAAATTGTGCATCCATCAGTGGAGGAAGTACTCAGAGCTTTTACTTCAAGTAAAAGTAAATACACAACAGTGTATATAATACTCTGCATTCCCAGTCGGCTGTAGGCATTAAAATAAACGTAAAGTGCCAAAAGTAAAAGTACATCACTTTGATGTTGCAGCTGCTAAAGGTGGAGCTAATATCAACCCCTTCATATATAGTTAACGCTCCTTTAAAAACATTGGTATCACAAATGAAGGACTTTACATGTTTGGGCTGAGCAGTGAGAGGTTTTTGTTTTAGCCTAACACAACATAACAGCAATAATTAATACTATTGATTTGTTATTATGCTGTGTTTTGTATATGAATGGAGAGCCAACACACACAAAACCTGTGGTTATCAGTGTGTCATCGTTTTGTAGCTCAATTTAATCTGCAAACGTTCATCAGTTGTACAAGATTATGATGTATACACTAAAGCAATCCTATAATAATAACATATTATATATATATAAACTTTAGTGGGATAACTACAAACATTTGTATAATACACAAACTTTACTTTAAATGTTTTTTTCTGATCGTTTTGTATTTATTGAACTCTGCTCTGCTTCTCTGTGACTGTCGTCATCGATAACTTGATTTATTTTAACACCACTCGTTTCCGACGACTTCTCTGCTGCAGCCGATCACTGGAGCCGACGCTGAGGGCTTCCCCACGCACCTCCGTCCGTTCAGCAGCGCCGCAGAGTACAAACTGGTGAAGCGCACCTACCAGCAGCTCCAGCACAGTGGTTACTACTGGGGATCGATGGCCATGGAGGAGGCACACGACATACTCTCACGGGCGCAGCTGGGGACCTTCCTCATCAGGTAAATCCGCCGCTACAAGGCGTTGGTGTTGACCTATCTGTTGCTTTCCCTTGTTATACTGTTCTCTTGGTTTAAAACATGAACGGATTGTATTTGATTATGCATACACATGTGTATAAAATGTGTATGTCTTGCAGTTTCATTCGTCACAACCTTTGATGAGTCATATTTTGTGAAAATCAAAGTCTGATCATGACATAAATCTATTCTATTTCCCAACATTGGACACACGCACGTAGACATAGTCATCTTCTACCCTTTTCCCTTCACTGCACACCCGATAAAAAGCACTGGACACTAAAATAAACCACATCAAGTGTGCACAAAGTGACCATACGTGCCGTGTCGTTGCAGAGACAGCGGCCAGCCAGATGTTTTCTTCACCCTGAGCTACCAAAGCGACGACGGCCCGACCAGCGTCCGCGTCCAGCTGGACAACCTGCTCTTCAGCCTGAACGGCAGCCACCGGACTTTTGCGTCACTTTTCGCTCTGCTCACTTATTACACCGGCTCATCCTGTAAGCTGACGTCGCCGTATCGCAGACAGCGTCCGGAGCGCCTGAAGCAGATGTGCAGGAGGGCCCTCGTGGGCTCAGACGGAGCAGAAAAGATAAGCACCTTGCCTGGACTTAGCACTCAAGTCAAAGACTACGTTCAGGCGTACCCTTATTGTATATAGAGGCCTGTGTGTCCGTCGCTCTGTCGGCGTGTCGTTTGTATTTTTAAGTTAAACAAATACTCTCCATTTGAGTGTTTGATCTGCGAGTTGTTGAAGCCGTATTTGCTTTATTTATCTATTAAACTATTCATCTGCATCTCAAATAGAGATACATGTGTAATATACTTCCTGCAGTCCTATGGAACAACAGACAACTGTACGAATGTGTGACGCTTTGCAAAATGTTGTTGAAGTTGAATAAATTAAAATCTTGAAGTTGACAAGTAATAATGCATGTACACACCATGAGGCTGAACCACTAAGCAGGAAATTGTCCTTGTAATAAAAACAGTGCACTGTGGTAACACTCCGGCTCGACGTCGTCATGATATCTATCGCATGCTGACATTACCACTCAGCTCAAAGCACCGCCGTCCCCATAAACGGCCTCATCGAGCCGCGATATGCTGCGAACGCCAAGTCTGTATCATAAACTCATCTTTATCGTCGACTGATTTTGTAGCTGGCGCACCAGAAAGCAGCTCACTTTAATGTGTCACACAAACAGGAAACTACACAGTAAGTGCGCTTTTGGATGTCAATCGAAGCGTGACTTCCGAAGGTCGCTGCTTTCCAATTGAACCTCACGAGGATAAACAATATTTGGTTTCAGGAGCTGCCTTTTCTTTGGCAGAACACTTAGAATCAACCCTTTGTTTAGTGCTACATACATGCACATTGACTTTGTTTGTATACTTTCATAACACTACACTCAAAAGCTGGCATTGGGATGCAACTCTACATTTTTTACTCTCAAATACAAAGTAAATTGTGGGGCTAAGAAGGAAGCCCCGTAGCGGGTTAAACCGGCCATGTATGAAGCTGACTCTTAACAAAAAAGATATCTGCCATTTCAATTAGATATGTGTCATTACACATATAAAACTTGCTCATATACACAGTTTGATTAAGTACCATCCCTCTGTCATCCACTTCCTGTCCTAAATCTGATTGTCAGTGGCCCCTTTAGTCTAAATTAGCCCTTCATCAGGGACACACACACACACACGCACGCACACACACACTTTTCCTGTCTTTAAATTATCCCTGGCTCATTAACCTTAAACAATGTTGATGTAAAAGCATCACCACAGTGACACATATTGGGGCGAGGTCAGTTTAATTGTGTAGCACCTTTAAACAATGAAGCAATTACAACTTCTTCACGTTCAACGTGTGTAGGTTAATGAAGAACATAAAGTAAAAAATAAAATGCACACGCAATAATGGAAAGAAAAGAATAACTTGAAGGAAAGAAAAATAAAGGGGAGGATAGAAAGAAAAAAAAAACATCTCCAGAGCAAGATGTGAATGAATAATTCCAGTTTGAATTGAATTCGTGAAGGACAGCGTCAGTGTTATGGATCAGATGTGTGCATCTGTCTCACGGGTCTGCGCGATCCCGTCCCTCCCACTGTCCCGCGCACTGATTGCGCCTCTTGCACGCGACTCAGTACAATTTGTATGATGTCAAACGACCTCTCCTGACTTGTCCGCCCGCACGCGCGCGGAAACACGCGGACTGGGATTACCACAACTGGAGTGGCGCGCGCGCGCACAAGTATAGCTCGTGTTTATGTAATGCCATATGTGACTGTGGATGTGCGCGTATGTGCGTGTGTCTCCGTGTGTGTGTGTGTGAGTGTGTGTGTGTGTGAGTGTGTGTGAGTGTGAGTGTGTGTGTGTGTGTGTGTGTGTTTGCACGCCGGAGCTGGCGCGAGCTGGTCCAGCATCGCAGCGGCGACAGCGGTCACACGTTCAAACATCCGCGACCCGCGCGCGTTATTCTGCGGATTGAGGGCTCGTGAGATTTCAGGGGTGCGGATTTGACCCGGTGTGTGTGTGTGTGTGTGTGTGTGTGTGTGTGCGTGTGTGTGTGTGTGTGTGTGTGTATAGGAGGGCGCTCGAGCTCCACCGGCACGCACACGGAGACCCGGTGAAAATCGTCACGCGGAGTGGAATCTGTCACGAGTGTGCGTGCGCGCGCGCGCGCGCGTGTGTGTGTGTGTGTGTGTGTGAGTGAGTGAGTGAGTGAGTGCGTGCGTGTGTGTGTGTGCGTGTGTGTGTGTGTGTGTTCCAGCGCGGCCGGAGAGCATCTCTGCAGAGAGCGAGGTCCTGTCGGGCGGGCGGTCGGTCGGTTCGCTCGGTAAGCACCGCGTGGAGGGGGAGGGGGAGGGAGGGAGGGTTTGGGGGGGGGGGGGGAGGGACCGCGGGACGTGCGCTGGACCCCTGGCCGAATCGGAAGCATCCCACTCCCGGCAGCGTCAATCCCTCCGCGCGCCTCAGCTCCAGCGGGAGGCCCGGAGCGGCGGCAGGATGTAGCAGCGGATTAGCGGAGGAGAGAGGGGCGCTCAGAGGAAGAGAGCGGGACCGAGAGGACCGAGGCGGGACGGAGGGGACATGGGGAAGGACCAGGAGCTGCTCCAGGCCGTGAAGACCGAGGACTTGCTGACAGCTCAGCGGCTTCTACAGAGACCTCGGCCAGGGAAAGCCAGTCAGTATCCCTCCATCCTCCTGTCATACACACAGACACACACACGCACGCACGCACACACACACATACACACACCCGTCATTACGAGGTCAGGACAGTGCAGGCTAAATCGGATGTGATGCCATTTAACCTAAATGTATGTATGTATGTGTGTGTGTTTTTGTTTTTCCTGCAGGTGTTTTTTATGTGTGTTCAGCTGTGTGTGTTTGTGTGTGTGTGTGTGTGTGTGTGCTATGACGTTGAATGTGTGATAGTGATGACGTTGCACATGTCTGAGAACAGTCATCAGAAATGAATTAGAGATCAGGAGGATGCTCGCCACCCATTTTCCTCCATTGACGTTTCTGTGTGTGTGTGTGTGTGTGTGTGTGTGTATTGCTGCATGAATGCACGGAAATGAAAATGTGTGTATGTGTGCACACCAGAGAGGATGTGCGTACTAGTGCGTGTGAGCGTGTGTGTGAGTGACAGTGTGTGTTGGAGAGAGAGGGAGGGAGAGAGAGGGGTGCAGTTTAAGGTCCTGCACCGCTCTCGGGACAGGCGGATTAGTGGTGTGTGAAGATGCCAGATGTTAGTGATAATAATGTTCCTACGAGTACACGTGCGGACGTGTGCACCAATGTGGCGCTCATGTGTGCACATGTATGTGTGTGCGTGCGTGTGTGTGTGTGTGTGCGCGGGTGTTTGACGTGGAGTCAGCTGGGACTTGAGGTGATAATTAGATTTCAATTACAGCTTTGAAACAGCTCTCCTCCTCTCCGATTTCATCACCAGGCCCCTCTCGATTCTCTGCTCTGAATTTATCTCCTCCTCACTACTCCTCTCCTCCTGTTTCCTATCCTCTCCCCTCCTGTTGCCTTTTTTTCTCTCTGTTACTCTGTCCTGCCTCCTCTATTCCTCGCCTCCTCTTTGCTCCGATGTCCTTTCACGTCTTCCCCTGTTTTTCTCTTCCTTCCTTACTTTCTATACTTTTTTCTTATTTAGCATCTCTTCCTCTCCTCTTGTCTCCTCTAGTCCCTCTTCCTCTCTTATCTCCTTTATCTTGTCTCCTTTCCTACCCTCTCCCCTCTTCTCCTCTTGTTTCCTCTCCTCTCCTGTCCTCCATCCGTGTCTCCTCACCTCTATCTTTGCCTCCTCTCCTTTCCTTTCCTCTATATCCTTGTCTCCCCTACCCATCTTTTCTATGTTCTATCCTTTTCTCTTCTCCTCCCCTCTTCTCACCTATTGTTTCTTCTCCTCTTTCCTTGTCTCTTATTCTTACCTCTTTCCTTGTCTCATCTCCTCTCCTTCTCCCTCTTCGCTCCTCTATCCTTGTCACCTCTCCCCTCCTCTACTATCTTGTCTCCTCTCTTGTCCTCTCCTCTTTCCTCGTTTTCTCCTCCCTCTACTCTTGTTTCTGCTCCTCTCCTCTATCCTTGTCTCCTCTTCTCACCTATATCATTGTCTCATCTCCTCTGCCCTCAACTCCTCTCCTACCTTCCCCTCATCCTTGTCTCCCTTCTTCTCTTCCTCCCTCCACTCTATCGTTGTCGCCTCTCTCCTCCTCTCTCCTCCTCTCGCCTCCTTTCTTCTCATCTCCTCTCCTTGTCTCCTCTCGTGTGTTTGTCTCTGGACATTCCAGCAGTGCCATGAAAAAGAAAAATGCTTCTCCTCAAATGCCAGAAGAGATCAGCTCTGAGTGCTCAGTCCACTGCACACTGACAAAGAGAAAGGGGGAGGAGGGTGGCGGGTGAGGGACATGAGGGGTGAGGAGGAGGGTCGGCATGGGAGAGTAAAAGAGTGAGAGTGCAGAACAGAAGGAGGGAAACGGCGAGTTATGAATACAGGATGTAAAGAGACAGGAAGTGATGGAGAGAGGTCAAAGGTGAGCTGTGGAAGGTGTGTGTGAATCAGAATGAGTATGTGTGTGTGTGTGAGAGAGAGAGAGAGAGAGAGAGAGAGAGAGAGAGAGAGAGAGAGAGAGAGAGAGAGAGAGAGAGAGAGAGAGAGAGAGAGAGAGAGAGAGAGTGTGTGCGTATGTGTGTGTATGTATGTGTGTGTGTTCGTGTATGTGTGTGAGAGAGAGAGTGTGTGTGTGTGTATCTGTGTGTGTGTGTGTGAGAGAGAGAGCGAGAGAACGTTTGTGTAAGTGTGTCTGTGTACGTGTGTGTGCATGTGTGTGTGTGTGTGTGTGTGTGTATTTATGTGTGTGTATTTATGTGTGTGTATGTGTGTGAGTGACTGCATGAATCCAGGTTTATGATTGAATAATTAAACAGGAAGCCTGGTTTCTCTGCTGGAGAATCTCACTCTCACACACACACACACACACACACACACACACACACACACACACACACACACACACACACACACACAAAAACACCTCGAACGCACACAATTACAGCCAAGATTGCACGGAGACACACCCGACACATCAGGTGTTAGCCATGTGCCTGACTGCGTTTTTCATTATTAACAGTAATGATGTTCAGAGCAGCAGGTGAGAGGAAGTTGCCGTAGCGGTTGTTTGCTAAATGTCACATTTTGATGGAGGAGGGTTTTAGGACTTGAAGTGGTGGCAGGACGACGTGAGGCCACTTCACTTCCCAGTCTGTCTCGCGTGTCACGCAGCAGAGCGTCTTCTCCATCTGACTGAAGCAGTAGTGCAACATGGACGCCTCTCTCATGTTCGTAGATCTCCGGCTGGAACTAGCAGTGGGCTAGCTTAGCTTAGCATGAACACTGGAAACAGCTAACTTGGTGTTGTCTGTAATCCAAATCTGCGTATAAGCAACTTTGCAGTGCAGAACTTTAAATACCTTTAAATCCTTCAAACTTTAAATCAGTCACCTCCTGTCCAGATACTTAAAAAAATGGGGCAAATCAAATTATTGTCAAAATATGTGAGAAATAAGGTGAAAAAAATGTCTGTAAATACAACTTAACTACAGTTCTGGCACCTCTACAAGAGAAAGGAAACACAAAAGCGTTGCCTGTCAGCATACAGGGTGTACTACTCTTGTTAGCAGCACAAATAGGTCCAGAAGTTACAAAATAAACACAAATAAACATATTTTAATTACGTGGCCCAGACTACAACTACTGCCCCAAGGAATTTGTAGTTGCCTCAAAACTACACCAAATGGCTCAGTCTGAAATTATATTTCTTTGATTTGTCAACAAGATCTCATGAACTACAGAACGTTGTTCCTCCCATAATAAACCCACATTAAAACCCAATTAATCTGTTAAATAGAAAATCCGGTTGAAATCCCTTCCTCGTTATGTCGAGGGTAATGTTTTTGTCATATATTTTGTATTTCTAACTCATATTTTGGAAGGTGTGCGTTATTGAAATAGCTTTGAAGATTATGCTAACGCTATTCTTTGTACTCTAAACAAATCCCGAGAAGAGACCACGAGCAGCAGCGTGTTCGTCCGTCTCTAAATACCTCCACTTCTGCGTCTTTGAGGAATAAGCTGCAGCGTTATCAGCTTTGCAGACCACACTTGTAGACCGATCAATGCATTGCTGGTTTGGGACTTTCTGTGGGGTTCGTTGACAATGAGAAAACTACAGATTGTCACCAAATCCATCCGTTAAATTCATAATCCCGCTGTAATCAACGGGCTCACTGATTTTGTTGAGCAAAGTTTGAACTCGTCGAGCTTTCCGGTTCACTTTTAAGCCGAGGACTTTAAAAGCCAGTGGCTTTTTAAGGCGTATTTCTAAACCAATTGGTAATGGTTCCCTTATCTTCGGCACAGTCGCAATAAAGCTTTTCATCTTAGAGATACGAGAACGTGCTTATCATATTTGTACTTCTTTAATGTTGTAGGCGACTGTAATGGACGCTAAGTCATTACGGAGCTGTGTCTGTTGTGCCTGTTGATCACGGTTTGGACTCAGCCCGATAGTAATAAGGACCGGTATTCCCACAACATTAAATAAACAACTGTATCTCAACAGTCTTGCAATAGACCAACAGTAAAGCAGATGAATTATTAAACATTACTACTTTTCATTTGTTTTTGTTCCTCGGCTGGGGAACAGCAGGATTTGCACATTGATCAAAAACACTGAGGTGGTCTGAAATAAAAGTAAAAAATGGAAATCTCAGTTATCAGTGACTCATCAGCAGCACAAGAGACCATAATAATCCCCAACAAGTGCAGTATACTGTAACCTTGGGGCCGTACAAAATGTGCAACTATATTTTAAAAGCGAATGAATCACTTTTCAAGCAAAAAAGCTCAAAAGAAATGCAGTGATTCCAGATATATTCTGGTTTGGGGCTGTTAATAACATGTCAACTTCTGGGAAATCAGTGTCAATCTTAATTCTTATGACATTATTTAGATAAAAAATGATCATATTTAACAGGCTAATCAACACCGAAAGTAATGTACGCTTAATTGTGTCCTATCCGTAGCCACAAAGATCAAAATGTAGATGAAGGATGTGACGAAGAAGAAGAGGCATTGTCCATTGTTACATGTTTTGTTTTTTGATCTTTGAAAAAACAAATTGCAAGTCCAGCTGTTACAGAGGAAATAACAATATCACCATATATTAATCCGGCTCTTGTTGGATATGTGCTGTATTCTGTGTGCAGGAAGAGGCTTTTATGAATACTAGCGTTTTACAAAAAGTAGTTCTGCAACTATAAAGGTAGAGTTGTGTCTTTTTTACCCAAGCAAATGTTTGTAAGTAAATTATCTTCAAATCTTTGCTCTCAATTTAAAAAATTGCTCTCCAAAAAAAAAAAAAACACGCTCTCAAAACTAAAATAATTTTTTTAGAGCAAATTCTAGTTTTGAGAGCATTTTTTAGAGCTTTTTTTTTTTAATTTTGAGAGCAAATTTTAGTTTTGGGAGTTCTTTTTTTTTAACGTTTTTTTTTTTTTTTTTTTTAAGAGTAATGTTTTCAATTAAGAGCAGAGATTTGGAGATAATTTACTAACAAACCAGAAATTTGCTTGGGTAAAAAAAAAAAGACACAAATCTACCTTCATATGCAACACAAACACTAGATACACGACAAGATAACACCATTTTCAAAAATAGCATGTTTTTCCTGATCACTGCCCCTGCACCACTCGTCACATTGCCGCGTCGACCTGTCGTTGTGTACTCCTGGTGAAAGTGTGGCGTCGCTCCTGCACCATCAGCACGCTGTGACCTCTGAGGCCGCTGAACACACGCGTGCAGCCGTCTGGAAGCCGAGCGGCGCCGAGTTTGTTTTAAGGCGACGCGTTACACTGAAACTCTGGATGCGTGATGGCAGGCGGAAGTCAGCAGAGGGGAGCCGGGATGGGGGAAAACTGGACTTCAGAAGATTTCTGGTAATGAGAACCCTCGAGAAACCCTCCACTTCCACCCCGGCTCCTCAAAACCAGAGGGCTTTCAGATCAAAACCTGAACGATGAGGATTTCACGTCGACAATAAACTTAAAATGAACTCTTTAAACGGCTATTTTGTGGGAGATGCGGCTAACATAATATCATAGTAATCCCTGCCGAGGGATTGACAGTCTGTGAGGATGGCACATTGAGGGGTTACTATGGTAACAGGGGCTCGGTTGCTGGTGTACGCCTAAAATGATCATTGATGGAAAAAAAAATGAGAAAAAGAGAGGGGGGGGAAATGAACCCTGCTCCAAGGACACCATCAGAGAAACATTATGGTAATGCGCCTAAACAAACATGCCAGAGAAGGAAAATACACACAGAGAAAACTCACATTTAGGGTTTAAAATAAAATGGAAGTAAAGTGTGAGTTTTGAGGATGAAAATCAGTTTTGGAGAGCGATCACAGAGGGCAGAGCTGTAACCAGTAGTTGCCAGCCGCATCCAAGTATTTGATTAAATATACCGTGTGGTTATTAAGTGATGCCGTGACCCAGACTCCGTGTCAGAGGAGACGGATATTCCAGTGAGGAACACACAGATTAATATATATTTTATATATATATATATATATAATATATATATATTATAATATATATATATATATATATATATATATATCAATGATAATGAAAAATAATGTGTTCATCCGCTCCAAAATTGAATGAGAATTGAATCAAGTTTTTAGGCGATTACTTGATATAATCAGACAGAAAAACTAACCGGAGCTGGTTGTTGTGGCTGTCGGATGCGGGTGGCGTTGCCATAGATGTGTGCTCGGGTAGGCGGGGGGTCATGTGGCGCCCTGATGGTGACACAGATATCTGCACTCATGATTCATCTGCTGTGGCGGGGAAGGTTGGGTAGGAGGTGGGGTTAATCCAGAGATAGATGGGTATGGGGAAGGGGGGGGGGGGGGGGTGCTACACATGCACAAACACACACACAAACACAACACACATCAGCAGAATGATGTCAGCTGCAGAGTGTAAACACAAAACAGCACAGCTACCAAATCATCAGCACGCGCTCTTTAGCAAATTACAGCGAAAATTAGAGTGTGAGAGCAGGATGAGGGGATGAAGTGCAGATAGAGCTGCAGAGAGAAGGTGAAGCTTTCCCCCAGATTACAGACCAGCTACAGATTACGGTCCGTGGATTATGAGGGTTTGACCAAAAAAAGAAAAAAAAAAATGGAGACAACAAGCCGCTTTTTCTGTGTACTTTTCTGAGAGTTGTGTGTTGGTTTATGTGAGTGTTTGTGCCTGTGTGATTGTTCCCGCTGTCTGATTCCTTTATCTTTCTGATTCACATTCACATAATCACAAACACAGGCGCACATTTACGCACATTTATCTACGCAGGATTTACCCCAAAATACTAAAAACATGCTCCACGTACATTCAGTGGAAGTGAAATCAATCTTTGATCTGAATCTTTTTCCCTAAATAATATTCCCTCGAGTGTATTTGTTTGCTCAATAAACCTTGCAGACATGAAATGCAATATTTAACACACACGCATGTGTCTGGTGCGTGATGATAATTATATTTTTGATGACGTGACAACAACTGGTGTCCAACCTCATGATCAAAACCCACCGACTCACTCAAATTGATTGACAGGTCTTTTAATAAAAGACATCAAACATCTACTTAATCAACGTTATTCATGTTTAGGGATGTAATAGTTTTTGTTTTTTTTAAGATTAGAGACAGCGGAGGACTAAAAGCTCATATTGTAATTATTATCAATTGAGAAATGTCTAATATTTATCTTAAAAAACATACTTTTGCCTCTGCACTTCTTCTTGACCTCTGCTGTTTGAGCTGTCACAGGTATAACAGTGTAGCTGTCTCCTCTGCCAGCGGGGAGTGAATTATTATAATACGTACAAGGAGAGAGAATACATTAATCACTGGATTCTGCATAGATTATATTTTGGACTGTTTGTGCCATGAGTGTGTTTCTCTTTGCTCTCTCATCCTCTCATCCTCTCGTCTCTGTTTCAGAGCTCCTCGGAGCAGCAAAGCGAGTGAACGTCAACATCCAGGATGCAGATGGGTGAGCGGCTGCAGCTCTTCTGATTCACGTTGTCCTTGCTTCTATTCCACATTGCCACCATCTGTTTTACTTTCTGTTTTCCCCCGGTTCTTCTTTTTACCTTCTTTCCCTCGTTGTTTCCTAGTTTCTTTGCTTTCTTTCTGTCCCCTTGACATCACCTCATGACTTTGTTGTTCATTATGTTGCATTGTAGCTGAAGGAGGTTTGATTGATATCACATTTTAGATTAAATTAAGATTCGGGGGAAATAAACTCTGTGCCAAACGTTTCAAATCATATTTACACGTTTTTTTGTTGAGCAACATATTGATTTTTGAAGCTTGAATGCAATCAGCAGATGTAAAAGCCAATAATGTTTAGCTATAAAATCACTACAACCACGGGAGCACGATGGCAATCAAAGGCGGACTAGACAGCATGAAGATGTTTCGTTGTCTCATTTAGCCACTCAGAATTCACCAGAGGGGTATTTTTTACTAACAAAACTTTAAAATATCTTAAGCTCGCGTGAGAGACATACCTTATTTAAGTCATCCAACCAAAAGCCCACAAAAAACAACCCACTGGCTTTGAGACAGTGGAACTGTAGGTGCACAAAATCCTCTAAATGAATTTACGTATTTTAGGGCTCTTTCCTGCGGCGCTTACAATTTAGGACAGCGCTTCCTAACTTGGAGGTCAGACCACCCCAAGGGTTTATAAAACGTAACTTGAATCCATATTTTTATACAAAGGACTAAATGACGATGTGAAGCGGTCGCTCGTATTGATGAACCGAATTATCGCCCAAATCTGCAGCTCCCGTCTGCTCTTTGAGAGCTTTAAGTTTCAGCTCGGTGTTGATCTGTGAGTCAGCTGTTGGTTCACTCTCACAGGTCTCACAGCAGAAGGCAGCTTAAAAAAAATAATAACAAAGAAAGTTAGCAACTATAACCGGCAGCTCGATATTTCCCTCAGGAGACCAAAAGCGTTAAAGTTAAAAGAGTGACTCACAGCAGGCGGTTCACTAATAAGTTACTAATAAAGAGCATCTGGGAGATCTATTGCAGGATGGCATACAATATGCATGATATGTTTCCTTTAGTGTATAATCAGAATCAGCTTTATTGACTTCTTTTCTTTTGGCAATATACAGAGAAGTAGAAATATAAATAACAGCTAAGGACTCAGGCAATAAAAGGACAGATAAAGGTAAAAGGAAGGACTGTTAATCACCTGAAACTAAGACTCAGTTGTGTTTTCACAGAGCGCGTCCCGCTCATGAAGGTCTCCATGTCTCAGTAGTTCATTCGAGGCTCGATCAGAAGCCCAGAAGAGACAAACAACTCTGGTTTGAGAGAGGGCCTTTCACGTTTTCATGTTACCCGAAGTCCACCGTAGCTCTCCGGCGCCGCTAGATGTTAGCGCGCGACCGCGGCTCAGTCGATAGCAGATCTTTCCTTCAATCAGAGGCTCGGTGGTTCGGGCCCCGGCTCTGCTAGCCCTTGAGCGAGACACTTAACCCCCGAATTGCTCTCCGTTGCTGTGTCTTCGGTGTGTAGAACAACGTAAGCCTCTTTGGATAGAAGCGTCCGCTAAATGAAATGTGGATGTCACAAAATCTATCACCCGGTTCCTTTTACACGCTGTGAAAAGCTAGTTTGTGCTGACCTCCTTGTCCTGAAGTGCTGTACCTGTTAACTCCAGCACCCCGTGACGCCCAAACTCCTTCAAGCCTCTTCGACTTTATTCTGTAGCTGACATGCAGTTTGATCATCCAACCCATGAAGGAAAGCAAAAAGGACATAATCAATCTCTCTTCTCTCGACACATTACACACATTACGCTCATCTTAAATCTAACTTTGAAACATATATCCAGCGGAAGGCTGTAATTGCCTTCATTTCTCGGCTCTCAATTTGCTCGGAAATGTTCCCTTATCAACTCTGAATGTACAGCTATGGATGTTTGGCTATATTTAGACTGGTGAGTGGTTAAGCTTTTTATGTGCACATGCTTGGGTTGCGATTGTGTTGCGTTCGGCTCCATCAGATACCGAAGATCATTTTATGATGTTGATTGAAATCGGATAATTGGACTCAACTCCTTGTGTAATGACGAATGATTCGTTGACTTGACTCCAGGGCCCGGCCCTCATATTCACCAGGGATCCATTAGACACACACACACACACACACACACACACACACACACGCGGGTGAGTTGTGTGTGCGCTTGGCTCCGGGGTAGAGAGATTGCTTATTAATGGAAGTAGGTCATTTGCCCCCTCCCGTCGCTCAGACAGAGCTGAGGGGCGGAGCTGCACTACGCTGAAGATTATTTCAGTTATGCTCCGGTTTCACACTATGTATGTGAATATGTGTATTTTTAACCCTAATCTGTGTCTGTGTGAAGGTTGGCACCGCTGCACTTTGCCGCTCTGAGTGGTAACAAGGAGCTGATCTCTCTGCTGCTTGAGGCCCAGGCAGCAGTGGATATTAAAGACCATAAAGGTGAGGACACACACGGATTTCACTGTCCTCACAAGTCGCTATGTTCACATGAAACAGGTACAAAACACACACACGCACACAGATGGCCAGAGAACAATCACACAGGAAAACAGAAATATTTCCGGCTTTCCCTGTGTGACCAGTGATACCGTCTCGTGTAATAACGTGGAGCTCGTTTGAAATTGCAATAAACATTCTCTCCGTGTCGTATACGGTGTTTATGAGAGGTGACAGATTTGTATGCACAGCAAACAATTGACAATAGAAGAAGCTTCACGGCTGCAGGAACGGGAGCCAAGTGGAAGCAGGGCGGCAAATGTCTCCCGTCTTATACTGGCAGAGTCGAGAAGAAGAAGAAGGAGAAGAAGAAATCTCAGGACAGATG
>NW_027176017.1:7500-18401 GCF_023055335.1 Clinocottus analis | reverse complement strand
CGTCACGACGACCGGTGAGACATCTATTATCAACACGCAAACTAAAGGGTTCAACTTTATTTCGTCATGTAGGCGATTTCAAGATTAATATTATATATTAATATGCACGTCTTTGTGTTTCAGATCTTTATGATGGCGAATCCTTTAAGGGCGGAAGTGGTTCGGCTTTATAAAAACGTGAGTTTATTGTTCCATTTATTGTACTGATCAGGGTACTAGTACTGATCAGAGTACTGTGTCCTCAGCTCCTGTACCTCGGAAGGGAGTACCCTAAGGGAGGAGACTACTTCAGGGACCGCCTGAGAGCGGCCTTCAGCAAGAACAAAGGCGTGCAGGACCCGCAGCAGATCCGGCAGCTGATTGGTCGAGGAGAGTTTGTGTCCCGTGAACTGGAGGCGCTGTACTACCTGAGGAAGTACCGCGCCATGAAGCAGCGGTACTACGAGGATCAATGACACGATCGGTCCAGAGAAACACACAAACAAGTTTATTCAAATCATTCAACAGAAATCAGCAGCGTTAAAAGATTTGATGGTTTTGTTTCCAAAAGATAAAATGAAAAGAATAAAAACAAGACGTTCAGTGGCAGGGCCAGGGCCAGACGGGCCGGGGTCAGAGGGCTTGGCCAGTGGGGGCGGGGCCAGAGGGGGCGGGGTCAGCCAGGTTGGCTCTGCAGATGGGACAGGTGGGCTTCTCCTGCAACAAACATTAAATATTTAATGTAATTTATGATTAAACATTAAATTATTGATTCAAATCAAAGCGTCAGCGAGAAGATTCTTTAATAAATACAAATGAAATCCATCAATCACAAGCAGATGAACTATGACACAAATAAGAGTACTATTAGTACTGACCAGAGTACTAATACTCTGGTCCGTACTATTACGGACCAGAGTAGTAGTATTGTGCTGATAAGTATTGATAAGAGTATCGATCACTTGATTGGTCCATTGGTCGTTGATCACGTGACCCAATCAAAGGAAGGAGCCGCTCTAGCAGTTTCGCTCCGCTCCCAGTGTTTATGCTAAGCTAAGCTAACCGGCTGGAGTTACCTTCAGCCACCGGTCGATGCACTTGACGTGGTAGTCGTGGAAACAGGGCAACATCCTCAGCTTCTCGCCGTCGGTGTAGTCACAAAAACAGATCTGACACCTGTCAATCAATCAATCAACCTGTCAACCACTACGTCATTGATCGCTGGACAAACACAAACTCAACTGGTGAAAATAAAAACTAAGTCGTGAACGTTTCCTCGTATCAGAGCTCCACCGACAGGAAGCAGAAGACGTGTCACTTCCTGTCGCGGCTCATCAGGATCAATACTCACCGCGTGTTGCTGGCTCCGCCCACCGACTGGAAGCTCCTGGTGGGGAACCGCTGGACCTCCCTACGGGTCAACTTCCTGGAGACCACGGAGCCCTGGCGCTCCTCGAAGGCCAGCAGCGCCTACACAGGAATATAGATATATATTATAAATATTAGATATGAATCTATTATATATATATAGTTATTAAATATAAAGTTCTCTCTTGTACCTCGTAGTCGTTCCCCTGAAGATCTTCTGAGAGCTGTGGCGTGTTCCTCGTCCTGACACGCCCACGTCTTCTGTTTCTACCAACCAGATCTACTCACACAAACATACACACACACACACACACACACACACACACACACACACACACACACACACACACACACACACACACACACACACACACACAGAGATTAAAGTGTAGAAGACATGCTCACAATAAAAACCTTCAATCTTTTATTGTGAAGGTCACAGGAAGAGGAGGAGAGATAAATATTAATAATAAAACTCACCGTCATCAAAGTGCGCCAGCATGTGAGGCACCCAGCTGGGCTCCATGTGGGGCGGGGCCTGCACACAACACCATGACATCACTTCCTGCTCACAGCAGCATGACATCACAAACATGCACTTCATTAATCCCTTTGGGGAAATTCTTCTCTGCATTTGACCTGTCCTGGTTAAGGAGCAGTGGGAGCAAACAGGGGTGAGGTGCCTTGCTCAGAGACACTTCCACATGTTACAGCCGCCCCAAAAGCTACAGCCGCTCCACCTCCACATATGCAGGAGGATATAAATAAATAAATGAAAAGTTGGCAAAAGGGCTCCTCCTCTTCCGCTACGTAGCCAAGATGGCGCCCGTTTAGTGCGAGTCGTGTCCATTGTTTTACTGCATTGTGTGAGCGTTTGCAGCGCTCCATCCGGGTACTGTCAGTGCACCGAATTCTGCTGGTTTTGTCAGCGTGGCGCACGAAACACTGAAAGTTAGTGCTCCGAGTGGTCAAGTGTCCGGTGGTAGACACAGCGCATGACACCACTTCCTGTTCAACACCATGACATCACTTCCTGTTCAACACCATGACATCACTTCCTGTTCACGGCCCTGACGCCTCCCACACGTCTACACAGCCTTTAGCCTCTGAGCGGGAGGAAGACTCTCACCCTGTGGCTGTGCTGATGAAGAAGATGGTGAAGCTGCTGGTGGTGCTGATGAAGAAGATGGTGATGATGATGATGGTGGTGGTGGTGGGACTCCTCCTGGTCAAACTGGGCCTGAGGAGCAGACAGAGGAGCAGCGTGAAGGTTTCTCTCAGGTGAGCCGTCCGCCTGCCGCTGAAGGTGAAGAAGACTCACCTGAAGACTACGAGCCAGAGCCTCATCTTCCTCCTGCTGAGCCGAGCGGACCACTGCCTCCTCATCGTCACTGATCACGATCTCCTCTGGAGCTGGAGGAGGAGGAAGAAGAGGAGGAGGAAGAGGAAGAACTCCAGTTTGGTTTTGCTCTCTTAGTTCACATGTAGACAAACTGATCTGGGATCAGCCAAAAGAGGAAGCCAAGCAAAGCTAAGCGGCTAGGACCCAGAGACTACTCCACACACACACACACACACACACACACACACACGCACACACACACTTGTATATTTATCCCTCTTCTCACCTGAGGAGGCGTCTCCCGGCGCTCCGCTCAGCCACCTCCTCTCCTCCTCAGTGAGGAAGGACAGCGAGGAAGAGGAGGGGGAGGAAGAGGAGGACGGTGGTGAAGTCGTCCTCCGGTGAAGACGAGCAGGCCCCGCCTCTACGTCCCCCTCTGAGATGGGCGTGAGGGAGGAGGAGGATGAAGAAGAGGAGGAAGAGGAGGAGCAGGACGTGGTGGACAGCGGCGCTCCGAACCAGCCGCCCGGTGGGAACGCCCGCAAAGACGACGCGGGAATGAAGCCGCTCTGCTCGCCCGGCGCCAGACGCCGACGCTTAGACCTGCAGGACGGGGCGGGACGCTGAGGACAGCCGACAGGAAGCTGAGGACGAGAGACAGGAAGCTGAGGACGAGAGACAGGAAGCTGAGGACGAGACAGGAAGTCAGGATTTGTTCACGTGACTTACGGAGCTGAGCGTTTCCTCCGGGACGCGAGCGCCTCGCCGCCGTTTGCCCAATTGAGGACTGAAGAAGAAAAAGAAAACATGTTTCAACCGGAAACAGTTTGTTTCCTGCTCAGGTCACAACAGCATGATGATGACATCACCTACGGGTACACACGGGTCAGGTGAGCACCGTACAGGTATCCAGTGAGCACCCTACAGGTAGGCACAGGTCCAGGTGAGCAGTACCTGGGGGTCTCTGGAACCAGTGTGGACAGGTCCTGGCACAGGTCCGCCGGGTCCAGCAGGCAGGCTCGGTTCAGGACTCCGGGACTGTCCGGCTCAGAGGACCCGGGACTGGCCTGTGGGTCCTGCATGGATGCTGCTGGGGGAACACCTGGTTCACCTGGAGCCCGGACTCATGGCGACGCGGGCCGAGTCAAGGAGGCTGCAGAAGTCTGAGAGGAAGTTAACGGCGAATGCGCGGGGGGGGCGAAGAGACCTAAACGGACCGGAACACGGAGACGGAACCAGAACCGGCTCCGGACCAACAGACCAGGAAGTGAGCCGAACCAATTATCTGGTGTTACGTCATCCACGTTCCACCGATAACAAGCCGCTTGTTGTTGTTGTTGCTACCGGGAGCGTTCGTTAGCTGTTAGCTCGAAGCTAGCCGATATGCCCGCAGACACCAACACGACAACAACTCGGTAAACAAATCAATTAAACTGAACTTGTATCGACGGAAACAACAACAAACTCGCGCGTTCTGCTCTCGTTACCGGCGGGAAACGTTGTCGTTCTTTCTTTCGGTTGGTTAACGGACGAAGTCTCTGGACCCACAGCCGGAAGTGCTCTTCAAAATAAGAGGGGGACCTTCCGGCGGCGTCACACCAAAAAGCACCGAGTTCCACGAGGAAGAAGTTAAAATACCTTCAATAAAATGAGAAATAAAGAAATACACTTTCATCTTTAATTAATTAATCAACCTACAGGAAATGAATCTGCAATTATTTTGATCATCAGTTGTTTTTGTTGAGGATCCATCTTAATTATTATTAATAAATAACACTTTAGAAGATCTTTATCATTAAACAAGTCAAAATACTATTTTTATAAAGTTAAACAACATTGAATAAAAACAGTAAAATAAAAGTAATAACATAATTACAATAATCAATAAAAGTTAAAATTTGAATTTGTACAAAGTTTTAATCAATTCTAAAATAAAAATATTAATAAAGTTTATTATTGTAAAGTGTTATAGTAAAAATTATGCAGCCCTAATAGTCATTACTTATACTCAAAATGTTAATAATCATAATATTAATAATAATCATAATCCTATGTGATAAAACATGAAACATCTTCATAAACCTCAAGAGGTCTTCAGGTCTGAATGAAGACGAGACCTGAAACTGCATGTTATACCTGTAATATACTATCCTGGGTGTTTATATTAGATAAAAAATAAAAGATCTTCAGTCCGTAGAGTTTAAATATACTTTATTATTAAACTGAAACAGAATTATCAACACTTAAAAAGTATAAAATGTATAAAACAAGTTTCTCAAAAGGTTGAGATGATTCACAGTTTAATGATTATTATTGCTTTAAAATAACTTTTAAACTTCTTTTAAAGCTGATAAAGAACCAGATGTTCAGTTCTGCTGGAACAGAAACAACAAAACTGAACAACAAACAAAAAAACAACAAACAACAGAACATCATCATTCAGAAGCTGGATCCATCAATAGGTACACAGCGGCCCGTGTAACCATGGCGAGGCCATCCCATAATGCACGGCGGTGGCAGCGGTGTCAGAACAGCATGGTGTGCAGAGACTTGCGGACGGTGGCCATTTCCTGCTGTTGCTGTGGAAACACAGACAACAGGATGTGACATCACTGCTCATGACATCATCACCCCAAAATTAACATTACATTATTAATTTTGAATCACAGGATGAATTCTGGGTAATTTCTGAAGCCCTCCAGAGTCCCTGAAGACCCACCGTGTCCATCAGGATCTTCTTCTGCAGGTTGGCCATCTCCTTTCTCAGCTCCTGCTGCGCCCCCTGCAGGAACGAGTCCTGGCTCTTCTCCATGTCCTCCATGTTCTGCAGGAGGCAGCTGTTAGGCCCAGCAGGTTTACGCAATACAGGAGGTGCACTAGAATACCTCCTGAAGGAGGTATTCTAGTGTACTCACGAGGTCAAGAAATACATGACCTTGTCTCACGAGGTCAAGAAATACATGACCTTGTGAGGAAAGCTAGCGAACCCACGAGCGATAGCATACCCACAAGCTGGCGAAAATGAGTGAAAAAAACAAACGTCTGGATTCGCGACCCATTTGTCAACAAACCCGGTGAATTGTGTCTGTACAAGAAGATCAGTTGCTGAGATCGCGAATGACGGTGGCCTTAAAAGTAAATTTCACGCAACAAGACGGCCGGTGTTCTGGATCAAAATCAAGGCAGAATATTCCGAGATCGCCAAAAAAGCATTGAAAAGTAACTCTGCTTCCATTTTTAGAGTCATATCTTTGTGAAGCGAGGTTTTCTGGAATGACGGCGACCAAAACTAAATCACGGAACAAACTGGACATAAAACACACACTTCGGGCTCGTTGTGGTTGTCATCACACTAATTCGGCGTAATAGGTAGTGTAATCTTGCTATTGTAATGTTTCGGCAATATTGTCTTTTTTACATTTATGCCAATAAAGCTTGTTGACTTGAAATTGGTGAGTTGTATTTGTAAGCACTTTATATTAGTTTTTTATGCCGGTCGTATCATTTTATGACGTCATATTTATTACGTCATGTTTAATCGCCCACTCTGTGAAGGCCGGTCCGTGAAAATATTGTCTGACATGAAACCGGGCCGTGGCTAAAAAGAGGTTGGCCACCGCTGTTCTGGTGTACTTCCTTTCACCTTCACAAACTGCTCGTAGAGCTCTCTGACGGTCTTCAGCTTCTGGCTCTGAACCACTCGCGCCTGTTGAAGAATCTTCTGCTGCTGCCGGAACAAACTCTGCAGAGACAAGGATGAACATGAGTCATGACAGAAACATGACTCCTGAACATGACAAACATAATCATGGGTGAAAGAGGGAAGTGAACCCACATTGAGCTTCTCCTCCTGCTCCTCAGCTCTCTGGGCTTCAGACTCCCACTGCTGCAGCGCTGAGGACACCTGCTGGGAGTACTGCTGAGTCACCTTCTGCCTGCAGAGACACACACACAATCATGTCATGATCTGAGGTTCCTATATATATCTAGACATATCTATATACACACATATATACACACACACACACACACACACACACACACACACATATATATATATACACATACATACATATATATACATATCATCTTGGTGACACCATGTGACGACAACATGGTGACATGTGATGACAACATAGTAACATGGTGACATCATGGGATGCAGACCTCTGGCCGTGGTAGCTGCTCCACAGCTGCTCCAGCTTGTTCTGGCTGCCCTTCATGTAGCTCTTGGTCAGATTCTCCAGACGCTTCTTCTTGTTCTGCATCGCCTTACTGATGTCAGCTGGAAGCGAGACACAGTACTTATACTGCATGTAGTACTCGCAGTACTCACAATACTTATAGTACCTGTAGTACTCACAGTACACCACAGTACTTATACTACTACTTGTAGTACACCACATCACATCTTCTAACATACACAACACTGCTTACCTCCAAACTTCTCCAACATGGAGTGAACCTCGTTTCTGAAAGTAGAAACAACTTTGATAAGAACAGAGTAAAAGTACAACATTTACCTCTGAGGTGTAGTACAGTATAAAGTACTATATGACAGTAATGCATGTATATATATGGTATTATATGTGTAGTATGTGTGTATATATGGCAGTGTATGTGTAGTACATACATATACACACACATACATATATATATATATATATATATATATATATATATATATATATATATATATATGTATATATATATATATATATATATATATATATATATGTATATATATATATATATATATATATATATATATATATATATATATATATATATATATATATATATATATATATATATATATATAAATATGGCGGTATATGTGTAGTACATGTATATAGTATATGTGTATCACCCCACAGCCCCTGCTGGGTCCCCCTCCTCCTCCTCAAAGTCAGCTGGTCTCTTTTTGGCTGACTTGTCCACGATGGGAGTTTCATCTGAAATATTAAATATGAATGTTCATGAGGTTTGAAACGCATTATTAAAGTACAAGCAGCAACACAATACTCAGGTATTTGTATAAGTTATAACAGGTACAAGTACAAACAGCAACACAATGTCCAGGTACAGTATTTAGCATTTAAAATTTAATTTACGTTTTAGTACAAAATACACAAAAAATCTGCTAAAAATAAAAAGTATTCATTCCGCCAAATGGTACATTTATGAATAATGTATATTACACAGGATTATAGTTAGAGATGAGTTACTGTGGTAGTACAATAAATATAATGTGAAGCATAAAGAGTACAACAAGCTATCGCTAGCTCACCTCCTCTGACTTCCTCCTCTGAGCCGCTCAGCTCCTTCTTCTCATCTTCAGTAATGAAATCAAAAACTTTTTTATCCATTTTCTCTTCTGTGTGTTTTTTCTTCAACACTTTTCTTCCTGTTGACATGTTAACCTGAAGATGAAGCTAGCTAGGTTCTACTGATGCTACTGTTAGCTTCGCGGCTAACGGAAAACACAAGCTAACTTTAGTTAACTCTTTAAATAAACCAGAATTGGATAATAAACCGGAGCTTTATAACAAACCTGAGCTTTAAAATAAACGGAGTTGGACTGCAGAGTCTAGTTTTACCGGAGAGAAGCTAACACAAACTAAAGGGAACTGACGAGCTAAGAAGCTACTCGGAGTTCAAACTGATTCCCGCCTAACGGACTCAGGTCCAGTGTTGTTTTATACTGGTGGACCGGAAGACGTCCTCGAGTCCTTCACTGCAGTAAAAGCACAGATACGTCGCGGTAAGACACAGGTACTAACTAGTATAAGTCCTGCATTGACAGAAACACTAACACCAGTGTAAAATACTTGATTGCTTTTGTAAGATATTATATTGAGGTACTTTAACAGCTCGACAGGAAGCACTGTCCCGGTCAATGTGTCGGGGCTTTTATTGTGAAAGAAAAACCGGAAAAAGGAAAAGACACTGGCGTTATTACTTCAATAATGGCATGAGTATAATCACACATTGTGACATAACTATTTGGATAAAAAGATCAGGATGCAAACACATGAACTGTATGGATAAATAATATATCTATGAATAATAACCATGAAAAATACTGCAGACGTTTGATTAGTTTTATTGTGAAACTCGACTCTGAAACAGGAAGCTCCTCCAATCTATTTGCAAGACACTTCCTTTAAAATAAAAGCATCTTCTAATCCTTTAATTTACCAGAAGTCATTTCAGAGTTTACTAACAGTTAAAGAGACTTGAGGCCACAACGTTTGATTGACAGCACGAGTATAAAAGAAAATAATAAAATATAAACGGTAGAAAAAACACGACACATGGAATTCCACGTTTCAAAGTGTTCGTGAGGGTGGATCAGGTGGTTTAGGACTCTGCAGGTGGATCAGGACTCTACGAGTGGTTCAGGACTCTACGGGTGGTTCAGGACTCTGCAGGTTTTCCTCAGATGTCAAACTTCTCCTCGCAGATGAAGTGTCCGTTTTCCTCGTAGTCGTCCCGGGTCACCACGAGCTCGTCGTAGTCCGGGCTGAGAGCCAGCAGCCGCCCCCCTTCCCACGAGTAGCAGATGGGACTGTGGGAAGACCAGGACGTTACCACCTCACTTCCTGTTACCACCTCACTTCCTGTTACCACCTCACTTCCTGTTACCACCTCACTTCCTGTTACCATTTCACTTTCCTTTACCACCTCACTTCCTGTTACCACTTTACTTCGGGTTCGATCCCCGACTCCGCCGGCCCGTGTCAATGTGTCTTTAAGTAAGATACTTAACCCTAAAAATTGCTCCTGTAGCTGCGCCTACGGAGTATGAATGGTTGATATACTGATGTGGCTCCTTCATGGTGGCTCCTCCCATCAGTGTGTGAATGGGTGAATGATGTCATGTAGTGCTAAAGCGCTTTCAGTGGTCAGAAGACTAGAAAAGCGCTTTACAAGTACGGTTCCATTTACCATTTACTTCCTGTTACCGCCTCTCTGCTATGGAGATCTTTGTGAATAAATAAACTCGCTGTATAATAAAACACTGACTGCTGGTTTCATTTGATTAACCTTTTGGCCACCTACATTACCCACAATGCACTTCTCCCTCGCTGGTGAGAGGAGTCCTGCAGCACATCTGGAGACGCTCAGAATGACCGGTTCTACCTATGACGCTCCACTCAAACACACCTGAGTGTCGTTCATGTGGTTCTACATGTCTAAACCTTCTCTGGGAGGCTCCTACCCTTTCGGGCTGGAACAGAACCGTAACGGGGGAACAACGTACTTTGCAGGTTGCAGGACGGCGACGGGCAGGTGGGCGGGTGCAAGCGACCGGAGCTCCGCCTCCAGTCGCTCCCTGAAGCCGGAGAACAGAGAGTTCCCTCCAACCAGGACAACGTTCTGGTAGAAGTGGGCGTGCATCTCTGGAGGAGGGAACCAAACACACTGTTAACATAATGAACATGAATCTATTCACATGTCTTTAGTTTAAAGTTGAAGACCAACAGGATCCTCTGATTGTTCTGTTCAAGGATTACGTTCAAGTCTCTCGTCTCTTTAACCTCCTCCTCTCATGTTCTCATGTTCTTTACTGGTTTGGTTTTAAAGGTCTGTGGAAACAAACTCGAATGACCTCTAAAGGATCTCCAACAACCTCTAATGACCTCTACCGGCCAGTGGGCGAGCACCTTCAGGCAGGGCTTGGATGGAGTCCACGATGGCCTCGGGCAGCCCCATCTCCTGGAGGCCGATGTCAGACGGGTGGAAGAGCATCTCGGGGACGGCGAAGCGCTCGTTGGCCAAACGCAGGATCTGCTCCCCGGTCTTATACTTCCCACTGAAAAGCATCTGGTCTGGAGGCTGGGGGTACACATGGTACACAGTGGTACTACACATGCAAGGATAGTAATACTATGATAGTAGTACTACGGTATTGTAGTACCTCTCAGAGTTCTCTCACCTTGCAGAAGCCCTTTCTGATGGAGCTGTAGTCTGGGAGAACGTAGTCCCTCACCACCGTGTTCTCCTCGCCCTTCATTCTGACAACAACAACAACAAGGCTCCATCAGCACAGCTCATTTCCCAGAAGGCTTTGCGGCTGCGTGTTGGTGACTCACTGAGAAACCTCCATGTCCCTGAAGAACTGCTGAGAGACGTAGCAGACGTCCTCCTTCACCTGGTTGATCACATGAGTCTCATCCATCACATGCAGCTGGCTGAGGAGAACACG
>NW_027176016.1:0-18528 GCF_023055335.1 Clinocottus analis | reverse complement strand
TACTGAACATTTAGGCATGTACTCTAGTTTTATTGACATCAGTTGCCAGGTTAGAATGACAAAGTTGTTTACAAATATTACATTATTTTGTAGTCATATGTACACAAGAGAAAGGAAAAGCTTCTGTGGCTCAATCCATTGCCAGGTATTTTTTCCCTTGTGGTAACCTGACAAGGGATTCTCCAATTACAGAGGCTGTGAGCCACGATATCACCCGTGCCCTCTGACCACAACCAGTATTACCTTTGGTTCGCCAGTGCACAGTAACAAGCTCCTTCTTCTATGTTCATATCTGGACACTTTATTTTATGTTCAGTAGCGGGTTGGCATTCTGGTTTGGCTCTCTGAATTAGCAGCTTTCAAATCTGCTGAGATATTCAGCTATTTGAAAAATAAATTGTGAGTGTCACAACAATGACTATCAACAACACCAACATCAGACCATCTCAACCTTTGGAAAAAATAATACGAATCTATTTCACACTAAGTGATGTTTCCCTTCTAAGATCTGTAGTCAAACTCCTCCATTCTCCCTCAGAAGTAATTGAATGACAATTGGATTTAGGTGCATATTAATATTCTCAGTGGGAATTCCATTTGCCATGTAATCGTGGGAGTTAATAAGGTGTGGTATGAGGCTCATGAATGTGAGGCATTTTAAGTTTATTGCAATTTAGAAAGTCGGAAATTGCGTAGAGATAAAAGTAAAGATGTTTTTAATCTGGGATTTTTTGAGAAAGTAGTCTTCCTTTTTTGAATTTATTGTCTTCATTGCAATATTTCCAGCAGTAGAGACGCTTATCATGACTACAAGTAAAATAATGTTGACATAACTGCAGAACCCAGTGGAGATTCACCTGACAGTGGTACAATGACCCAGATTGCACATCCAAGACAACAGGCGAGTGGCTTTGTTTCTGTATCTACTTGAGAGGCCCAACGGAAGACTGGATTTAAACCCCTTTGAGAACTTGTGGAGAGACCTGAAGAGTGCAGCTCACTGATGTTTCCCATCCAGTCCAACTGAGATTAAGAGGGTCCGCAAGGAAGAAGAGCTAAATCTCAAACCAAAGATGACTCGAAACTACAGCCACAAGTTTAAGAGCTTCCACTAGAAACAAAAAGTATTCCAATCGCTCTTTGGCAAATGTGATACATTTTTTGATGTACTTACTCTCCTGTTTAAGTTTTATACTTTCAACTTATACTGTCAAAAGTAAGAAAGGTGTTATCAATGCTAGATGACTGGAGTAGGTGCACACAGACAATACATAACATGTTTGACTGATCTTAAGAAATCAAAATCCAGTAAATTGAATACAGTGTATTTAGGATGACAACATCTGAACACTGTTCCCTAATGATTTGGCATGTTAGCTGAAGATTCAATTGAAGTCTGGATACATGCACTTCAGTTATGTTTTATTATGTTTGGGGTTTCTGGCCATCGCTTGTTGGTCAAGTCATAAAAGTGCTGTGAATGATTGTGGGCTTGTTTACATTTTATTACCCTGAGCTGCTTCAGGTCTGCACCTTTCCTTCTATCATTTGCTGTATTTCTGAGTCCAGGCACCAGGCAATCTCCTCGGAAGCTTTTTTTTTGTTTGAGAACTCATCATTTATACATCAAAGAAATTTGGCAAAGGGTACTTGTATTATTGAAAGCTCAGTCTTCAGTAATACACAACCAATGGCTGTCTTTGACTCCTAAGAACCGGATTTCATGTTGATTTGACTGGACATATTATGCACTGCTGCATAGAGATTGGAGTATTTTCAAAACATAGCAAACTAAAGCCAAAATAATTTCATTATTTACAGTTTATTAAGAATCACCAAACAACATGTCCTTTTTGGAAGTAAAACATACACATAAAAAACTGCGATGGCTGACACACTGGTATCATTTAAAGCTTCCACAACCTGCTGGATCATAAGTAGTAAAGTCACATTTTTACATCAAAAATGTTTTATCTGCCCGCCAGCATAACGTCAAGTACAAAAAGCCATACATCAATATAACGTGTTCACTGTGGCTAGAAATGGAAACAATTTACACACTCGTTGTTTAAGGTATCCTCATCCCTGGACCCTGAAAGTGATAGCTCAGGATCAGTGAGGCCAGCCATTTAAATGGACAGTCTGTCATGAAGAATATTAGGAAGAGGAAACAGACCTGTCTAGCTCCACCAGCTCAGGATGAGTGATGAGCTCCAGAGACATTTTGTTTTCTTTTTCCTTTTCTTTTTTTATTACTCACTTCATGGTGGACGAGTAGTTCATTCTGAGACCAAAACCAACTATTCTCTCTCCTTTTATTTTCTTTATGTCCATCTCTCTTTCTCCCCACCTCTGATTTCTTACATCACCACTTTGGCCAGCCAGTATGAATGCAGACAGAGATAGACGCATGCAGGGAGGCCAGCAGCCCTGTTTAACATCAGGCTCCACTCCATGACAGCAGATTTCAATGAGAGGTGACAATTGGACCAGGGGTGAGAATAATGCTGTTTGCCATCCTAGAAATTCAGCCTGACACAGTAGACCATTCCCCATGCTGGGAGTATTTCATGAGTTGAGGTGAACAAAGAAGTGTTTTATGCACTAACTCCTAACAAGAACCAATCCACCCCTGTAGATACAATGTAAAATAATTGTAGTATTTTCAGGTTGGATCAACAAACTGGCCTCGAGAACAGCTGTTAGGGGTAACCTAAATTCAAACGAGTTCATATGCGTTCAGATCTTTCAAACACTGCCAAATATAAAGGCTTGTTTAATGACATACACTGGCTGAACTCAAGACCCAGACCAGGCAAATCCCATGGGTAGCTAGCCAGTGTGCCTTTGCCGTAGAGGGAATGCAACCTGGTGCACCAGGGGCACATCGGGGAGCTGAACTGTTTACTTGTAAAGTCATTATCAATGATGGTGTCCTGTTTCCTTTAAAATACACATTACCATAGTTTTTTGCTAAGCTGAAGAATGGAAGCAAAATGATGTTTTCCTGTTGTGCGATGACCACAGTTGACGATAATTCTCCAGCAATAAGCAGATGGTATCTGTTAATTGCACTTACCTCCTTCCTCATCTACAGTATATGGCTTAATTACAAGTAATAACCCATAATATTTCCCAATTTGTTCATTTCAGTTATATAAAATGATTTAAACACATTTTATGTTTCAAACAATGTTCTTTGTTATAAGCAGTCTCTACCCCTGTAGCGTCGCTCATTCACGGAGGCAGCTAGCAGGTAGCTAGTCAGCGTGGACTCAAACAGTTACAATGGACAACAATGGCAACCTAGAGTCGCTGCACAAAAACATAACAAAGCATTCAAATATGCTTCTCAAAGCTCTCTAGCAGCATAATTGGCCTTCAATCTGTGTTAGTAGGATTGCTAAATCCTTACCAAAACAGTGGATGTAGCTATGTTCTCTGCTAACCACCTGTCTCAGCATGATTGTAGGAAGCAGGTGGTACTCGTATCAATTAAAGTCATGTCTATTTTTCCCCTCAGAAATGTTAATGATGTGTTCATAGAGAATACATTTTACATTTTAATCAGGCAGATTGTGCACCTGCATATTTATTAATTCAGTTGCAGTGTTTATTTAGATTGTAGAATACATTTAGAATATTTCTGTCCGTCGGCACTGCGCTCCTCAGAGGTTCAGATCTCCAGTGATTGGCTGAGCACATTATCACAATGCTTGACGTCTGCATACGCTTTGGACATTATCACAAAGCGTGATTTACAGTTTGCTGTGTTTTGATAAAAGCTTGTAACATGAGGTGTGGCAGAGCCAATGCTTTCAGCCTTCAGAACAATTGTTGAGAACTGCTGTATTCATGAGCCGTAGCTGTCACTGATAGGACATTTGACTAAACATTAGGGAACTTTAAAGTTGTTTTAATGGAGAAACCCGTGATAGTATGTCTGTCAGGCGATTCTGATAAACGAGATAATGATGTGAAATGCACAAATGAGCAGGAAATTGAGTTTTCTCCGAGGTGATCCCTGCACCCTCCAGATAAGGCCCTGTTGAGGCATAACAATAACAAGTGCAGGGATTTGTAATATTGACTGACTGAAAGAGCATAATCTACACTGCAATATGTCCACCCTGTTCCGGATTTATGTCGCGTGCTTATGTGATGGCTCAGTGGTGAGATCTATATTAAAAGGCTAAGCTCGCCAAAGAGGTATCATACCATTGTTAAATAGTCATTTTAGTATTAACATGAAGTGCCCTTCCAAATTCTACTCCACATACCACTTGTATTTTCTTTTCTATTCCAGCACAAGTGGGATATGAAATGTTATTTCAGAATCCAAGGATGACTGATATAGTTTTATCAAACTCCGCCTCACTCCCTGCACTAGGACCCTTCTTCGCCGTGATAAGAGCGGATGGCAGCTCTGGAGACAGACCTTCAGTTTGCAGCAACAGGAAGTTTGCTGATCTCGGACCACCCAGACTTCCTGTCGGATCAGTAAACTTTCTTTTGTTGCTCTGTCACCGGTTAAACCCATCGCTGTCGCTAGACGCCGGCTTGTTGTGGCTAAATTACAGTTTCTACAGCCACTAGAAACAAACATTTTGCCCCCCGTTCTCCTAACATAGAAGTAGTCTCCGAGCGGTGGGGATGGAGGCAGGCGGACCGTGGCATGTGAGAGCTAGCTATTTCATGTCACATTTGTGGTCTAAAAAACAATCAATTTTAGTGCCCAATATTGCTTTTTCACAACTTACTGTCATAATTCACAAGGACTGTGTAAGCACGGTTTTAATGGGAATGCAGCCGACTAGGCTTTCGTCACTCGAAACTTGGGCGTGGTTTCATCGAAAGTAGTTTGGATAAAAATAGACTGAATCATCAGGTCAGTACAGTATTCTCCTCAGATGTCTCACACTTATCACTTAATAGATGTTTCCATGCTGCCAAACTGACCTGGAAAAAGTTAAGCAACATTTAATTAAACTTATCATAAATGATCAAATCAATTAATTATAGTAGTGCATCCCACAAATTAACTTGCAAAAAAGTATAATGTTAAACAAAACAGAGATACAATTACACAAAGGCAATACAAAATGTAATAATAATCAACTATAATCAAGGAAAAATGTGCCTCCAGGATCAACAAAGGGCACCTGAACTTGACTGCTTTTATGTGTCAGGTTGCTTCTTTGAACACTTTGGGGTATTTGAGTGTTCGAAAACTCAAAAATCTAGGCTAGATTAGGAGAGTAAAATATACAAATCACTTCTGAGTTTTTATGATTCTTTCCACTGCCTTGGGAGTGAAGACGTAACGCTCTTGTTTCAGCATTATGTGAGCAGAAATGTGCTTAAAGTGCCTCACAAAGATAAAGCTCGGTGTGTCTATTTGTTGGTGTTGCTGTGCATTTGGGTGTTGTCCTCTTTAAGAGCAAGGCTTCCTGCACAACTAATGTATCCCAACATAAGCATACGTCGTTGCTATGTTTAAACAAATTACAACAAATACTTCAGTATTCCAGACCTTCACAGGCCTTTGTCACAATTTTATGTTTTATGAACAATAGATGAGGCTATTTATTTTTTTAATCAGAAAAGCAGTTTATAGCTCTCATGCTCGGCCAATTTCAGTCCATCCACTTTGTTTTATTCACACCGATCACACCATGCCATGGAAAAAAATACTGATCATACCAGACATAGCCAGAAAGGCAACTGATCATTTACCAACTAGGTGGTCATTGCAAAAAAGGAGCTCTGTTTTCTCTACATTCCTTCCCACTTTCTTTGCCTCTATTGACCACCGCTTGAGAGAACGTGTCTGTGGCTCAAATGCTGTCATAAGAACCATGGCAGCTTTTGCCAAACCCCTGCACATCAGTAGGGGTGGGAATTGATTTTGGATACCAAATTGGGTCATTTTCATCTTGGGCTGTCATCAATATATATATATATATATATATATATATATATATATATATATATATATATATATATATATATATATATATATAATTTAAAGGCATGGCTGAAGCAAGCGTTGCATAGATGCTCATTGGAGTTTTACTAGGCACAGGGGAGTTAGCTCACCAGGCCTTTTTCAGTTAATACATGCCGCTATGTGTGAAGATTCCACCATAACTTGTGAGGAGGAGCAAAGATAGAGCAAAACATAGGCATTCACTGCCTGCTTTGCAACATGTATATGCTCCTCTCAGGTTGGTGTAGGATCTAAAAAAAACACTTCTCTGTTTATATTATGGAATATCTTCCTGGTATTTGTCCTCAAACGGCAACACCCCATTCCAGGATATGATGCTCAGGTGAATTTCAAATTAATCAAAGTTGTGTTGTTGTGAACGTACAATGTGTATTTTCTGAAGGATTTGTTACTTTGTAATTTGTAACTTTTAAAATGTCACCGTTCTCTTCTAATAGTTTTTTATCTCATTCTGTGCTTTACAATGTAGGATCAAAACAGGTACCTTTGTTACATATACGTCAGCTAAGCTCACCACATCAGAAACTGCATCCTTTGTGTGTAACAATATTGCATTTGTTTGTCTTTATGATGTAAATCATACAGATCTCCTCCAATTCTGTCCTCAGGCAATATGGAATGACTTTAATTTAGCAGCCATCCATTTATTTCCAAAATAAATCAACAGGGCCTGACTATGACCTTTCTCTTACATGTTGATGATTTGCATTTTCCACCTTTTTCCCAGCTCTGTGATATGAAGTCACACTGTGTGATCCATATTCAAATATTATTTAAATCAGTTGCACCGCATTTGCATGTGAAATTGACAATTTGAAGCCAGGTCGCCTGCATACTGATCAGAGGGACAACCTTCATTTCAGTGAGGGTTGATATTGCAAATAAATGGGACAGGGTATTAATAATTGTCATGAAAGGAAGGTTCTATATTGCGCACTGCCATAAAAGAGTGTTTTTCCTCGCATGTAATGAATCTGATATCATGCTCAACCCTTTCAGCTCAGGAAATGATTATACTCTCTTTAAATAGAGACTCAGACATGGTGTCACTTTTTAGGACAAAATTACTGACAAGACAGCAGCTTGTTCACACGCCAAAAAACCTTTTTATAGTTGCGACCAGAAAAGAAAAAGAAACAAATAATGCTTGTTCATAGAAGGTTATATTACCTTCCCTTTGTGCTCTGCAAAAAAAATTGTCATACTGCAGCACAATATTCAATGTAGTATGATTAAATCATGTTATTAATTATTGATACAGAAGGATGCTAGTTTAAGTCAAGTTAGTGTTTCAGTAGAACTGCAGTAAAACCTGAATAATATTGCAACATCAATAACTAAAGTGGTATCCTCTGTCTCTGTGATTATCATATGGCATATTTTAAATAACCAAAACAATGTAAACAAAGTGAACCGACACTTTTGTATAATTGTGTTTAAAATGAAGGAATGAAAGTATTCATTATGATGTGTGTGTGTGTGTGTGTATATATATATATATATATATATATATATATATATATATATATATATATATATATATATATATATATATATATATAAAGGTTGTTCTTAATTTCATAAACTAACCTCAATTTGAAGCAATGTTGCAGGCTGAATTTGAATTTGATTCGACCATCTGAAAGCCATCCTCACACACTTCATTTGCATTTAAATGAATTTATACATTTAAAATTTACGTTTTTTTACTGTGACCATGATTAAAACGTTTTTGCCAAGAAAAGCAAGTGTGCCAGTTTCATCAGCGAGCAGAATTCAGGTGTGTTTCTGCCTCTACTTTTCCTCTTCTTTGCCTTGACATGGCATACCAGCTGAGACCTGCCCCTTACAGAAAGGTCTGTTCTTATTCCACCGACTGAAGCAGAGGTAAGGAGGGACAGAATCGATTGTTGCGGGCCAAATTGAACCTGTGTCGAGCTGCAGGCAGCCGCAAGATAAAGCCTCTGACGCTGTCTGCTGTGTTTATCATCAGGTGGCCTTTTCTGTGTGTGCTATGCTGCGATTTTGATGTGTTAAGTCATAATAAGGGAGCCACCATTCTTTGGAGGGGCTGCCAATAAATTCGCAGACAGAGGGGATTATGTTTCATGTCAGCCCATTATTGTTTCCAGCTTCCCCTGTATACTTTTTTTCACCTGGAGAGGCATCTGCCTTGATTTTCTGGCTTTCTATGCCACTTTTCCTTTGTCCCCTTTTTTGTTTGTATTCAAGAGGCAAAGTTTTTCATGTGATGCTTTGAAATTTGTTTGCATTTGAGTTGATTGTGGGCCTTTACTCTTCATTATGCTGGCCATGACTCACTTGCAGTTGTGAAGCGTGGGTCAAGAGAAGATATATGCTTTCTCTTTATATGGGAAGTATGTGGTCAGAGCGGAGCCTGCTTTAACAAACAGAATCATCCATTTTCTCATTGAACCACACACCCAGCAGGACAATGAATTGTCTTTTTTTCTCAATAAAGTAATGCATGCATTTTGGAGCGGTACACATGATTAGAGGTTACTCCCAGCATATGGCTGATCAACTCATACCTTGTCACCATAATACAGCAATTCCACTAGCCAGCTGCTAGCTGGACGTAATGTATTGATTGTAACAGTGTAACAGTGCGTGCTGAGCGTGCCGCTGTCAATCTACTTTTTGACCAGTTCACTTTGATACAAAATACTCGTTCCGCATATTTATCGACTGGCAGTTCGATACGCAATCGTATTACATGGAGTAGATAGGCCTGACTCATCTGATTGTATTGAAGACACAGCAGCAAAATAGCTGCATTGCTACTGCTCGTCCTCAGCCAAGCCTTCTCCCTCCAGCAACAGAGATAGTTTGCCTTTGTGAGTGTAAAACCTCGGTAGAAGAAGCATACTGTGTTTTTGATCTGCCTTGAACTTGGATATGCCTCAACAGTGCAGTCACTCCTGGCTTGTGTGAACCTTGCTTGTGATTTAGTCTTAAGAATGTATTTTTCAAGATTGCCTGGCCTACCAATAACTCTTGTTGTGAGCCACTACATACTCAGTGTAGTGTGCTATCTCTGTTTCACCAGTCGTTATCTGGGATGACCAGCTAAAGACTGCCCACCTGTTCCCAGAGAAGGTGGGCAATAGCCTCGGAGCTAATCAGGCAGGCCATTAGCAGGAAATGACAATGACTCTAGTAATTTTATGGCAACATTAAAAGCTTTCCTCTTTGGGGAAGATGATGGTAATCCCCTCTTTCCACCCTTGGGCTATGTTTCCAAGCTGACTTAATCAAGTGCAGAAAAGAATCATATCAGTGTTTCTCAAGCATGCAGCATAGATCTTAACAATGTGTTTGGATGTCAGCTATCTCATGGCCCATTGTACTGACATACACACCCACCCCTTGGTTTAACGGAAAATGGGTACTTAAAGCTAGACCCCCCCTCTGTTCTTTCAGAAATGTTTCGAGGGGAGGTTCACTTCTGGAAGTAACTACTTGCAGCTTCAAGTCGTATTTGGGTAAAGTCTGAATTTGACTGTGTGGATGAAGCTGGATGGACACAGGACACATGTCCCTGGTCAGGCCCCTGGTTGTCTGCCAAGTTGTATGGTTTACTCTTGCCCCAATTTACCTTCACATGCTGACCATCTGCTGTCACCAATGGTGGAAAAAATAGTTACTTAATTCAATCCTTCAGATCTTTTTGTTTTGTTTTAGTTATATCCACAGTATGATCCATATACTATTCAGAAACATTGTCTTAATGCAGTATAATTTCAAGAAAGGTCATGTTTAATTACCCTCCAAAGGAATGGCGTCTCGAAAGATATGTTTCGCAAACATATAAGTGGTACATTACAGGTTAAATTTTCTATTTTCTTGGTGACCTATATTCATGGGGTAATATTGTACATTCAGGGCAATGGCAGCTCTCAGCAAAGCCTAAAGCTGTTGGTTATTACAATAGGCTGATTGGCTGCAAGCTACAAACCCCCTAAGTAATGTCTAAATGGGAGCACACATTGAAGCTGCCTTGGGCTACAAGATAACAGCACAAACACCCTGATTACTGTATGTCTTTTGCAGTTAGTTCACAAATGTTTTTGTCAGCACTATGGCTGTTTTTTGACATTGTCTATTTTACCTGTTTTTTGTGTTTATTTATATATATATATATATATATATATATATATATATATATATATATATATATATACACAACTGACATTTTGAAAACAAAAACTTGAAAATACCTTTCAAGACAATTTTTGTAGTGTGTACCATTTGTGTGCGGGGACACACACGTCTGGTACCGTCCACTTAAATATACTTTTACTGCATGAAACCTTTTTTACTTTTGGGTAAACTGATGGCCTTGAGGGAGAGCTTAGACATTGTCTAAGAAACAGCATGATTGGATGCAGATTATTGCTGTTGAGCTATAATACTGAGGATGCATATTAGCCTTAACTTACTGTTATCCACAGAATACATCTGAATAACCCACCTGGTCCATGTAAAAACTGTTTAAATTGTTCTTTCGTTCCTTGGTAGTCCAGTGGCTGTGGCGACTGGAATAGATTATAAGATAACTTTTGATTTGATAAAAAGCAAGAATCATAAAGATTGAAATGTATTTACTTCATTTAATCTATTTTTTATAACTTGGAATATAATTTAAATAGAATTGTCTTCCCATGAACTTAAATTGGATTAATCTAAACATGTTGGTGAGTTAGATAACTTTTATAGTTTATTGAGATTCAGAGTATAATGTCCAATTTCATATGGTCACCCGATAAATCAGCATTTGCATTTGAACTAACCCTTTCTGTTCAGGGTGTAGATCGTCGTTTGTCGTCCCCAGTTCTTTTAACTTGTCGGTGGTAAATTGACTGCTCTATTCTACCTGAACGATTAATGAACTACCTAACAATTTGCTTAATGAACTACCAACCAATTTGCCTCTCATTAACACAACACTTGCACAGCGAGAGCAGCGAATCCGTTTGTGTGAGCTTCGGTAGTTCTAGATATGTTCAAGCAGTCCAAATACTAACCAGGCCCAGCCCAGCTTCTGAGATCGGGACAAGGGAGGTATGGTTGGACGCTTGTGAGGTTGCAGTGATCCTACCAAACTAGTAGAAGTGGCTAGTGCAGCATCAGTAACATGATCCCTCTCCAGCTTCTGGCACTAGCCAGTCTAGACACACTACATAGAAATTGTTTTGATATTGCTTTGATACTGAGTTGCTTCCCTGCAGTGGATGAAAAGTGGTTTTCCCCAGTGCCACCTGGGCACGGACTAGAACCTTTTTTTTTTTTTTTTTTTTAAATAAAAGATGTGCAATTGCGATAAAATATGCTCTTTTCTATTTATACGTGTGTGCTTGTATGTACGTTTGTGTGACCATGGGCTTATACATCACAGCTTTCACTGCTTAAGGGTGCCTTTCAGCTTGCTTTTTTTTTCTTCAATACATTGATTAATGCAAAAGCTCGATTGTCTCGATTGTACTCAGCAAATGACAATCAATTTATCTGTTTTCACACGTCTACATGTCTCTGAGTCGTGGTCATGCTACATACATCACGTCCTGGATTGCTCTCTGTGCTAGCTTCAGCTACTGTTATATGAGAGAGAGAGAGGGAGGGAGGGACATGGGAGGGGGGGGTTAAAAAAAACAAGAAAATCAGCTAGTTAATTCATCTCTCAGCTCGAAAGTCTCATTACACTGCTGATGAGTTTAAGGATTGCCTGAGGTGGAAAGGGGCTGTGTTTATGGCTCCGCAATCGTGCGTGCCAAGTCTCCTCGTCTCATGTGGATGGAAGACAAAAGACATGCCGACACTCCGGGCAAATTAATACCGAACACATCCCTGCTTAAATACTCCATGAGTGTACACTTATTTAAACATATGTTTCTTATGAGATGTTATGTCCTATGTCGTCTCTATATGGTGGCTGCTAAATGAAGACAGATATGGTTGGTGGGAGAATTGATCTGACCTTTCTCGCTGTGTCAGGGATATGAATCTCTCCGCATCTACTTTATCAGTGTGATACAGGGACACAAGAAACCCGAGTTCAGGCGGTTACATGTAGGTCGCAGCACAGCTACAAGCAGAAATGGAACGGGTAACGTGCCTTTCTTTCTTACAACATATTTTCAGTAGTTGTACGTATCTTGTCGGCCTACGTTTGTATTTAATTTTCAAAATATGTGCGGTAAATGTATTTAATTTAGTTACATATTCCAACACATTTCATTTTAGAGTTGCGTAAAGATGAGTTTAAAAAATAAAATAATTTTTGCACAATTTGTGTCCATGGAGGAGGCACCAATCAGACAGAAATGTGTGTTACATTTAATTTTCATCACAGGGTCACAGTTTGTTTTGTGTTGATTAGTGTGGTGGCTGCTGGATCACGCCTGTATAATTACTTTACATATTTTTACCAGATTCTTTTGAAATGAGTTAAGACAATGAGTTCTCAGAAATTAGTAAACAGTTGATTTTTGAAAATGAAAACATCACTTTTCAAACTTGTCAAATTGCAAGTACTGCAAATGCAAACTGCCACCGTCTAAATATACCCATAAATGCCCCTTATGGGCGTCATCATCACTACCTATCAGTGTGGTGTAAATAAACACTTGTGAAACATAGGTAATTATTGAGTGGTATAACTTGCTGGTATTTCAAAGACAAGATATTCAGATTATATGATATATATTTTTGAATCGCAAAAACAAAGTTAGGTTATTGTGGGGTCAGCAAGTGCATGATCCAATACCCCTGGCTGTTTACTTCCTTGCATGCACATGCATGAGTTGCTATGGTTTGGATGATGTCATATCTTTGCTGCATTTATATTGAGGCTTCTTTAACTAAATATTTCATAAAGTATTCCTGCTGCCGCTGCCAAATAGCTTGTACCCAGTTCCACATCTTCCAGTCAGTGAGCCTATTCGGTGCATTCAGTTACCTTCCCATCCCCTGGCATTCTGTTGTTAGGAAAACACCATAACCAGTCATCTGCGCGAGAAGATACAACCTACCATCAGACAGATTCCTCTTTAGTATGACTGCTCAGCTTGAAGCCGATCAAGAAGAGGCTGGTTGTCTTTTCTCCTCCATTGACTAAATCATATCTCATCAATAATCAGGGATGGGGATGGCAGCAATTGGCACGATGGCCAGAGTTCACAGCAATGTTTGGAACAATGTGAAGGATTGCTGCCTGGATGGAATGGATGGTGTGAATCGTGTTTAATGACCGACATTCCTCATGGTTGAGCCACTGGAGTGCTGGGTAGTGGGGTCGCTTGCGACACATGACATGACGTATTATCAGCAGAATGGCTTCTAATGCTCCTTTGTAAGTATGCATCATCATTTAATAAAACAAAGAAGGTCTCGTTTGTGCTAGCTCTTTGAGGTCACGTTATGTTAGTCTTCATAATATTGGCAGTGAAATTATTTTGCTTTTAATTTTGAACATCCCATTGTCTGTACGTACCTGAATACATACATTAATCAAAAGAATTAGTCACAGCTTTTGGGAAACATGTGTCTTATCTTGTTAGTCAGATGAGAAGATTGGGTGTTTACGAGAAGTATCAAAGTGTCCAAACAGCATCAGAACAAAAAGCTGGCGCAGGCCCCCACAACTACAATATTCATCAAAAGATTAAAAGAAAGGCAAAAAATAAATGATTCACCCGGATGCGTCAATGACAAACGCTGAGTAATAAAATATGTGGTTATGAGTGTGTGTGGGGGAGAGTGGGGGTGGGGGGGGCATATCTCATTGGTTCATCAACAAAAGGAGGGAATAGGCAAGCACAGTCCTTGAATCACCCACCCTCTTCTCATGAGTAATTTGCCTCCACACATGTGCAGATGGTAAAAATCTAATAACCAACATATGTTCAATGGTCCACCTAATAATTTGAACAAACACAGATTTTACAAAATGAAATAGCTGAAGATTTTTAGGTAGAACTAATCATAATGTATGCATCTGTTTTCTTTCAAGATCTTAGATTTTAATTAAAAGCATGGTCGGACGTTTTATTTTATAGTCACAATTTATGTATGTAATGTCATAGCTTATTTCCATCATCACAAAGAAAAATATTGTCAAAAAAAAGCAGATCATTGTAGATGTTCTAAGAAAACAATATTATTTAGGAACCGTATTGACAGAATCAAACTCATCTGTCTCAACCAGATTATTTAAAAACAAAATGTCATTATTTTTATTTGGTAAGGTTTGTGCAAACATGCCCATACAGTGTTTTCTCTGTGCGGCAACGATATCTCTCACAGAGGGAGCTCTTGAGCTACAAATGTGAACATAACAGACAACCAAAAAGACTGGAGGGAAAGGGACCGAGTCGGAGGAAAGAAGAGAACAAAGAGTGACTAAGATACAGGATGAGGGAAAAGACGGGGAAATCTGAGCAACATGTTTTGGAAAAGCAAAAAAGGTTTAAAGCCTTGCAATCAAGGCATCTACTATATACCTCACCTACTCCCAGCCAGTTGACCTCGATGCTGCTGGAAATGAAAACCAGGCAGTTTTCCACTGAGATTACTGAAAGAAAGAAAAATACTGAAATGCCATAAGCATGACAAATAATGTTAACGTCAATTAAATATATATATATATATATATATATATATATATATATATATATATATATATATATATATACATATATATATATATATATATATATATATATATATATATATATATATATATATAAACATATTTTTCTGAGAGGTTACAATTGCAGTATTTGAGGTTGTAGAGTACATCAGTAAACCATGTCTTACCAAATGGCTCACCGATAAGCTGAAGAACCATATGACCAAAACGCAGGGCTTCATTATCGAGTTCAAGGCACTTCTGACCACTAATGCGCAGAGAGATTTAATTGGAGTTGCTATAATTACTGTATCATCATTATTATAAGAGGTTAATGCACTACTTGGAGTGGAAACATTGCATGTTTCATGAACACACTGGACTTGTATTTGCTCCATGTACAAAGATGATACATTTTGAATCCAACAGGACAACACAAATTCATAAATAGACCTATAGATGGCTGAAGAATGTTCCTTCTTGTAAACACCATGGTCGACTTTGGGTCAGCTATGATAGATTAGGACAGACATGTTTTGATGAACACGGTATCACCACCAGTATTCCACAGAGAATTATAAGTGTCTTGTTTCTTGAACAAAATTCTTTTGCTGTTTTCAGTCTCTTTTTCGCCGACAAACTCTGCTCTGCACAGCTATAAAGTGTATTAACCCAATGTGTGTTTACGTGCTCAGTAGCATACATCAGACAGACACAATTTGCCATTAAGTAGAGCATATTTGTTTGTTAGACCTAAGTGGCGCTAAATGGATTATTTGCATGTAGCATGAGGCCAGAAAGTAACTAAATATAGTTGTAACCGCTAACGTGGCTCTTTTGTCTGCTAGAGACTTAAACTAGAAGTGTTTGCTACTGAGTAATCCTCAGCAACTGGATAATGTAACAAATACAATGCCAGATGCTGTGATTATAGATTATATTGCTGTGCCGAAGTGGCAAAACATCATAGATCATATGACCTTTGAGCTATAGCATAACATTAATAAATATGTGTCTCTTGCCATGTGTGGCATTTTTGTCAATCATGAATGATAAGCTGGTAAACAGAAACAAAATCATAAAATTAGTGACTGCATGCATGTAGCACCTTAGAAAACATTAAAGGGATTAAATATTATTAGTTACAATAAACTGATAAATTGCCAAGATAAATACTATCGTGTCACAAAAAGCACGGTGATAAAAGAAGAGGTAAAAGAGACGTCACAGAGTCAGTCTGCCCACGGCTGAGGGCCCGGGCTGCAAATGGCTGGTCACCTTTAGTGACAATTTGAGATTTTGGAACCATTAGCACAACCTTGCTGGAGGATTTCAAGCACCGATCAGGCTCATAGGGAGTTAGTAGATCACAGATATAGGCAGGAGCCTGACCATTCAAGGCTTAAAAAAAAACAGGTAAATCTTAAAATCAATTCTGACACCTTTTTGTGTATTGCTCCTGCCAGGCCGACCCAGTAAACACTGCACTTTACACAAACCATATTTCTACTGCTGCCGCCATGGCTGTCCACGACTCATTAATGAAAATGAAGATGATAGTGTGGCAAAGATGTTTATATCACAATCTTTTATTTTGCGACAATCATTCTGATATACATATTTTAAATGGTGCGTGTGCATGTGAGTGTATGTGTGTGCTGTAGGCCAGCACAATTATGTCCAAAATGATAATTATAACTATGTTGATCAATACTAAGACTATTATTAATTATCACGTTTCTTTGATTTATAGGCGAACACTTTTTCATTGCACTTTTACATTCAAATTTCACTTCCACATCATGCTACATTCCGGCTAATAATTTATTTTAATGTATGTCATTTTACTCTCCTACTTTGGACTGCAGCCGCAAGCGACCGCCTCCTGGTGGCTGGTTGTTAGTTTAGAGAGCGCTTTATTTTATATGCAGCGGAGCCTCCCATATGCGGAGCACACAAGTTAAATGGCAATCATGTTGATTTTGAATGTAGGAAGCCAAAAGCGTGATCATAATTCACACTCTAATAATTGGGCTGCTTGCAGCTGCACACACATCGACGTTGCCATACTTTATAGTACATATGTAAAAGCTGAGGTTTTGCTTTTGCTTCATTTTGTAGATTCTTCACCCTCTTTGTGACTGATCCCTGGTCAATCAAGTAAGGGTTTGGGTCTCTTGGTTCTAGAAATGTCAAGGGGAGTGTCCCTCGGAGGTCAGCTGTGTGATAAGGTGCTACTTTGAAGTTGTGAATGAGGTTGGAGGCATAAGTTAACCTCTGTTAGCGAAAATGACTGCCGCACCTCTCCGGTGACACAAGTCATGTGCTTTCGCTGCCTCCAGAACACCGTGTTCCTGTGAAAGCAAGTCTGGTTTGTATTCAACATTTAAAGTCTGTTATTTACCTGCATCGTTATGTTGAAATTAATCCGTTTATATTTACTTGTTTACTGAAAGTTAATGTCTGTAGTTTTATCAGTCATTTAGCCGCTGAGCTAAGTCATTAACAAACTGTAATTAATTAGGGTTTTTACTATGTGTGGCTTTCACAAAGATACCAGAGACTTTGCATCTGTTAATTTACCTTGATGGGGGTAGAGTTGAGATTTTACTCAAAATATCCTCCAGCAGAGCCATCTCCTTCATCCGACATCTCACTCTTTCAACAACCCAGACGGCTCTAACCACGGTGTTCGTAAACAACGCATCAGTATCTTTCATGCATCAAATACCTTGTCTCTGCAGCCACCCAGTACACTCCTAACTCCTAACTTCCAGTTGTTTTTGTGACACTAGAACTGTACCACAACAATACCACATAAAAATATACCTTGGAAAAGAGAAATAACCATCTTCTAGTAAGTCTATGACAAGCATTTAGATGGTTGATTGTCAGTCGAGTGGGGGTAAACCATTGTGCCCCTGTGAGTTCCTGATTCTTTTTATTGCAGAGGGCAGAGTCTCGCGTATAGCACCAGCACATCACCCTGACTGATTTCCTCAGCACTTCCTGGGAAATTGTCATCACCCCAGGTCAATGTCTAAACTTTCCCATGCATCAAAATATATTGTAATTGACTCCATTTGTAATTCCTCCAGAGATCTGGCACTGGGCTGCAGCTCTGATGGCTGCCGAAAGCAATAAAGTCTCACAGACATGACCCCCATTGTAAACAAGTCCTCCTTCCAGAGTGGGAGGTACAGTAAAGTGTTTTTTTTTTTTTCGTGTCTGGCTCTACGCCTGCTCTTTGGCTCCAGCTCATACTTCCATTCAAATGTTGAAATTTCACAATTATGCAGTTCCCATGTCAGGTTTTATTCTTCTTGGCTCATGTGCTTCTACTCCATTATAGATCCTGAAAGCAGTTTTAAGATATTGGATGACCCGATGCAAAATATATTTCATGTTTTTATATATATATATATATATATATATATATATATATATATATATATATATATATATATATATATATATATATATATATAGTTTTAACTTATATAATCTCTAGAACTTAAAAGACTGAAAGTGCTGATATTATCATGGCCGCACTCCGGCAGCCGTACAGACTTAATTCCACTGAAGATAAATAGTGTCCACCTGAGGACAAATTGTAATGACTTTGGTGATCATAATCAAAATGTAAATGTTTTCAGCGCTTTGGTTGCTGACTAAACGATGACGTTGGCATGTAGCTGAAAGTGCCGCTGTGCCAGCATTGGTACAGCATCAGCGCATTTAACATACAACATATGCATCTCCATAATATTATATTAAAAAACAATATTAATTACATCTTGATTTATTGAAAAGGCTTGGGTGTGTGATCCCTGCTGCATTAGGCATTTGCAGATTGAACATATTTTAA
>NW_027176015.1:0-18540 GCF_023055335.1 Clinocottus analis | reverse complement strand
TGTGTTTGCTCATCCAACAAGCTGAATTGCAGGACAAGACGGGTTCGCGTGTGTGAGTTATGCAGGAACGCCGATGTGGTTGTTTAAATATTGGGACTCATGTTGTGGAGCAGGTGTTGCTTTGTCCGTTCGATTGAGGTGGTTACTACTTTATGCAAATATGATATAAAATGAAGACCAGAGCAGTTTTGAAATACATGTATAAAAGGTTTCTGTTTTTTTCATTTATTTTTTTCAAAGTTAAGCACAAGACAAGTAATTGGTTGCGTAATGCTGTTAGGGCTACAACTAGCGGTTCTTTCAGCAAATAACCTGCTGATTATTTTCCTGATAAATTTGTCTATAAAATGTCAGAAAACAGGTAAAAATGTCCCCCAGAGATATTGAGTTTGAGATGACGTTTTCAAATGTCTTGTTTTGTCCGACCAAGAGTTCAAAACCCGAAAATATTGTATTTATAATACTAGATTATATGAAGGAAACCAGCAAATTCTCACACTGGCAAAATTTTAACCAGAGAACTACGGAATTATTCTGAAAACAATAAGCATATTTTTATATTGAATATTAAAATGTTTGCCCATATATGTTCTGTAAAATAAATAACATGACATAATCGTTTTATTTGAGTTGTTCTTTAAATAATTAATTTGTCGCTGTCCAATCCAGGAATTAAAAAAAACAAACTTTAATATAGTTATATGGTTAGTTTAATTTACTTTAAACTGTCGATCAACCCAGATGTGTTACTGACTCAATTAAGTATCAGCATCTAACTCACCTAACTCGAACTGGAATTTAAAAGTGGTTTCAGTCACTGTTATTTATGAGGTACTAATACATTTTATTGCTTTGAGATGGAACAATAATTATAGGAGTCATGGCACATTAATGATAAAAAACTGTCCATAATGATTGTAGATAGAATATGTGTTGCCTTTGAACAGTAAAGGGGACATTGTGCATGTTGCCTAAGTGGTGATAGTTTATGAAAAGACTTTCTCTCTTTCTCATTGACTAGATAGTAACTCCCACTCTGGTTCATACATACAGTAAGCTAGTTTTAGTTTGGCGTATCATCACAATTACATAATTCTCAGGGGATTTTTATGAGTGTAAATAAGTGTATAAACCTTTGTTCTTGTTCTCGGAGTGGTAACTAAGGCCTGACTGTAGAAGAACTGAGATGCCCTGATGTATCTAAAAAGAGGATTTGCAGACACAATCTTCTGTCATTGTGTTGGGCTGGTTGAGAAGACTGAGCAGCCTTGTGTTTCAGAAGGCCGCTCTATTTTTCTTTCTTCAGGCAGCATTTCTTTGTCTTCTCCTCTGCCGGCTGACTAGCACTGGATGTTGCTGCTTTTGTGTCTGAAAAATATAAACATAACATACTGAGGCAAGATAAAAGAAACAGAAGAGGCTGACTCAGAAGGCTCTGATGGACGCTCGCAGCTTGACAAATAGATCATTGTAAACACCATCATTCCACCATAGATGGTTGTCCCTCCAAATGGAGAGAGTCAGATTTATGTTGCTTGTTGTTTAACTATATAGAAAAAAAAAGGTCTACATACATATAACCAATGCAGTGTTCATGTAGCTGGTAATATAAGAGTGATACAGGGCATTTTAAAAGGGTAATGTCTTGTTTTTACTTCGTAAAACCAGAAATTCTAACCCAAGTGTAATGGGGATAGGACACATCGACTGAAATCATTAGCATGTCCAGCTAAGTAGCTTATAGTAAGCTAGTTACTGCAAGTACATCATTAACTAACTAAATTATATTGTTGGGATACTAGTTTACATTAGAGAAAGCTGAAATTAAAAGAATGAAAGACTAACTGGGAGGATGCGACTCAAGAAATAGTCGAGACACAATCTGCAAGAGAGAAGACACCTCACTCTGTTTGGGTAATAAAAAACACCTGATAGTACAGTGGTGTTACAGAGCAAAGCGTCTTACCTCACAAATGATCCTGGGACATTTTGAACTCGGACGCATCTTATATCAATTTGCATTAAATATTGTCTTTCCATTCATTTAAATATTCTGTCTGAACTCACATTAAGACATAAGTTATGATGAACTACTATGCCTGTGTTTTATATATACACTTGATTTTAATTTACACTAAGCTTTCTGTTATAACAAACTGCATTTTCTTGATTAATATGTCCACGTAGATCAAATGTAGAGAGAAAGAATTTAAGAAATTAAGAAACAAACAAAGAAAAATACAATCTACAGTAATGACAGAACACACACAGTCTCCCTTCAGCTGCACAAGGACATGTTTTCCCCTTCAGTATGAGTTGCCTCTCAGGGTATTTCAGCCACAAGAGCACCCTGTGAAGTGTGGATCAAAGCCACTTCACAGACGTCCGTTGACAATCCATGATTACATGACACACAGCCCAGCCTGTTCAACTGTTAATATTTTAATAAACCCTGCCTTGTGAACAGTCGGTGAAGAGCCCCCTGAGGGAAAGGGTTTCTGTGTAAACACGGATCCTTTGACTCTACCTGGTTGTGCGTTGTTTTGCTGCGATGAGGGATCTGCTGCGTTGGCAACGCTGGAACTATCCTCCTCCTCCTTGGAGAGGGGGCATTCAAGTCCTCCAGCAGCTTCTAATAGACTCTCCCTTGAGAACTCTGAAGGGGGCAGAAAGACAAATGGAGGGTGGGTTGAAGGTGAAGTAGAAAAAAAAACAATACACTTTCCATCACACCGCATGGATAAAAGTACCTTATTTTCTATATTCTCTGTTTAATTATGTTCGGGTACAGAACTTCACCATGATAATAATCAATGTCACCTGACATTTACAGCTGCATGTTTTCTAGTAACACTGTGTGAATTCAAAAGGCTGACCTAAAAGTGAAGCCAACCTCCACTGGATTAGTTTTAATGGTGATTGATTTGTTTTCCCAGCTTCCCCTTTGCTCCTTTCATCTGTACTGAGAACATTAATAACAGCTCCTCCATAACATGGGAGCAATCTATTAAAAACGGTCATAGTTTTTGTGGTTGTGTTCAAGTGAATTAAAAGGAAAATAGACACAATTAACTACTAGAACAACAAGAATAGAATATCGTATTCACACAAATGGGACAGATGTTGAATCACTGCGACCTTTGCCCACCAAAATCTAATCAATTCATCCTTGAATCCAGTTGAACGTTTGTGCCAGATTTGCTTCAACTAGCTGAAGGCGTTCCTGAGACATCGCGTTGATGAGAATGAACCGGACGGACAGACAACCCTGACATCATAATGCCTCGGGCGACGGCTGTCGCCGGCGTGGCGGCATGAAAATTACATTTTGGCACTTGAGAAAAGCAGCCCTCATAATGCATTAGTGGTGGGTAATTACTGAGTGTGTACAGTATGTGCTGTACTCAGGAAACCATCCATTCACCTGCCATTAAAGTTAATTATTTGTCCTGAGCTTAAAAGCTGATTCCCGTTTTCTCATCAGCTGTTGAGGTATTTGCCACGCTGGCACTTTGAACCTGGTAAGTGTTTTCATTTCATTAATGGTTTAATTATAGGCTCCTTTTGCAAAGAGTTAGATGAGTATGTCGATACCACTCTTGTGTCTGAATTACATATAAAGCTACAGTATGCAGCCGGTTAGCTTAGCTTAGCATAAAGACTGTACTCAGGGGGATATCTACCCTGACTCAGTTCGAAGAAAACCAAATCCATCTGAATCCAAAATCCATCTACCATCTATCATGTTACAGCAGATTGTTTTAATCTATACAAACCATGTGAAATAATGGCACACGCATAACAATGCTTTGCCTTGCATGTATAAGAAACGTGACAACATGGGGAATTGTGAGCAAAGGTGTTTATCTCAATCTTTTAGTTTCACTTTTTTTAATTCCTCTCTAACTCCCAAAGCCTATCATTAATTTTACATACACCCCTTCCAGGCATATTTTAGCTTTCTGCCTGATTTTCTGCTTCACGTTATCGCTCCCAATTTTCCCCAATTCTACATCCTTCCTTCATAATAATTGTGATGAAAAAGGACTCGCCTCATCTGCTCTTTTCTCATGGAATCACGCCATCTATTTTTCAGAGGCCACAGCAGTGACCTCCTTATCTTTCCTTCCCTTTTGCATCCTCATGTATCAGTCCTTTCATTCTTTTTCTTTACTTCTTGCCCTATATATATATATTTTTGACATACTCAATTTTGACTCTCTTTATTCTATTTTCTATTTAAGTTGAAAATTTAAATTGACAAAAACTCACTTTGCTTCATACCTGATCAGTTTAGATTGTGTGTCGGAAAAAGACAAAACATATTCTATGGCAAGATACAATGGAATACATTTACAGCTGAGGTTTCATTTTGAAGGACTCTTGTGTTGTAGGTTTTAAAAGAGGTTTGTGTTGCTGAAAAGGCAGACACAATGCACTAGACATTCAGATCAACGTACCCTCCATTTGGCAGCGCAGCTTCTCAAAGGCCTCTGCCGTGGCCTCGTCATCATGTGGGAGCTCCTCTCCGGGGGGAAAGGAGTCGGGGCTGGGCCGGTCCGATAGGCAGCTCTCTGAGGAGCACTCGTCCCCGGCTCCCTGCTGTTGCCTGTACAAGTGATGCTCTACCATGAACTGCAGCTCTGGGAGGAGAGAGAGGTGGAGATAAAAGAGGTGAGAGGGAAGCGGGGAAAATAAAAGTTGGTTGAGAGCGAAGAATCAACAGGGGAAGGAGAGGAAAGATGAGAAGGGAGAGGAGTGGATTGGAAGAAATAGTGTGATTTCCCCCAACAAATCATCGGGGAAAGGTTGGAAGGAGGATGAGCAAGAAAAGTTGATCGAGATGACGGGAACCAATGGGAGAAGAGACGTGGTATGAGCAGTACACGGGAACGTGAGATGAAGGAAGAGACTCAATGAAATACAGCACTTTAAAAGAATATTGTAGGTTAAACATTCTTAATGAACGAGCAAGATCTGATTAACATCCAGCAGTGTTTGAAGTGAGGGGGCAGGTAAAGATACATCAGAGTTGGGAGATGATTTGTTTAATCATTTTCTTCACTTACCTTCATCCACGGTTTCATTACTCTTAATCGCCTTGCAGTGGGAAACTAAAGCGCACCGATTATCTCCTCTTTCCATTAGGAAGCGACTCATCACACTTGAAGCTATTAAGCTGTGAAACTAATTGAAGAATAAACCTCCAATAGCACTAGCTTGTACTTATCTTCTCATTATCGTTCCCTTGCTTAGGTATCTTTGTTGCAACGTATTCACTATTGTATTGCATAAATCATTACATTATGTATTTGTGTTAAATTGGATGTTGACTTAAATTTCATTGCATTGCAGTGACACAAAAAAGAAGAAAAGTCTTCAGTTGTAGTCAAATGCTGGGTTCTGTGTGTGTATCATCTTCATGTTTTCTTCAGGTGGTCACAGGACCCCTTGTGCCCTAATCTCCCAAAGACACACTTTGAAGCAAAAAAAATGGAAATTGGGAGAAATTCTGGTCAGAATAATGAGTCTCAGCTACGACAAGCGCAGCACTGTGTGGCTCCAGGGTTGAAATAGGACACTCAAAGTAGACCAAAGTCCAACTATTAGCTCAGCTCTTTCACCAAGTAAGTTTACTTTGCCAGACATCGGACTTCCTCGACTCGATTGGACATGCTAATAGCTTTGTCACATTAAATGACGTGTTGGAATTTTTTACATTTTGTCTTAAAACCAGACTGATGTTCCCATATGCATTCTTGTATTTTATACTCTCCAAACCTCAGGACAAGGCCTCGACGAGCATAGGCCAACAGATCCTTTGTGGTCTATTATCGGTGTGTATTGTCATTTAACACAATTACTGCAATACTTTGATGGGAGATGAAGTTTTAATTGTTAATATATGCGAGTTTCAATATACTTGATAATCAGATTATCATATTATCTCTCAGTTAAAAACATATCATTTTAGATGTAGGTACTAGTGATTCAGAAAAACACTTTTCCTGTTGTTTAACGGCTACTGAAAGTGTGATCAGAGACATAAAACATCACACATAAAAGTAGATAACTCACTCTACCTTTCATTGTAGGTGTTCCCTTGGGCCCTTTTCGCCGCTGTCGAGGGGAGTTCAACAAGGCTGCCTGTAATACATCAATGTTTCTTATCAGCTGGGCAGAGAGCCCAAAGATTCAGGACATAGTTTATATACAGATGGAGTCAATTTAAAAAAGAAACTGAATTCCCATAATTACATTTCTCTAGCTTTCTGTAAGAGCATGAATTAAATTACCTTGTACAACTGGTTTGGGAGACGATCTTCATCTATTTCTGCAAGAAAGCAAATTCACAGTTACGTATACAACACACACTACAACAATACAAATATAGGACCTAAAACAAATACGGAATGACCAAGCAAACATTGTGCAGCCTTGTGGCTGTCCATAATAGCAGAGTTGACCTCTTCAGCGTGTCAGTGTACAGTCGCTGCAGTGCTGCTGGCTCTCCAGACACCAGAGTGCATGCAAGGTGACCTCGGGCCAGATGGTTATCTGACACACTGCAAGCCAGCTGCAAGTGTTTGTTCCATCAAGCATGGTTGGTGAAATTGTTTTTATTATTCTCCACTCTCCTTTTTTTTTAACGCTAATCCACTCTCGTCCTCTTCCTGATAGATCCCTGCATGCAGGCAACTGCTGATGATATAAACAGTAAAACCGTGTTTATCCAAAACCCCTTAAGGGAAGTAAGTGTGTAGCATATTAAAGTGTAGTCTGGAGCTGAGGTGATTTACAATGCGTCGGTAGTGTTTTAGGTATATAAAGCTCAAATGATTGCAGTCTAAAGTGAAATACAACAGTCCTGCAATTGTATACCTTCTTGTTATGTTTCTAATATTTTACCATCCTATTTATATAAATGACAGTTGGTTAAATCACAGAAACAGTTCTCTGTATTATGTATACAGTTCAAGAGCATCATAAACACCCTAATAAAGTTGAATCAACACTTCTCTAAAGCTGAAGTTTCAACAACAACAAACACATTATAACCTTCATTATGGTTAGGTTTATAGCAGGACTCTCCTGTGTTAGTTTAAGCTGGATGTGACTAATAAACTGGCAGCTGGGTGTATATTACTACAGCAAAAGAAGCTGCAGTGTGTGCATAACCATGGCTTTAGAGATTATTTTTGTTCAGGAAATCTCCAACATGAAACTACACTAACGTGAAACACATGTGGCTCCAACTGGATTAAGATTGATCATCTGGAGTCAATATGTGAAACTGGATTCTGTGCTCACGAAATGAAAAGACTGGAATAGAAACAAAAACGCCGTTGACTGGAGTACAGTACAACCATTAACTGTAATCAATAGTGATTGCGTTGAACGCTCATCCACCGTGTTTCCAGCCGAGGAACTTTTTTCTAGGACACCACCTTGTTGCTTGGCAACCTATGCATCCCTAGGCACTAGGAAGGCACCGTGTGTGTGTGTGTGTGTGTGTGTGTGTGTGTGTGTCTGTCTGTCTGTCTGTGTGCATGCCTGAGTGCGTGCGTGTGCATATATTATTCCTACTTAAAAGTATGCACTAGGTTGTTCAAAATGTCAGTGATGTGCTGGTTTCTTTATTCATTTCTCTCTCTCTCTCTCTCTCTCTCTCTCTCTCTCTCTCTCTCTCTCTCTCTCTCTCTCTCTCTCTCTCTCTCTCTCTCATTCTTTCTGCAACAAAAACAAAGTTATTCACGAGTGGTGAATAAAAATCTGACACAAAAGCCATAACATTTTATTTCAAGAGGGATTCATCTTTATGCCCTGCGTGTTTATGTTGATGCTTTAATCTGAATCTTATTTTTAGTGTCTTCCAGGAGTTTTAGAAGGTTCATACAAACATCATGGATTTTGTTTCAAATCAAATTCATACATTTTCCATGTAGGAAATATGCAGTCTTGAAATGTTCTTTAAGTTAGAGAGTAAAACCTAAAGATGAAGAAATGCTATTGACAGACAGCTGTCAAACTATGGCAGTCTGAAAATGTAGTTGTATCCCATTGGTGCAATATGAAATATGAAACATTTTATTGAACCATAAAAAAGTTCCACACATGTTTGCAAAAAGAGAAAGTAAATATCTTAAAGACGTATGTAAGTCAAACACATTCCGAAATAGAAAATAATTTCAGTAAAAGGGTTCATCTGTGATTGCAATTTTGAGATGTTTTGACTGTGTAGCTTGCGCATGTTTTGTGATCAGTGTAGGCGTAATATTCTATGGCTTCAGCCCACACCTTTTGAGTCCCCGCAAGAATCCATTTTCGACATCCAGATGCATGCTATGAATGCATGACTACGGCACTGCTTTTACTTTTAAGGTGATTTATGTTGGTGCGCGCGCGCTTCCGTAGCCTCACAGACTGCTAGCTTCAGTTGTCAACGAGCAGCGCTGCTCTCGCGAGCTGCTTCACCTGAAAAAAAAAAAAGCTCTCACACCGTCAGCCTCCGCGTCCAGATTGAAAGTTAATCGCGCATGCGCAGATCACTTTAAATCAGTATCCAGAGCTACCAACCCTCACGGTTTGGCAGTGTAACACACGCCTTTGCATGTTTTCACACGCTCACACGCTCACACAACCAATGTCTCGTGGCAAAAAAAAAAAGAAAATTAAGATTTTGGGCCGAGATGCGTTTGTTCCTTTTCAAACTCCCCGACGATAGATAGCGCTAAGGAGCGCATCTGTAAACCTGTCCGCTGCATGCTCATCATATTTACCCCAACGAGTCCCGAAGTCAGCAACAGAAGACACAGCTGCGGGAGAAACTCAGGAGGAGCAGAGAGACTGAGGTATCGGGGCTCTCAAGTGTCTCGCGTTGAGCGTGACTGTCACTCATTTCGGTCTTAGTCACGCCCTCCCGCCACACAGCTGTCCAGCAGCAAAATCTCACTCCAAAGTTTATTGAAAAGTTGGCAGCTCTGCACTAGTTTTTACTTCCTTATTGAATTTGGCACATAATGCGATTAATCAGTTAATTGTTTTCAACGTTGCCCAACCCTCTCTCTCTCTCTCTCTCTCTCTCTCTCTCTCTCTCTCTCTCTCTCTCTCTCTCTCTCTCTATATATATATATATATATATATATATATATATATATATATATATATATATATATATAGTGTAGATTGTTAGTAGTAGCAGTAGCATAGCAGCAGTAGTACTATAAAATCTTTCACTCGGCTCATATGCAGATTCTTTTCTCTGTGTATCGAGGCCATCTGTGCTGCAGAATGAGAAAAAAGGCCAATAAAGAAGGCCGTTCCAGCAGTGATGAGTCTATCACTGCAACTCCCAGCTGACTGGTTGTCTGTCACAAAGCCAGATGGGAACAGAGTCAGTCTTCTGACTCCACTTTATTCCGCCAAGCATTTCTAATTCAGCTGCCGACTGTAGCTGGTGTCGATTGATATTTCGTGTATTGCATTTGATGAAGAATAATGAGAAAATAAAAAAATAAAAAAAGAAAGCGCTTGCACTCTGTCTTCAAACTAAAATAAAAGAAGGTCTTAAAACACAGTCAGTCATGCAATATATACATATATATATATATATATATATATATATATATATATATATATATATATATATATATATATATATATATATATATATATATCTTCCTGCATTGCAACTATATTTATAGTTCAGAATATCTCAAACTGGAAGTTTCAATTCTCGATCAACTAAGTGCAGCGAGAACAAGTGAGATAACGTATTATGTAATGACCTTTTTTAAAACAAAACCTAAAAAGGGGCAGCAACATTTTTTAATTTGATTGATTTTGTGGTGGAGAGAAAGCAGTAAAATCAATGTGTAAAATCAATTAACTTAATTTACAAGAACAATGTTGTCAGGATAATTTTGTCAAAGTTGCCTGACGCAGCACTAATTCACATTTTCTTGAGGAGATGTTCTCTTACAAAGAAACTAAAGCTTGTAGTTTTAGTGTTTTTTACACTCATAGTGCCAGCAGGGCGAGCTGAACACGAGGATATATTTTATCATGTCACAGTTCTCAGATAAAGGGAGAATCTGAAAGATGAAGAAAGTCAAAGTGAAGAACGATTAGTCCTGCAGTTTGCATAAGAAGACAGGTATAAACCACAATGCTCATTAGTACAGCATGCACACGATATTTGAATTTGGTAAGGTATAAAGTCATAAACACTGTGCATATGTGGATCCACCCCTTATTCACAATGGCAGTGAATGGAAAACGGACATGAGTGTCATCACTGTAACTTCTGAAAACCCTACTTCCTTTATGTTGCATGTGTGTGTATGAGTAAGATGAGTCAAGACATTTTGCATATTCTTGCTTTGCGATTCATACATTTTCTATGTATGAAGTGCTTCAGGTGGCAGCACTCACTCTGCCACAGAGCAGCTGCTGCTGATGCTTGTGGAGATGAAATGATCTCAATTAAAAGGAACTAATTCAACATGATCGTTTTATGTGAGATTTGTGGTTATTTACTCAGCTTTATGTTTAAATTGTAGTTGTCAGGTGCATTTATAGAGTATTATAATATTCTATAGCCATTATATAATATAATAATCTCTTATAGTGTCAATATGTGTATCTATTATCCAGTGGCAGTCCCAGAACCTTCTAAGCCTTCTACACAAATACACTACATATATAATAATTATTTTTTGTCTATTAGCTTATTTTCTCATGTCACAGCTGCCTTCATCTGTTCCTCTGCTCCTCAAGGCCTCTCGTATGGCTTTTTGGGATCTGTTTAACAGCATTTTTAATCAAATCACATTTTCCTTTTTTTTTATTTATGTAAGATTAGCCTGGTTAAAACACATGGAAGAGGCTTCACGAGACCCTCGACGTGTGATTGGTAACAGGGCCCGTGTGACCATTAACATGCGCTGTGATTGTTTATGTGAGGTTTATGTGTGTCCGGTGAGTGAAATGCTGATTATGTTACTGTTGTTTGACATTTACAGTCGTATTTAATCATAAACTAGCCACAGCGCTGTTGTTGCTGCTGCATCTTGTGGTGCTGGTGCTTCTCCCCGCGGCCTCTCCTTGGTGCTGGGAGAGGTTGTCACCGGCGCAGCTGTTCTGCAATGTCATGTCCGCACTGTGCAGGGTCAGTGTGGCGGTTTTGTTTGTTAGATTTGGACAACATGCATTTTTGTTGACCCGACGGGGTTGGGCTCTCCCTTGCTGTGCTGACCCTCGCCGTGCGCCGCGACCGGCTCGAGGTCGGCTTGGAAAAACTCGGGCCGAAGCTGGCACGCCGGCTCCGGCCGCATGCTTTAGAGCGCCCGTGCCCAGACCTCGCTGCTTCCCGGGGCCGTGGAATGTGTGTTTGCTGTGACTTCTCGCCCCGGATGGTGGATGAACTGTATGAATGCGCCAGGTATTGAATGTGTTGTCTGTGACAGTCACTGCAGGGACACTTTTTCCTTCCAGTGCGCCCGTGATGTGGACTATACGGCACTCATTGAAGGCCTAGGTCTAAAACCACAGCCCGGCACTGCTATTACCCCTGCCAGGAAGAGTGAGTGTGCACGACACCTTTGCCTATCTTGTCCTCATTGGTGTCTCAATGAGGGTTGACCAATAGTGGGTCGTATTCATCCAATCACACAACACAGCAGTGGTTGTTGCAGACACACCTGATAGAGATCTGCACTCTACTCAGTGTGCCTTTGTAATTTCAAGTGTTTTTACTGTTGCTACATCTGGATAACCTGCTGCTAAGAAAACCATTATCCAGTTTGGGAACAGAGTACATCCATTCATCTATTTCTTTCAAAGGACAAACACTCGAGCACTGCTGTAGCTCTTCATGAAACACAACATACCAAAATCAAAGTTTCTATAACGTTGTATGTACTAAAATGATAGAATTGATTATTCTGGTTTTGTCAGACGTTTTTTTTATCCACCTCGAGTTGTCTATTTCAGACATGAGCGCTCCTCTACAGGAAATATCTAATGTGGCACAGCGTGCATCTCAGCTGGCTGTACTTCTGTTTTGTGTCTGTTCCTCTGATGTGCTATTGGGGTTCACAGTGCACAGGGCAGAACAATCGGCAGAGCATTAAATAATGCAGAGCTCTGTCTGATGTGGGGCACAACATTACTGCACAAGCACAGCTCCCCTCCCTCGTCATCATCATATCTATTCCTCCCCACCCCATTCCCTTCCTCTCTCGCACATCCTCGTTCTTACACACTCATAACTGTAACTGTCTGAATCTCTGATTGTGTCTCTGTTGGTTTTAAGGTTTTTTTTTAACTTGTATCTTTTCCGTGGCAAGGCTTTTTATCTCATAAGTTCTCATTTTGATGACACATACACATGTATACACACACATACACACACACACACACACACACACACACACACACACACACACACACACACAAACGAACAAACACAGATGCAGCTCGGTGTGAAAATATAAATCCATCAAAAGTCACACAATTCTTCTCTAAAATTAGTTTTTACTCCCCAAACATTGTTGAGGGCAAAAATATAGCCAAACATGTTCTGCAGTAGACTGCAATAGATCTATCAATTCCAGAATTAAAACTGGTTTTGTCCCAATTTGTTGAAGAAATATTTAGAAGCTTTGCTTTTATCCCAAGGCGTCTTCACCCGCGTCTTCTGCCATAGAAAACTAACTTGCAATAAAATCTGAATTCAGTTCAAACTTTCTTTTCTGTTATTTACTTTTGTACGGGTAAAGCACAACACAACCAAAGAAACAAACAAAACCCAAACACGTTTAAAACTCATGTAAAATGACAGGTAGCAATATAATATAACGTTGGATAAACAACACGTTTCCTCTTCACCTTTAATCTTAGCTACGTTGTCTCACTTTCTTTCTCCCCCATGCCTTTCACTTCACAAATTATTTCACTAATCGATCGCCTCATAAGTCTCTTCTCTCTCTTTTCTTCTTCTTGCCTCTGATCTATTGAGCAAGGCGAAATGTTCAAGGTTTTCTCTGCTATTTCATTCAGAGATCAAGGTTGACTCAGAGATACCCTGCACGCGCTCAGTGTCCAATTACTAAATGAAAACACGGACACATGTAATTAAACACAGAGACACATTAAGCAAAGAGATCGAATACTTTTTTAATCAGACCCAATTAGAACGACTGTTGTTTCAATATAAAAACACTCAACTCTAAGAGATAACATGCTGTGAGTTAAACAATACAACATTGTCAGTCTCTGCTTGTATCCTCAATGACGCATCAGCTCTTCCTTTAATCCCACGAAACAGAGAATACCACCTTCGGTTTTCTCACTTGGAGAAACTTACACTCACCGCCCTATATTCCCAGCTGATCATCCTTTTAATTTGGGTCACATTACACACTTACACATCGAAGCACAGCAGAGGCAGTGGGGGAGGCGCTGGATGACTCACAGAAGAAGGCAACTCTCCAGAGGAGCACTGTTGTGTTTGATCATTACAATCCCGTGAGAGGACACACACACACACACACTGCTGTTTTTGTTGCTCTAATGCAGCAGGAAGATTCACGTGGGTGCAAAATGTACTTAAGATACTGCAATACAGCAATCACAATAAGAAATATGAATGCCTGAAGAATATTGTGACGACGCTAACTTGTTATTTTTTGGGGATTTATCTCCCATCTGGGAATAAAAAGCTCAAGGTTAAGATGTTTAGGTGATGTTTAGTTTTGGTTGCCTGTTAGTTGAGCTGCATATGTAGAGTCTGAACACCAGAGATGAACGGTTAGTCTACAGCAAAGTGTTGACTAGTAATTTTGATACTTAACTGAAACCTCTAATTTCCACTAACCTGGAAGTTTGGTTTTACTCTGTATGATCATCTTGCCACTTATTCTATTAATGTTCTCCGTCTTCAGTAACTTGGAGAGTACACTTACCAAAAGCAATCTTGGCCAAAATTACAAAGATAAGACCCAAGATTTAATAAAACACAATCATCAATGACGTTTCTAGATAAACACAATGACCAAAGTGACAAAAATAGCCTGCGTGTGTGCATGTGTTTGCATTTCAGTGCCTTACCAGGTGAGGATTGATCACTGGATGCCACTAACGTGGCAGGCGTGGGTCTGCGTCTTCTGATCTGAAAAAGTGAGAAAGAAACCATGCATAAACGACTTCTTAAAAACGTTCATTTGAAGGTTGTTCTTGAAGGTCTTTAAGATTGAAGTAAAATATAAAAATCTTGTCTGATGTAATTCATCACAGGCTATGGCCTCTCATGACATATATTGACTCAACCAATCACAAATGCTAAGCAGTGCACTGAATCGTGTGTCATTGCTCAGCCAATCAGGGAGAGGCGAGCGCTGCTCCCTCAGTGCCAGTCGTCTGGACAACACAGCATCCACTTTCTCTCATGATGCTGGCAGCTCTTGACACAGCCTGTGAGCAATGCTGGATCTCAACAGTGCAGCGAGATCAGCAGGGAAGTCTGCCACCTACTTGCTTCTTGGCTCACGACGAGTGGAGTGTGGCAGCTATGAACCAATTCATCACATTTCACTGGGCTATACAGCAGAGAGTCTAAACCTACGGTACGAGTGTTAGAAGGATCTGCCAGTGGATGTACAAACTAGAGTTACAACCTTTGTTATTTATTTATTTTATTTTATTTCGATAGACACATAACTTAGCAAAAATGCTTTTCAATTGAAACTTCCATTGTTTTCTATCCTTTTTTTTTTTTACACATACAAACATACAACATACCCCTCCCAACCACCCACCCCTCCCACTGGTACACCCACCGAGAGCACAGGAAAATATATACACAGGAATAAATAACCTTTCTTATTTTTAACTGCAAAAACATCGAAGCATCCAATCAGTAAAATATAAGAGAGGGGAAGAGGAGGGGGGCGCTGCGCCATTGTGATTGGTTGAAAATGAGAGTGCCATGTGATTGGCTACAGATCGCTCCATATTGAAAACAAACACATTTATGGATCTAAGCACGGCAGGGGAGTCTCAAAAAAAGCCCACACACGTGAAGCCATTCACAAACAAATGCAGTGCGATCCACAAATAAATACAAACACAATCCACAATCAAATAGAAAAATCAACACACAAATAAATGCAGAAATATATTTGTGATTTTTCTTTTAACATTTATATAAATCATTGGAATGCATTTGTCAATCCTGTGTGCATGTGTAAATCGAATACATTTGTGAATTGTTCTGTGCGCATTTGTGAATCTGTCTGTGGACATTTGTCATAATTGAGACACACACACACACGCACGCACACACACACACACACACACACACACACACACACACACACACACACACACACTAATGCACTCCTCACAGAGCTGACAGGGTTGCTGACTAATGTTGGAAGGTGTGCTAGCTCCAGTCCTCCATGCATCTGTTCGAACTGCTGGTTGTGCACTTTTAAAGCTGTGTAGTCTTCTTCAGCCGTGGAGCCTGACCCTGACCTCAGCCTGCACACTGGAGCATCACATTGTATTTTGTGAGACAGTTCAAATAGCTAGTTGTTAAACTCCTTTCACTTGAGATGAGAAACTAATGATCAAAGTGTTGAGCTGTGCTGTGAGTCTGGAAAGCAAAAAGATAGAACTCCTTTTTGTTGCAGGTGCATTCACAGTTGAAAGAAAGAAAACTAAACGACAGAGGAGAATCAGAAAGTGAATCGTTGCCCTTGGATCCAATTTGCAGGTTTGACTTTCAGGCTGTGCGGTGTTGAACAAAATGTGTGAGGAAATAATTATTAAATAACAGAAAACATCACTTTAGACTCTGTTCAATCAAAAATACAGATGTAGCTGGAGAAATGAAATGCAGTAATGAAAACTGAGCAGTCAGTATTATCTCATTAGCCTAGCCTAATTAGGTATTCAGATTGTAAGAGGCTTCATCTTCATTACCATGGAGCAGAGGAGTAGGGGAAGGTTGAGAGAATAAGAAGAGGCATGGAGTGACTGTTCTTCTTTTTAACAAGCAGGCAGCGATTTAATAAAGTGTTTTACACTTTTCCAAGACACGCGAGTCAACCTTTCAGTGTTAACTTTCTGCGGCGCTGCTACTTTCATTTCCATATCCGTCACTGATGTGACTGAACTCCCAGTAAGTCTGTGGTTTGGCTGACATAAAGGTACTGGTAGATTTATCCATGCACAAAATTGAGCCTCCTGTCATTGGAAAGCAATCTAATGCTGAATCGCTCAAGCGACTGATGTACCTTTATCTACCCTCAAGCCGCACAGGAAATGTATCGTAGGAAGTGTGAATCCTTCATAATACAGACGATTCCACTGTTCTCTTCTCTGTCTGCATGTTGGGATGTTCTTTTAAGCAGAGGTCACACTTGTGTGACCTCTGACTCGACTGATGTCAGATGGGGATTGCAGCCGATAAATATTTCAACCATGGTTGGTTTTACAACTAATTTATCTTTGACAAATGGTGATCATAAAACTAGTTGCATAAACATCTTCCTGGAACCAATGTATAATTGATTCAAAATGTTGTTTCCACAGCACTGTGAAATCTCTGTGATCAGTCAGCAGTTACGGAGCCACATCATAACTTTAAAAAGAGGGTCTGAAAGCGCTCTGGAACTCTATGAGTGTTACAACGCTGTTACTTATGGGTCTCCTGTCAGCTGTTTCCCAATCAAGGTTTAAGAATATAAACTGTGTTTTGCACTCCTGGATTCAAGGTCATTGAACAGTCTCTATAGGTCAGGTCAGAAATATCTGTGGACAGTTTGAAATCATTATGTTAATGTTGATTTTTCCTGCTCAAATGTTCTCTTTTACAAGTTTTGTTTGAAGGTATAATGATGTGATTTGATTTGCATCTTTCTGTGAAGCACTTTGGGACTCAGGTTTGTATAAAGATGTATTTGTTGTACTTTTGTATATTATAAATCAGTGCACTCATATTTTAGCCTTGTATTTGTGTCTTGTCATTCCAGAAAACTCCCCTCCCGGCCCACAACGAGCCATGGCCGTGTAGAACTGATTATGCCAGAGTCATTGTTATTCTCCTCAGCCGGCAGCAACGAAACAACGAAACAAACTCCCTGATCTTTAGCTCACACAAACGCCAGCGCTTACTGGACAGGCTCTTCCCTCAAACCATCGTGCATGCCTTTCATCAGTCCGTTGAAAATGCAGTTCTGTCACTTCTCACAACAACGAACAAAAACAGCCTTCAAAAAGTGACGGGTGGGCAGGAAAAGCCATGCATGCCTGACGCCCTTGTGTTCGGGGCGGCAGACGAAATACATTTGGCTGGAAAATATAGGTCAGGCCAAGAGACAGCAGGGACAAGGTCCCATTTCATAATGTGGAACAAATTATAAATATGATTTTACACTTGCATTTTGTTGATTTCTGAGTTACTTCTTACTTGTTTGTGGTCTAACAGACCCCCGTGGGTAAAAAAGTACGTAATAATTGCAAACCCGACTCTCAAATAATTTGATTTCCTTCGGACCTCATTAAAACCCAACCTGTTGAAACCTGCTGAAGTGTAACGCTTCCCCTCTGCCGCCAACTGAACTTGTTTATTAGATGAAGGCAATAAAATACAACCGTTACACTGTCAAGCATTATGTCACATTATACATTCTCTTTCTGTAACACCAACCCTTAGAGATTGAAACCTCTGGGATTTGAACAAAGTAAAAACAAGTGCAGAATTTGAAATTCAGGGCATTTCTATTGCTTTTTAACAGCTCTCAACATGCCGACTGTGCCAACAACGCAAACAACGACAACAATGCTGAATAATCTGACAATGTTTACCTAAGGTGAGTGCTACACTTCCACAATGATGTCATCGCTGGGGCGGCGTTATCAGCTGTAATCGCTGTATGAGCACAGTGCCAGGGAATCATGCTCTCATGCACTAACATGCACTGCAAGGGACATGTCATAATGTTGTAAATTTGCATTTGAATTGATGTTTTAACTTATAACAAATGTCAAATGGGATTCACTCTCCAGATTTATTTTGTTTCCAAAAAATAATGAATGAATAAAGATGTGTAACTCCATGTTAGACCTCTTGTAAAAAAAAGAACTCCAACTGGAATTTGGGAGGAATAATGCTGTATAAAAACTATTCACACCAATCACCAGTGTAGAGCAGATAAACATCCATTACCAATGCCTATATTTTACAGCTGGAGTCTCCGGGACCCCGAATAGAACTAATGTGTAATCTTCTGAATATGAAATATGGCTTCATCTCAAAATCATGTTTCCAAGCAATTTTTGTAGAATTAGGAAAGTTCATAATGTCAAGCTGATAAAAAAAAAAAGTCAAGATCCGAAGATCTCAAGCTGTTTCAGTATATTTAACAATCTCTTGGTATTCGTCCATGTATTGTGTGCACAATGTCTTTATTATGTCAATTTCAGTGGAGGTGAATAAACAGGGTGGAATGAGCTACAACTATTGTTCAGGTT
>NW_027176014.1:15000-18588 GCF_023055335.1 Clinocottus analis | reverse complement strand
CTGTTCCCTGTGCTTTTGTGTGAAATAAGGTCTGTGGTCAACACAAGCTGGAAGGATTTAAACATTTACTTCTGGTATATTTCTGGTGAAATTAGAAGCTTTTAGAGTTAGTCACTAGTCCTCCTCTAGCTCAATGGTGGAGGTCCCAACATTCTCACTCTAAATTTCTGAAGATTAAAATCGCTGAACAAAATGCGTACAAATCATAAAAATTGTTGACAAACAGAGATTATTGATGTGCATTAAATGGAACAGTGACGTCAGCGGTGAACCAGCTTCCTCCTGCCGCTCACTCGTGTCCACAGGCTGCGAGCCGTCTGGGCGATGGTCGCCCTGCGCGGCAGATGGAGGCTCCTCAGAGGCTCCCTGATACATGCCAGCACGCCCGGCTCTGAGGGCTGCCCCAGGTACTCATGGGAGATGTGGTTAATTCTCCTCAGCTGTTTGCTGTAGTAGTTTCTCAGGTCACAGAGCTCTTCAGCTGCAGTCTCAGAGATGACGGAGGCGTGGGATGGAGAGCTGGTGGCTGTGTGCTCACCCGGGCCGGGACAGGGAACAGCAGCTGCTGTGTCGTTACGGGGTTTCCTAATCACTCTCTGAGGGGTGGTGGCTTTGCGTTTGGAACAAGGTTTTACAGGATGTGATGGCGTTTTGTAACAATCAGCATCATCGATAATGTTTAGTTCAACGTCAACCTCAATTCCACGTCGAGGCGAGATGAAGCTCCCTTCGCTCTCCTCTTCCTCTCCCGGTCGGTTCGTCTGTGCTCTGTCTGTCTGCTTCCTGGACTGGTTTCTCTGCTCTTTAAATACTTTCTGTCTGGGTTGTGGGGGACAGCTGTGGTCCACAACAATGTGGTCGAAAGTCATATCACACTCCTCCTCCGTGGCTGATGTGTCCTGTAAGCATGGGACAGCCTTGTGTCAGTCAACAGGAGAAACACAACATAACACTCATTACTTACTGTCCTTTGAGTAATATGAAAGCAAACAGGGAGTGGAACAGAAAGTCTCCTCTCAGTAAAGTCAGTGAGAACATGATGTTAGTGACAGTTAGTGGAAGTATGGATCAGCATCACAGATCATGAGTAATAGGCTTGGGCGATAAAGATAAATGGCAAATTAGATTTCTGTTAGAATTTTAAATTCAAAAGGAAATGCAGTGTCCATCTGACCTGCAGTTGGCCCTGGTCCTGTTCCTCACTAATGCCATCAGCCAGCCATGCTGCAGACACCAGGCAGTAGCAGAAAAAAGCAGAGCCCAGCATTTTGCTCTTGTGGAAAAGGCAAATGACTGCTTGCAGACTTTTCCTGACAGTAACAATGACTCGTCATTACAGCATCGTTAAGATCACGACACATGAATTATAGATCAGCTCTGCTGTGCAGTGAGTCGAGTTAAGATGTCCAGACGGTGGATCTCTTTGTTGACAGGCGGCATCTTTAGACTGCTGGACACGAGCACACGGTGAGCTCATGTCCAGCAGAAACATGGAGAACACCCCGTCACCCATGAGCGGATGCACTAATAAGGAGCACATTATTGAGCTTAGATTTCCTTGCAGTTAGCTTCACCAGAAAGACCAATCTAATCTCATGGACCAGTAATGTTTATCGTCCAAGCCTGATGGTTAGGAACAATTAGATGACGTCATGCTTAATAATGCACCCGAGACTGTCTGATCCAACAGAGGAGCTTCCAGTCTGAGTGTGGACGTGCCATGCCGACAGAAGCAGTAGTGAACAGAGTAAAGAATGAGGGACTGTACTTTGGCAGCTTGTCTTCTGGACAGGGTGGGGTCTTAGGTGAGGTCTGTCTTGACTTTCTTGGACACAGAGGCATCTCCACCCCTTTGAACTGATCTTTTTCCCTCTTTGGCCTTGCCTTGGCCACGCAGAGCTTTCACCTGCAGGTCATTAACAACAGCCTTTACCGGGAGGTTCAGAGACCTACATGAGGTGGACGAGGGGACGCTCACTCTCTCACTCACACTGGAACCCATGCACTCAGATCTTCTTTCAGGGTCTCTGCAGATCTACACGGAACGGTTGAAGACCTGATCTCAGAAACCTGAAGGGTCACTGAAGTGGTCTAAACAGAACTGAACACCATATTTAGAATGATAGAAACACAGATGCTCCCTTTGGGCTTAACTTGATGAATAACCAAAAGGTGGGAATCCATGTCCAAAGTGTTTAACAACATCTCTCAGTGTCCATCAGGAAGACTCAGTTGTTACGTGATCTACGCATGAAATGATGATGAGGATGAAGACCATGAGAGGCATTTAAATGTCTGGAAACAGGAAAGGATAGTAAGTGGACTTTGTTAAGCGGGAATCATTCATTTCTGTTGAATTCCTGAAGTGACTGCTCGTTGTATTACTGTGACAACGATGAAGACACAAAGTAGTTAAAAAGCCTCACACCATGTGAACAGCTGTGAAAAGGAAAAACTAGGATTACAACAGGTATTATCAGTCAATCAGAACTTACCTCCACGGACATCTAGAAACAATTAGTAAAAGACACAACATGTTAACGTGACATGAGAAGAAACACTGGAAGAAACAACGACAAGTACACAAACACAGGAGCTGCTGAGTAAAATAAATAATCCTGCATTGAGCTCGTCCTGAGTGATTGAGGAACAGTGTGCTGCTGTGAGGAGTTCAGTGTCTTGCTCACGGACACTTCAACGTGAACTATGGGGAGACCAGGGATCTAACCGGCTACCTTGTGGTTTCAGGACGACCACTCTCTCCATGAGCCACCGCCGCCCCCTAGTGGAGCACTGAAGACACCCATAAGAACACCACAACCACAGGATCAGTCGGGCTCTACGCCACTGTTCATCACTTTTATACAGTAACTATTGCTGCTCTGGACCAGATCCAATATTCACACTTTGTATGGGTTGGGTAATATTATTATAACGCTTTCCGACAATATATTATAATCTTGAGAAAAGTGCCACTACAAAACTATTCAATCTCACTCCTCCCAGAGAGATTTTCAGGAATGCTAACTAACTCTGCTAAGCTACCCTGAACCCGTTGCGCGCGATATAGAGAGCAGAGAAGAGGAGAAGTGTTTACGTGCGACCACATAGAGAAAGAAATGACAAACTGTTGTGTAAAACCCATCAATAAAATACGGCCGTTTGTTTGTTTAATAACAGAACAAGGTGTAGATCTGTTCTATTAGGAAAGAAAACCGTAAATGACGTATTGTGATCTGGCGCTGTAGAGAAAATTCTTCAGGGGGCGCCCCGCCCCCGCTAATATAATGAAAGGGGAAACACTGCACAGTAACACCATTACAGGGCATGACGGGCTGAGGGGAGTATTTCACACACATTTCAATCTGCACACTAGCTTCATGTAATTGTTAAGCTTCTCTGTGAGTTGTATTGTATTTACAATCTTATTAACTAGTTGTGCTCTATAGTCTAATGTCCTCTATTTTGACCAAAGGTGAACATGAGTTTTTAGAAAATTACCTCTTCAGAAAATATGTGCGTATGATGCCCTCCATCAGACGGAGTGGGACAGCCGTTCGGTACACATGATGAGCACTACTCACCACA
>NW_027176014.1:0-10000 GCF_023055335.1 Clinocottus analis | reverse complement strand
TGGTAGCAGAGGCTTTTTCCTCTTCCTGTGGGCATCACCAGGAACAGGTCTCGGCCTGACAGGGTCAGGTTGATGGCCCTCAGCTGCAGAGGTCTGAAGGTGGAGAGATGGAACGAGTCCTTCAGGTGCTGCTCCACTTCTTTGGACCACGGGAAATCTACCGAACATCAAGAGAGAACAACAAGTCAACATTTAGCCTTTGTGACTCCCAAGCAGTTTTCCCATGTAAACTCCGGTCACACAATAAATGTTGTAATTGTGTCGAGGCAAAATGTATCCTGCTGCTCAGTCTTTTTAAGCCTAAATTGCAAAAATCCTAAAACCAGAACTTGTCTTTAAAATCTTTATTCTCTGCCAAGTGAAGAGAGACTATTAAAAAGAGTCTGCACAAGGATGAATTGAAGACTGACAACTCACACAGACATATAAAGGGAGTAGAAAGAGTGACATATGGCTTCAGGCCGTGGCAACAACAACAGGGATAGTGAATCAGCTGAAGAAAAAACACATTGAGCTCTAAACATCCTGCCCTGAATTAGTTACTAGTAAAGAATGACTTATTACTTAACGACAGGTACGGGATTCTTATGCCATTTGAGCAGCTGCTGTGTAACTCCTAGTCACACAATGCAAACTCTGATAGCTTCAAACCAGTTCACTTAGATGAGAATGTAAAATACAACTAAGAAAAATAAATTAAAATTTCAACTGTCAGACACGTTCTCGCTAACTGGAAGTACGTTTGTTTAAGGCGAGGGGTGGAGCGTGCAGGAGGCAGGACATGACGCTGGTTACATCCTTACGGTCCCTGAATCTTGCGTTTGTTTAGTTCTACATTGTTGTTGGCGTTTTCTTGTAAATGAACCTCCTTCAGCCACAGATGATTGTATTCTTGTGGTTTTGTGCCAGTCATATGCTAAACATGATAAATGGACTGTACTTTTACAGATACTCTCTAGTCTTCTGACCACTCAAAGTTCTTTAATAAGTCTTGTCACTCTTCACTTATTTACAAACTGATGGCAAGGGCTACCATGCAAGGTGCCATCATTCCTACACAATCATTCACACATATTCACACACAACAGGCACAGCATGGTCTTGCCCGAGGACACATCGACATGGACTACTGGAGCCGGGGATCCATGAAAGGACTGCTCTACCACTGAGCCACAGTCGCACCGGGAGGACACTCGTACATTACACAGACTGTACGAGAAAGCTGGCAGGATGAAGTCTGTTCACACTGACTGGGACTAGTCTCCTCTGGGTGATGTCTCGATAAGTTCAGGGTTGCGGTGCATGTGAGAAACATGAAGTGTGTGTGGAGTACCTATGCCATCATAGAGCTGCATCTCCTGCTTGCTCAGCACCGGATGAGCTTCCGATGGCTTTGAGGATGATGGCTGTGCAGCGTCACAGGCCTCTTCCAGTCGCTGCAGCAGTGCATCTTTACGACCCATCAGCTCTGTCTGCTTCTGCAGGAGGTCTGAGATCTGCAACTCCACCAACTCCAGCTCCGCCTCCACAGAGTCCAGCTCCGCCTGCACATCTGAAAAAGAAGGAACACTGTTAGAGACCAACGGCTCCGAGCAGATATGGACGTTGACATGGAAACGTGAGTGGAGATGAGGTAGTTGCAAAAGATGTGAAACTATTTTACTTTTGATTTTCTTGTTGTATTAAAAAAACGTATAAAACTTCATAGGTTAAGAACATGTTCCTCTGAGTCATAATTCACAAATTTGATCCAGGAATCCAGTATAGTGTATAGTGACATCATTGCATAAATCCGGACATCCTGAGGTTACTTGACCACAGCAAGCATACAAGACTGCCGAGTTCAAATTAGAAATACTAAATATGAGACAAATATTTTCTAATCCCTTCAGGTCACAGACTGGAGACACATGAAGATGCAAGTCTCCCATTACAAGCTGCTGTTTGTTTAAAGAACTGGCTTATTATTGTGATGTGGGCTATATGCTTGGCCTTCGTTACAGTGTGTATGACGGGCAACAGATGGTGACATCCCCGGTCAACAAAGACCATCCAACAGCAGACAAGCAGCTTGGAGGTGTCAGGCTTGGATTGGTTGGACTTGGTTGCTTTAGGAAGGGCTGTGTTTGTTCACACATCGGTCATACACCTCTCCCTCCACAGTTCTTATCTGCATCTCTGCTACAACTGTTGAGAAGACAAACATGCAAAACCAGTGGAGTCGGACACAAATGCTTTCTGCGTTTTGGCTGACAGCATTTAGTGTTGAGTAGGCAGTAAGACAACAAACAAGGGGCAGGGTGTATGAGCTATATCTGAGCTCTGGTGTGTCCAAACTACACTTAAATACGTGTAGCAAATGTCACAACAATTTATCAACATTTGTTGAGACGTTTAACTCAAAACCACAAAAGCCAACCTTGTGGTGGTGATGGAAGAAGTCATCAGTGTCTGCTATTTAGGAACATGAATGTGGACCGAATAGAGTGTCAATCAGCTTCGTAGATGTTTGCACGATTCACAGAATGAGTAAAAAAAGGTTTGACCAGTTGATGGTGCTAGAGGAAAGGTCTGGGGGTCATGAGCACCATGTATATCTGTTCCAAGCAGCATAACAAACCATCCAACAGCTGTCGAGACATTTTAATGAAATCCCAATCTGTCAATCTGATGGTGTCCCGAGGAGTCACTAACGTCTAATATGCATCTCGAGAAGCGAGGATTAAGGATAGACGAGGCCTGCTAGAGGAGCTATGAGCGAGGAAACCCCGGCGTATCCTTTGTCTTTTGAGGACCTGGAAACAAACAAAAGAGGAGTGACACACAGTTGGAATCCTCTCAAACTACGGCAGGACTCGACAAATGTACCTATTGTTTTAGTAATCTCAAATTGTAGATATTTAAGAAGATCTAACTCTCTGCCGTTACAGCTTACAATGATGTCCTGACTGATGGCGTCGCCACGGAAGCGTAGCCTCCACCTCCACTCAGATAACACTACTGGCTCCGACAGCACGTTCACTCGCCCGCCGGTTTGCCTACGCCATGTTGAGAGCTGTTCAGAGGAAAAGCTCCCATTCTCAGATCTGGCACCTTCAAAATGACAACCCTGAGGCAATGATTTCTTATTTGCTAAAGGCATGTTGACATTAATCAGAATAAAAAGGTAGTATTTAAATGTGTTTTAGAAGATAGGGCGAGGTGAGGTGATTCTAGTGAAACAGGCGTTCTCGCTGGAGTTCTCCTGGTAGTGTGAGACTCTCAGGTCTCACACCCGCACCGCTAATGATCTCATTCCCTCTCACCGGGCCTCAGTGTCCTTGGAGAGCGCAGGCAGAGTGTACAGACCCCATTAGATCCACCTCATCTCATGCAATAACATCTGTGGGATGATCACAGCAAACTGTGTGGACGTTTCTGGACTTTGATGAGGTTTAGTTCAGTTGGGAAGAATAGACCTACCATTAGTTCTGCTACCTCCATCCATACCTCTCAGGCTGATATTCTGGGAAAGGATCCGTCGTTATGATTACCTGTCAGACAGAAAGGCGTGTTCAATGAAATGCTGGGCCCTTTGAACCTTTCCTTCCCTTTTCCTAAAGGGTTGGCGTGTTTCCAACTTGGAGTGGTTCAGATGAGAGGCTCACGCTGGGGTCTGACTCCACACGTCCCGTTACCTTTAATACTGTTGCTCACTTTATAGTGCATAGCCTACTTTTACTTTCTTTAGGTGGACTCATTTGACTTGTACACACATTGTTTCAGTACTGAAACATCACTATGTTCTCTCACTGCCCTATCCCCCAGAAAGGCGCAGTGGAGCCAGGACAAAGCGACTTCTCGTGAGCCGACATTAATAGTGCTTATCAAGTCCCGTTCTGAGCCACGTTTGATCGCGGTAACATGAAGCTAACGTAACGAAGACAAGACGGCTGCAAACGAAGCAAGTGAACCCAGCGTGTTAATGGTTATGGTAATTTACGTTGTCACTGCCCTCTTCTCCAGCTAACTCGATAAAGCTTCGCTCCTTTAAAATGTTTCTACTGTGCAACAACGTCTGGGACAAGATTTTAAAAACACATTAAATATAAATGACAAACCATTCAGCGAGTCCGTTTAGGCCCCGTTCCTGATGGGGACTAGTAAGTACACTTCAGGTTGCTATAACAGAAGGAAGAAACACATAAATTAGACTGCACCGGTATGAGAGGGGTAAATGCAGCCCTCCGTGACGCCTGCCAGGATGACAAACAATGCTGCTTCCTGGTGCAGGATTGTCAAATGTTTAAACATGGCTCGTTTAAAAAAAAATGTATTTAATGAATACAATTTATTTAATCTCTGCTTGATGTATAACGCAGAAGACCCGATTCAAAGCAAGAATATGTTGTAACTGAAGTCCACATCAGTAACGCCTGACAAAGTAAACACAGGGCAAAGTGTGACACGTGAAATGCGCTGCATTCAAGATACATGCCCATTGGAAACCTTTCGCGATGTGTCGTTTTTGGTATATTTTCTTGTAATGTAATTCAAAAAGTAGATATAATACAATGAACACTGTTGCAGATGCTAAGGCTATTTATTATGACAATGGATGAGAGAACTTTATGAAGAACGAGGGCGTTTTAGTAAAGTGGCCATGTTGAATGCGACCCGGTGCTATTCCGGAAGCTGACATGACGAGAAATTGTGTTTCCGGAAGACGTGGCTGTTGCAGTGGCAGCTGTCATCCAAATTATTCTTAGAGGTGTACTTGAATGCTACTTTAGTATTTATTGTTTTATATTTATCGTCACACGTTTATTCGGCGTCAAGATGATTTCGCTCACGGACTCACAAAGTAAGTGCCTTTGCATTGGGCCCTCTCTGGAGGCTGCTCTTCTCGCTATTAAACCGGCTTCATCTGAGCTGCAGCAGTTGCTAAACTAGCTAGTAGTTAGCCTGCAGTGCTAGGAAACATAGCTTTGTATCTGCTATGGCGTGTCATAAGTTTACCTGCGGCCCAAATAGCCAATAACTGACTCCTACTACTCGTCGTGTGGCCGCTGGAGACCCCTGACCCAAAGTAGCCGGCGTCCATGCACTATCTTCAGATACAGAGTGACCAATGGAGTTACAGTGGAAGCTCCAGGGAGGTTACTGTTCAACGAACTCTTCCTGTTAAGTTTGAACATACCCATTAACAAGTATGACATGTAGATGGTTATCTGGAGGATGAAGATACCTTTCCATCCCACCGTCAACCTCTCTGAGATTTGATTGGATTGGCCACACATTGCCATGCAAATCTCACTGTCTTTCAGAGTTAAACTCGCATATATCATATTTTATCAAAGGATCTAAACTTGAGTGACAAACTAATTCTGCCTTCCTGTGGTATGTGTGTGTCCTGCAGAGATCGGAATGGGATTAACAGGCTTCGGCGTGTTTTTCCTCTTCTTCGGAATGATCCTGTTCTTTGACAAAGCACTCCTGGCTATTGGAAATGTGAGTGCCCCACTGAACTGAACTGGTATTAAATGTGATGTTGGGAAACGTACTGATAGAACTTTTTCATCTCCATATCAGCTGGTGCGGCCACTGATATTTAATTTATACAAAATTATATGCATTCTCGTTAAAGTTCTTCAGAGAAAGAACCTTCCAATCATTCATCTGACATAATTTTATGTATCTACAATGTTTTTTTCGGATATGATCTATCATTAACGCCATCCTCCGCTTTTTTCACAAAGGACCTGGTGAACAGTGTCACATAAGTCAGTTTCAGACCGATCTACACTTATAGAAACAGGCTTCCCGCTAAGTTTGTTGAGCTTTTAAACCACCAGCATGAGCCCTCAGTAGAATGAGAATTGTCTCTGAGGAATAGGGGAGTCGCCATCTGTCTCCCAGAGATAGACTAAAAAAAAGGATATGGGGCATGGAAGCATGGAAGCAGCAGAAGTCCCTTGTTATGTTCAGAATCATTTAAACCCATAATGCAATTTTTTATAATCTATTTAATCTTTTCTCCGTACTATGTAATCTAGGATGCCTTTCATCTCCACACCCCCACTTTGTAATGCAGACTTCTGTTTAAGTTTAAAGTGTCCCATCCAAAACAGAGATAACATGACATCGCTATGACATCATCAGGGTTAGTTTGTCAGACTTCACAAAGCCTCTCCAGAGTTTTCACAGGTAGTAGTAATAGATTATATATGCACATAGTTTCTTTCATGTTATAGTTTCTTATACACGTTATCTCTTGAGGGTGATATGAAATACTGGTATTTGATAACCAAGATACAACATGTAATATTGATAACCCCCTTTTCTCCCTGTAGATCCTGTTTGTTGCTGGACTTGCCTTTGTCATCGGGCTGGAGAGAACCTTCCGCTTCTTCTTTCAGAAGCACAAGATGAAGGCCACCAGTTTCTTCCTGGGAGGTGTGTTAGTGGTGCTGATTGGCTGGCCCATCATTGGAGTTGTGCTGGAGGTCTATGGCTTTTTCCTCTTGTTCAGGTAAGAGGAACCAAAGGGGGCACAAGCTGAACCATAGAGCACATGATTGGTGTGGAACTGGGGTTAGGGCATGAAGCTCATCACTGGCAGGTGAAAAGAAGTAAGAGACTTGTTCTCAACCTTTTTTCAGTGATGTGTCCCATGTGAAATAGTGTTTTCAGCCAAGTACCCGCTAACCAGCCAAAACATTTTTGGTTGAAAAAAAATATGTAAATTCAGTTTGTAAAATCTGTACATATAAGACATCCCTGTCCTGGGACCTCACACCAAATTAGGTATATTGTATAATATATAATATGTATGTATGTATGTATGATGAGAGCTACGTGAAACCAGAGTCAAATCCCATGTATGTGTAAACACACATACACACAAATAGTAGCTGATTCTAATGAATGGCAGCTGGCTTAGCATTCAGCTAGCTCCCATTAGCTTGGCGATTAGTTCATGTTGAATGAATTATAACCTTTTGTAGGTCAGATTTTTGTGTTTACCTGGCGAGGTACATCTTAATTGTGCGGACTACCATTAAGATATTGGATGGCAAGTTACCCTAGAGGATTGTTAAGGGACCCAAGTCCCCCCGTCCTTCCCACAAGTGGTGTTGTAGGAGGGAACTTTTTCCTGAACATGAACTGAATTCCTGATGTAGCAGTTGTGTACTATATCGCTTGCGTTATTTAGTTTTTTAGTAAAGTAAAGCACACTTGGAGTGGTATTAGCTTCAGCCGTTTATTCCCCAACAGATATGTGACACGGAGATGGCAATGGCCTGGCAAAACAACAAAAACATATCAGCTTCCCATAACCCACCTCATGGTAACAGCTCTGGTACTAACAAAGGAAACAAACAATCACCTTTAAACACAGCCTACAATAATACATTATATGAACAAATGTACATTTATTTAGCTAGCACAACAGAGCTCAATACAGATCCACTTACCACAGAGAGAACATATTGCAGACTGGACACAGCACACGGGGTGCACCGGTCAAGTACGCAGGGGCCCAGAAGGGGCGGAGCTCCAATGTCTCACAGCAGGTTAGTTTCCGTGGCCGACTGACAACACATTGTACTAAAGGACAGTGGTGGCAAGTGGAATCATCAACTCACTTACATTCCCCCCTACTGATCTCCACTTGCTCATTCAACAAAACAAAAATATATTAAAATAAAATGAAATAAACGCATCAAAAAAAAACTTGAGAATAGCATGAAACAGAAATATGCCAGGTACGATCCTCATTCAACAAAACAAAAATATATTAAAATAAAATGAAATAAACGCATCAAAAAAAAACTTGAGAATAGCATGAAACAGAAATATGCCAGGTACGATCCACTATGTACAATAAAATAAAATTTGAAAAAAAATGTACAGTACTAGTCAGTATAGCGATACCCAGTAGTCCAGTTAATGATTACTCCTTAAGAATTATAATGTGACAGGATAGCAAATCCTCTCAACACCCATAGGAAAACACGCCCATATTCATGTTAAGTCACTAGATATAACACAAATATAGTACAATCACAACCTATCCAGACACTCACACTACTACTAGTGGTATCAAACAGGTACACATATCAGAGAAAAAAACTGTTCAAAAGAGGTATTGCAAATTTCACCTATGCCAAATACACAAAACCATGAAACAAAACATTACCACCCTAAGATAACTTTTTGGTGCGTTTGCTGAATAAGTCTCAAAGCTGGTCGAACCACCCTCTCACACCTAGTTCTTATTTCCAGTGTCACCGTACTGCAAGAGACATGTCCAGCATCGTCAGCTCCCGATCCGACAAGAGAACTAATTTCTGAATGCTGTGTAACAAGCCGAGGTATAGAAGTAACAGATTGAGAGTCAGTAAGGACAGAGGAACAGTCCATGTCAGCAGGCAGGTCACAAGAAACAGCTCAGCCTGGTCTTTCATTCGTCTCTTCCAAGTCTTCTACAGCAGGAATATCCACTAAAGCAGATAGTGGATCTCCAAAGAAGGCTGGGAGTCTAGAGACCCATGACACCGTCCTATCCTCATGTGCATAAGAAGGTAGTGTCATAGAGACCACATCAGCACCCAGCAGGGAGTCATCCATAGTTCCAGTGGCCAGATCACTGCCACACAAATCGTCATCTTCAGATTCAGTTGGAAGCGGCATGAAGGTCACAGTCGCCAACATCGACAGGTGCACCATTAGGCTTCCTGTTGTAAAGGTCGGCCTGCTTCTGTTGCTGCTTTGTGGTGGAAAACTGGGCAACCCTCATAGCCTCTGCCAAATCCCGCTGGAGACACTGCACATAGGCATCATAGTCCACCACTTGATCATCCAAAAGGACCGAGCTAAACATCAAGTCAAAAGGCAGCCTTGAGGTCCTGCCAAACCTCCCTCGCAGCTTGCCCAATACTTCTTCTGCCTGGTCACATAACCCAATGCCCCTTCTACCCAGATACACCTTGACAGTTGATCTTCCAGTGGATCATATTGGTTTAATGTGATTAAACGATACTTTTAACTTAACTGCGTTTAGAAGATATGATCCAATTAACGTCTCAGGGGCCGAGAACCTTGGACGAGTACGGCGCCCCGCAGGCGTCCCCGACTTGCTTGAGCGATGTCCCGCAGCTTTCATCTTTATTTGGGTTCTGACTAACTCCCCCGCTCTCTCCTTCCCTCTCATCCCATCCAGGGGTTTCTTCCCAGTTGTGGTGGGCTTCATCCGAAGAATACCTGTCCTTGGCTCCCTCCTGAACCTGCCCTTCATCAGTGCAGTATGTATTACCCAGCCCTGCAGCTGTACCTTGTTTACACGCAGCATGGCTCCTTTTCGTGTATTAATCACCCTGTTCAAACGCCACAGATTACCAGACTGCTCCCATGGCAGTTCAGCTCCTGCATATTACAGCTGCTTCAACAAAAGAATGCTGCCTGGATTAGAAACAATGTCTGTAAATGTAGTTTGTAGTTTGGATTCATTTAAGGGACAAAATCTGAGTATACATGGTAATTCAACAACAAAAGGTAGTTTGGGATGTCCGCGTCATTTGGGCTCTAACTTCTCACTGTTGTAGCACAGAGGTAGGCTTGGGGCTTATGGACATGCTAATGTGTGAGAAGCTTTGTTTTGAGGTGAATGTCTTTGTGTGTTTCTTATTGAAGCCTTCGTAAGGCTCTGAGGACAATCAGCAGTCGTGGTCAGTCACTGCCGATTTTACCTTGCATGCTAACATATTTAATACGCTTTGCGATATTGCAAAAACAAGTAGCTCATTATAGAAAGGAAATCACAGACCTGTTTGGGGAGCTGCTTTTTAATCTTTATTTATTTATTTTGCTTTAAAGGCACACACCACAGGCAAACCAAGATTCAATTACAAAGGTGAAGGCATTGATAACACATGTAGTATTCTTCTGTGTGTCCTTCAAAAATCGATACTGCTGGAAGTTTGATGGTTTAGTGATGGGTGATCTACTGTAGAACATT
>NW_027176013.1:0-18645 GCF_023055335.1 Clinocottus analis | reverse complement strand
TGGCACATAGATAAGTGCATCAAGGTATGCAGATCATGATTTGCTCTTGCCACTGACTACAAAGCCATGTACCTATCAGGGCTTTGGAGAATTACTACTTCTGTATAAAGTAGTGATCAAGGTTGCAATCACTGAATGTGTTCCAGTTTTATGAAGAATAATAATCACCATATTGAAGTTTCAAGAATGTATGTAACTATAATAATTGACTATCGCCATGACCAGGTAGTATAGTAGGAGGAGCAACATAATGCAAGTTCAAGGAGATGATGGGAAAATAAAACCACTCATGAAAAGGAAGTAGAACACAGCTGCAGCTCCCCCCTCTGTAGGAACACTACACGTATATCCAAACAATGACAAAGGGGTCCAGAGGACCAGCGATGTGCAGATTATCAGACTTCACTGTAAATTCCCACAGGTGGTCTGGAATTGTCTGTGGATTCCCAGATTCACCAGCCAGCGAAATGGAAACAGCGGAGGAAAGTAAATCTGTAGCCCAAAGAGCCTGCGGCGACACTTATTAGCACATTTTACCATGAACACACACTCTGGTTACTCATTAGCACCTTACTGTGCAATACGTACAGGTTTTCTACGCTACCTGGTCCGAGGATTGCTGTGTGATGACCGGTTTCAACACTTAAGTACCAAACCAACATGATGACGGTTTTGAAACTAGCCCGAGGGATTTTTGACAAGACACAGCTTTAAGATCAGATAACATCCTTAAAGCCCGTATTGTGTCCGTTGATAACAAGTCTGTTAGTCATTTGATAAACAGTCAGCAGGCTTATTTGCACACAAACATATCATACAGACTAAATCATGCGCAAATAAGACACACAATACAAAGGATATCTCCCAGACCAAAATGTGTTTGTTTGGACAGAGCAGTGACTCTGACTTTAAGACAAATAAACCTACTTACTGTAAGGAGAGGTCTTTCCGCTTGTGTGGTGTTCAGGCCTGTGAGGCCCGTTTTAATTATTTTTTTTATCAAAAGAAAAATAATACAATTCATTATTTTTTTCAAACTCAGACTCATTGGCAATTTAAGAATTCTCTGATCCAGCAGCGAGCAAGTGAAGAAATGATCTGACCTCAGGGTTCTACGCTCTGATCTCAAAGTTCTATGAACATGACTCAGTGGACACAACATCACATGCAACAATCTTTTTACCTCACATAAGCTGGGACAGAAGCTCCTAAAGAGGAAGCTCACCGTGGTGGGAACAATACGGGAAAATCGTATCTGAGCTCCCACCCCAACTGACTACAAAAAACAGGCTTGTCAACTCTTCCAAGTTTGTGTATGCTATGTGCCAAAGAAAGGAATATGATACCTATGAGTACACTATACATGGAGGATGTGGTCAGGAGCTTCACTCATATCTTAATTATAATTTATATATTTTTTAAATATTACAGTAATTCATACATGTGATCCAACAAAGTTAAATGGCAATTATTAGCCATAAATACTGTTCATATTGCTTGTAATCGGGATAAAGCAAACATCGGTTGAATATTTAAACATTACACTGTTTGATTGTGTTGAATTAAAACCCCAAAAATGCAGCAGGTACACCAGACCCACGAAGACTTGAATAAGAAAAATATGAACACCACACAAGGGTTAAAGAAGATCAAACGTATAAGCAGCCTCACCCTGAGGCTGGATCGTATTCAGCCAGCGTGAATGGAAACACCAGTGAATATCCACAGTTGTAAACATGCACAGTGTTGGTATTTCCTGATATTAATGTACACTTCCAGTGGAAGGAAATAAATGTGCATTTTAAGAATGTACAACGATACTTTTTCATGCACTGTTTCTTTGTTTATACATACCTTAATGAACTACCTCATTCATTACAGGTTTCTGTCAGGCAGCCTCAGAGCACTTGTGGATTGCGTTACTTATTTGTTTGACAGTAAACGGTTTTGCCGAGATTTTCAAAATAAGACAGTCTTTCAAATAAAATATTCATAAAAAGAGCAACTTTAATAAAACATAAATTCATTGGTATTGCTGGGACATTAACTGTAAGAACGCAATCACAATGGCACATTGTAGCGTTGCTGCTGTTTCGTTTTCTAAGTCAGAGCGCAGTGAAACCTCCAAAGAGGCGTCTCTCTGTGGCTGCGCACTTCCGGTCGCCAAACAGGACGTCATCTCGGTTTGAGCATAAAAACAACCAAGTGGGCGTTTGAAGAGTTTAGTGTGGTGCTTTCTTTGCGTTTACTTCGGAAAGTTTGAAAAAAAAAATGGTGCAGCAAATCTCCAAATCTGGTGCGAGGAATACTCCTCTGCTGAAAGCTGGTCATCCTCCGGCAGGTAAGGTGTGGTTCGCGTGACTTTGTGTTGTGGCGTTGTGTTTTTTTTTAATTATTTTTTTTGATATATTGAAGCCAGACACGTTGTTGTTTTGCACAGAGAGAGCCGTGGAGATCAACGCGTGAAATCAAGTAGTCTGTTTGTTTTAATCCTATCGGGATGCACTGGTTGCTGCAATCCCATCGTGTAATTCGCTGATTTCTGTGATAATGCTGATTGCATCCATCGAGCTACTTTTGTGCTCACGCTCTTTCTTTTGTAAGCAGGCCTGCGCTGAAAGTAACACGGTGTTCTCATCGGCTGAATCTTTATGCAGGCTCGAGGAAATGCATGCAAAACCCCTGCAGTGCAAACCGACTGTTATTAAAAGCAATTTGACGATCGGAGAAATTATTTTTTTTTATTTTATTTTTGTATTGTTTTTGTAGACCGCCCCCCTTTTGTATATAAACGTGCTGCCCATGCCTTTTTTCATTTTAAGTGAGCGTTGCACTATTTATGGGGAACCGTTTCAACTAACTTACGTTTCGTCGATTATATGTTGCATCAGTTATTTTTTGTTGAAATTAAGTAATGTTTTCTTGTTGTTGTTGTTGTTGTTGTTGTCCCCGCCCCCTCCTAATCCCAGCCTGGCTTTAGTGAGGGCGCGACTTCCAATTGGTTAAATCAAAGAGGGATTTTTTTCCTTGTTTATAATTTCAGTAATTACGTTTAAAGATGTTAAAGAAAAAGTGCAACGAATCTGGAAAAAAAAAGTCTCCTAAAACAACTAATCCTCTTTTGACTAGTGAGATTGTTGCGTGAACCACAGGTTGGAAATACTGTTTAAGATTTAGGCCACTTGCTCAAATTGGACTCCAGTTATTGTCATACTTTGACCATCTGCAAAGCATTTTAATTTCTCGTCTAAATATTGTGTTGTAGAGGATGTAGTTTTTTCATGTTTACAGAAGGGAAGGGGCGGAGGGCTGCATCCAATCCTCTTTAAAATCCGCCAAATACAGGGGCTGCAGCCCAGATTATTCACATTTAACCCATTTTCTTCTCCGGGTCAATAGTGAAGGCCGGAGGTAAACGGGTCGCCAAGAAAAGCTGTGACGAGAGTGGCACCCACGGGACTCCAGAGAAGGAGACCAAGAGGGCTGATAAACAAAGGTTGGTCTTCATCTTTAAAATATAATGCAGTGTAAAATTGAAAGGGCATGAAAATAAATATCGCCTCTATATAAAATGTAAACATGGTGAGGAGTGTTTTTATCTAGTGGACAACTGAAATGTGTTTTAAGTTAAAATAAACTATGCTCTGCATGTGATCTCGCAGCAGGTCCCTCACCACCTCCAACAGAATGCAACAAGTTAGTATTCTTCTTGCAGGAGCTATTGACAAGGTTAGGAAACCATGTTTTTATTTATTTTTTTTACAATTTGCAAATTGCATTAGTCACATTCCCTCTCATGCCAGTGTGTGATAACCTGCTTCCTGTTTGCAGCTGAGCCATGACTTTCCAGAGACTCCGGTGAGCGTGAGGCACAGCAAGATTCGCCCTGATATGGGGAAGCTCCGCACCCCCCGGACCTTTTCCATCCAGCAGCCGAGGAAGTTTTGAACAACATGTGTTTAAGAATATCCCAGAGGGAGCCATGTTGAGTCAACTGTGAAAGACAAACATGAAGTGTAAGACACGCGAGGACTGACGGGTTGTCGTTAAAGTGTTGGTGTTTATGGCAGGAGAGCTTTCGGTGAGCTCTGTTTACTTTCTAGACTGTGCTTGTATGTGAGAATACTTAAAACCAGCATTGAATGAGTCTTTTCTAGTGTTCTAAGACAAATGCAGTAGTTATATTTCAAAGCTGATGAAAACCAGATGGCGTTTGAGTATGTTTAAAGTGAGGGTTGACGGTTAAGTGAGGTTTTTTGAAACTGCTTTTTTTTCCAGTAAAATCTTCACAATGTATTACTTGGCTCTTATTAGATTTGATATTTTTTTTAAAAATTGAATAAATTGCATGGCCTTACTATATTGCAGACCTCCTTTTTCCTCAATGTGTATTTTGCAGTAAGCTACAATGACCACTAGATGGAACCAGATCGCCATTTATAACAAATCCGGATCTTTGAACTTCAAAAATCAAACTTTAAGCCTTCCTTTTTAAATCGTGTATTCACTTTTATACATTTTTCTGTGCTTTGCAACCAATGGCTCCAATGACTTACTCCTGACTATCGTGGTGATCCAAACACAAAAGGTTTCCATTGTAGACGCTAATTCACTGTTAATGGTCTGACGAGAATAACTCTTTGGGAACTTCACTGAAAGGCTAACTCGGTTGTGTCAGTCAACAAGAGCTACAGAAACTGCTCAGGGCAAATGACACTCAACAAAATATTGCATCTGGAAGATGCAATAAGCCAGCAATTGGGCCAGCACTGAAGTGAAACGAAACAAAATACATGCTGGTTTTGGGTTAGCTTTATAAGTAAAGTTGTCTCCTCATATTTCTGTTACAGTTGTACCAAAGCACAATACTTGTAAATTAAGCAGGCAAAGGGATCAAGAGGAGTTGGATGGTCAATTTTTTATCATGCATTGCTCAGCCCACTTGTATTACAGGTTTCACCCACTTGTTTCCGTCATTACTGATGGTGCTGAAAGAAGCCAACAACTACACATCACAAGATAAAATGCTGTAAAGCTTGTTTTTCAAACCGTGAGGCTGAGTCTTTTTTTTCTCCAGTCAGCAGGAATTAATTCATGATTTTCAATTTGTCATGATGTTGAAACTATCCTTCCTATGTGGGATTGTAGACAAAATAATATCACATGCGATATACTTGGACTAAATAAACTAAGTCACTTCTGCGACTGGAATATAAAGAATCAGAGGAAACGGACAATATGTAAGATACAAATACTGAACTATTTTCTACAAACTGCAATGTTTTTATTAGTTTTTTTTTCACAGATATTTTGACTTGTCATGGCAATGTGTCCCAGTAAATCATGACAATTTGGCAACGGTCCAATTTACACGACACCTGGAGCCCGAGTAGAATTTAGCCTTCTTCAATATAACCTATTTCTCACATGTAGAGTAAAGGCCAATATATTTTTAAAAGCTCTCTTAAGCAACACGAGATGCATTGGGGAAATACCACACGTATTAAACCATCCTGATATATATATATATATATATATATATATATATATATATATATATATATATATATATATATATATATATATATATATATATATATATATATATATATATATATATATATATAGCTTTAGGGTTGTGATGCCTACTTTCTTTAAACATCTGAAAAACTAAATCTTTTGTGAAACTTGTATTTTTTTGTATGCTCTCTCACACTTTATTTTCAGAAATAAAGTGTGCATATCCATATTGTCCAGAGTGGAACTTTTTAATTGACAGGAAGTATAAGCTACCTGACCGTGGGGCCTGAACACTTTCTTTTAGCAATGCTATACTGTACTTACGCACAAGCTACCTGACCGTGGGGCCTGAACACTTTCTTTTAGCAATGCTATACTGTACTTACGCACACTCTGACACTCCAAACTGTGTCTTTGCGTTCAAGTTATGTTTCAATAAAAACCCTGCAAGTGTGGAAATACAATAGCTTCTCCGATCCTTATCCCCAAACAGGTTGAGTGTCAGCATGCAAGTGTGTTTGCCCCTGTTCTTGTGTGTCATGTTGTCCATTTGTTCACTCGCGACCTTTTTGTTTGCACGAGAAAGCCCACAAACAATATCTGTTCGTTTGTTCGCCAACAAAGTACTCAACGATAGCCTTGCAAACACGACATGCCAACCTTAAATTCCCTGTGATGCTCATGCTGTTCACACATGCCTTTGGTGCCATCTGTGTGTGTAAAGTTCCGAGACCTCTTCAGCTCTGTTTGAGGAGGAGAGCAGTTGGTGGTCTTCTGACTTGCAGACATGCAGCATTTCACTGCCAGTGTCTGCCCATTCCTTGCCATGTGAAGAGCCTCACTGACCCTGTGACGCCCACCACACTGCTGAGAAAACACTGTCCACCCAATGCATAACACCGCCTCACACAGAGGGGTGGGATGACTGTGAAGATGTGGTTTGCACTCACATAATATGTTCCTATCACCACAGTACACTTTTAGGAAAGTATTAAGGTCATAATTGTGTCTTTTTTAGTAAAGTATGGAAGTCATAATTGTGTCTTTTGACAATTGTAATTCTGCAATATTAGGCATAAGCCTCATTTTGCAGAATTACAATTGACAAAGGACACAATTATGATTGTATGGCATTCCACGTCTTTGGTGCAACACATTTGTGCACATAAGACCAACTGCATAAAATATTGTCACCTCATGAGGTCACCATAGACTAAGGTGTACTGTGAGCGTCACTTAATGGACACAGGGGGAGTAAGAAAGCCTTTGCAGTTAATTGTATTCCACAGAGTAAGCATTTATTTGTACATGTTCATTTTATACTGTGTGTATATACTTGCATGTCTCTAAATAGAAATTTCATTTGAATGAAAATGATATGCCGATATAACGCCCCCAATAAACGATTCAGAAGCACACACAAAGCTACTGAGAGACATTCTGCAGCCACTGTCACAAACCTAAGCCAATTAAGCCACATTTACATAAAAGCTTCCAGTCATGTTTCAACCCATCCTCACTTAATGTGCAACAACAAGGATGAAGTTATACTACATACATAAGTATTAGCAATAAAATGTATTAATAGCAAAAGTGCTTGTCGTAAAGACTGTAATAAATCTTTGATGCAAAGCAGCATTTTAATGTTGTACCCGTTCAGGTGGTGCAGCGTAGCAATGCATCAGGTTTATGAGCTTCTTTAAATCTTGTGTGTAAAATTGTAACAACTACTGATAAAAAAAATGATTAATATATGGAGTAAAAGTAACGACATAGTGCATACAATATTTTGATTTGAAAATGAAAAAAAAAATGTCTTCAAGGTCAAGAGGATGTCTTTATATTTCTTAAAGGAAAGAAAGAAGACAGCAAATCCTGCTTTTCAGTAGCTGGAATCAGAAATGTTTGCCAAATTTGCTTGATAAGTGACTGAAACAAATATACCAATTATCAAAATTCTCGTTCATAAATTTTAAAGTAAAATAATAATCTCCCCTCTGACATAAAGCCTACTGGTGCACAAATGCACTTCTTCAATAAAACATATTTTTCACATGTACAGTAAAATAAATATATTTTTAAAGCCCTCATACCCAACACTAGATGCATTGGGGAAATACCACACGTTATGCCTGCAGAGACCATTCTCACCTATAGGCAGATTACATGTTACACAATTTTCTCACAAGTATGAAGTGAACTAAACATAGGCTTTCATGTTGCTTTACCTCTGCACTCAGGTAGTTTTCAACATCAGTGTTAATGTAGCTCTTCAAAAGTGAGGATCGGACCTGTTTAATATGATGGTAAACAGAAAATGGATCCTAATGGTAACCTGTAAATGTAAAGCCAACACGTCAGTGATTTTAAGATGGTTCCATTCAAATAGGCTTAATATGTTTAAATTTAACTAACAAATTAAATGAAGGATTCAGTCATTCTCTTGAGAATGAAACTGCATTTTAAGATTCATTTTCACTTACGTATCACACATTTTTATTTTATGAATCATGATTTCTGAATAATTTTCTTGGACGTTTCCTAAAAAAAACAACTATGTAATCTGGTATTTTTTATTTGTGTTAAGATAATGAGCAGGGAAAAGCTTTATTTCAATCATCACAAAGAGCAGCAATTTGAACAGATAAGAATGAGAAATCCAAAAGACAAGACTATTTTGGGGACTATTTTTTGAGGACTCCGGTGTTCCTGGCTATATCCCTACACTATGCCCCTGATTACCACCCTTTAAATTGCAAGCCTGCAGTTTACAGTTATCCTAATACACGTATCTTGCATCTGGCATCCTGTCGTGTCCATGAGGCATGCACAGAGACATGAGGAGGAAGAGGAAAAGAGGAGGAGGAAGAAACGGGGCAGTTCGTCTAGGTTCCCCGGCCTCTGTTGATGTGCCTCCCTCACCGATGACCTCATGCGGGAGGGAGGAGCCCAGTGTCCCGTAGCCTACCTTGGTGGATCCAGTGGGAACTGAGTTCGTGTGGAGATACGCTGGAAGACCGGGAAAACTTTTGTGGGGGTACTTTAATATCCATGACATTTATCAGGTAAGACTCTCAAAACAAAATACATTATCAAGTTGTCGTCAGAGTTGGCTTGGAGGTGTCGGTTCACCGGTTCAGTAAACGTAACGCCAGAGAGAGTTGTTCCAGTTAGAGACAGTTTTGGTGGCATTTTTTTTTCCTTGGGAGGAATGTCGAGACATGCCCACTGAGACCCATCGGGCATGACAGTACCGTGTTTTATTTTCCATATATTCCGGGTTCTTGTAGACTTTGTGGCGGACTTTTTTCACGTGTCGCCGACGTGACTGACGTTAAACGTGCCCGTTACTCGAGCGAGCTCCGTCTCAGTGTTAACGTGAATCAAACGTCGCACGCGCAGGTAGCGTTAACGTGTCCGTTCGGTTTGGTGCGACGTGACGCTAACTGGACGCACACGTCACACTCTAACTCACTCAAACAAAGTTAATCTAACAAGTTGATCTTTGAGGTTTCCCTTCCCTGGTAGTTTTAAAGAAGAGAAACAACTTTATTTGGTGTTTGAATAGTTTTGTGCTAAATAGATTAGTCGATTAATCGATTATTAGGACCAGTGTTGATACTGATGAAATAGAAACGTAGCAAATAGCTACATATATGAGTTCAGTATAGTTGAGTAGTATATAGCTAATTCATATAACACTTCCTGTGACATGGGGCTGCAATTATTACTCTATTAATCATTTATTGCCATCCGGCCTATGCAGATAAAACAAACACAGATTTAACAATTTATGGGTGAATTGATTTGATTTGCTGACCACTGTAACTGTGGTAACCTTTCTAAAAACAAACAGAAATTCAAGAATATTTGAAGATGGATAATACCTATTGCGAATTAGTGGGATGCAGATGTTTAACAAAAACGTTAATTACTTTTCTTATAACTGTATGGTCTTGTTTGATGCCAATGTTCGTCTGTATTTTGTGATTGGATGCAGTGGTTTTCAAACCAGGACCCAACCCAGATATAGTAGTAGGTTTAAGGCTACAGGACTGTAATCTTGTCTGCCCACATCGATTGAGTCATTGAAGTTTGACCACTGGCTCTATATGACTTTTGCTGTTTTCAGCGTATTCTTCAAAGGAGGAATCTCCTTCTAATTCAGCCAGGTGCTTTGAAAAGATATATTTTTCCTTTCAGAGGAATTACTTGTAAATGTCAAGATGCAGTTTTGATCTTTGAGAGCATATGAAGTCATTGATTCAGCGTTCTCTCTAAACAAGAGATATAAAGTCCTTTTAATGGCTTAGTGTTCTCCCTGCCATAACATTAGCTATTTTCTGAGTTACTCCTATCAATCTAGCTTCACGGGCAACTCCACTCTACATACAGCATTGATTTTCAATTTTACGCTCAACAGGTGCAGCAGGCGTTACTGCTGATAATCCTGCTAACCTCCAGTTAACCTGGAGACAGTCGGTATTAACTTTCCAACATAATTTCAGGCAGTTTTACGCTCATTGTAGAACCATTACAATGGATTTGCATGCCTCCATTCCAAGGCTAGAGCTACCACAAATGTCTTCCAACTGCAGGGTTATGAGATGTTTGCACTACAGAGCACTCATCTTATTGAAAGTGCCACAAGAGCCAGCCTCCCAGTAACTACAGAGCCTGGTTCCCATGGTCCCTAGCCAGTTGGCCAGTAACAGATGCTGGCATCAGAGTCGCATTGTTATGGCTGAGGAGGGAAAGTTATTGGAGCCAGTGACCCGACATACAGCACATACTGAGTTGTTGTTCATGATGATGATCGTGATGAGTTTGTACTTTTGAAAAGGGCTACTCATTGCAGAAGCACTTGGTTCCAATAGGGAACAGGAAAGCCATATCTTCAGGGTTTAGTTTGGTCCAGAACCCCTAATGTTAGCATACTGTTTAACCATGTATCATGACCAAGACATGTTCACATATCAAATTCATTGAGGTGGTTTTTGGGCATGTCGTAAAATAACTGTGTAGTACCAGAGGAGGCAAGTAGCTGTTACCCCCTCAGCTACTGAAACTGAAACAGTCTGCGTTTATTGCCACGCTGTGCGTGCGAGACAATCTCCAGCAATGAGGTAGCTGAAGAGCCACAAAAACCTAACGTGACTAACACTGCGAAAGTATGATAATACTCTATTTTCTACTTGTTCTTTATTGGCCTCATTGACATCATATACAAGCCCTTAAGTTCTAAAATGCCTAAATATTTACCAGGCAAAAAAAAATACTTGTATTCTTAGTGCTGGGGTGAAGGATCACAGGCCTACTGGCAAAGTGGTATTGTGTAATTGAATTAGCTCAAGTTTCCTAAAGGCTCATGGCACGTTTTGTATCAAAATGTCTCGCCTTACCATTTCATTTCCTCTCAGGTCATCTCATAAAATATTACAGAATGACAGTCATAGATATTGAGTTGCCTTTGTGTGTCAGTGATAGTGTTGGCATGTGTCCAAGTATGACTAATTCTGCTAAATTGTATACCAATGCGGAATTTATCATATTATAACTTGATGTCAAGAGTTGAAAGTCCATGTACGCAGGCGTGTATGCATTTTTTAAGGTCTATGCACAAGCATAAATGCGCTCATGCTTGCATGTGTGTATCTTTGCCCACGTGGGTGTGTGTGGGTGTGTTTGGAAGTGCTTCTTAGTAACAGCTGTCACTGATTTACATCTTTGTCAAGCTTTTTTGAAAAAGACAGACAGAGGTAGAGATAAAGAGCACTTTGGGCATGGCAAAGTGGGAAATTCTGTATTTGTGACGAGGTACTTTTCAAAGAATGTTTTTTTTTTAACCATTTTCTTGACATATAAAACATAGTTTTATTTCCAGTCTGTCATGATTATTGTAGCTTTGACAGCTAGTGCAGCTCTAGCAGCTACCGTAAAGGTCATTGTCTTTCACAGCAAGAAGAAAATAAACCACAGATTTGCTGAATCTCTGTGTATCGAAATTTTGATTCTGCTTTCAGTTTCAATAAGATATGATTGAACACTACATTTAGGTGTGGAAGGCCCAGATTAGATATCCACCCTAAGCACTGGACCCTCATTAAATAACATGACTTATATAATTAGTTATACCTAAGTGCAGGAGGAGAGTGTATGATCTGTCCTCACTATTTTAAGGCAACAATACTTTTGCATTGCGAGTTACCCCCTTTGAACAATCATTTTACAATTTCACAGTGGGTCAGCCAGTCGCAGTGACTCTTTAAGGGCAGACATTGGAACCGTGTGTGTGATATATTCCAATCATAACAATGAATCCCTGAAACTAATCTCATTGGGTCAGATGTGTTCATTTGTCTTTGCTACTTGTGTCTGTAAAAGTCGGTGCACACAAAAGACTGAATCAAAGCTTGTTTCATTTGACAACAGTATCCGTATGTAGTATGTATACTAATGTGCAAAGCTCGGTGTCCTCCCCTATTCAGTTATGGCATACAAACCGATAATCCTCCGCTGTTAAATGACAAACAGTTTTTTAAAACTGAATGATATTATAAGTAGTTCAGTCAATATAGATGAAGTGAGACAGTTGAAGAATAAACCTGCACTCCAAAACTGAAAGTGGGTATCTTATCTGCAAAGTGCTTCCTGGTCTGAAGGCCTATTGAATATACTGACTGAAATCCTGGCTTACAGACATAAAGTGTTTTCAAGTAAGTTCATTATACATAACCCTCTGACCTACACATTTTAGCATGTGATAATCTCTCTGTGGTTACAGGCACTTCCTGTAGACTTTAAACACAACTGTTAATGTTTTACCCTTAATCAAACAGCAGGCTTCCTTGGAGGCAGTTGTTGAATTGAGTGTAAGCAATTGGCTGATGGTAGAGCTTTTGTTTATTTCTTACTCCAGATGTTCATTAACACTTAATTGCTATGGCAAATCAAGGATAGTGATACAGTTAATCTGCAGTGTTCACAGGAGTTAATGGCTGTAGCTCTGATGAGATGATTGTTGTTACTCGGTGTGCAGTTAGTGCTGGCAGATGATTTCAGAGGAGGGTTGGTTGTTGGTGTGATGTAACAAGTGTGTAATTGTTCAATAGGAAAAGACAAGGCTCACAGTGGAGAAAATGGTTTGTGAAAGCTTATAAGGAAGACCCGCTGCACTCTTAACTCATTCATAAATCCATCTTGCACTCTGATCTGTCAAGCTAAATTAATGTAGGATATTTGTAAGTCTATATAGCTGGCTCCATTTATATTTTAATCTGGTTAGGTTGTGCAATGTTCTGTCTTACTCCAACATTTTAGTTTTAGGTTTAGTCAGTTTCCAGGGCCTAGGGTGAAACGGTGAATTCAGAGCAATGATTGCTTTTGAAACATGCCTTGACACTTCTCGAGCAACACTGCTGGTATAAAAATACACCATCACTGCTGAGCCAGCATGTAGGCCTGTGTATGGCTTTATTCTTCATCAGTTATATTAGAAACAATCAAGGACAAGTGGCCTCAGAGGGCAAATCAGTCTTTCCAAAATGACAGTTTTTTTCCCACGGCCATCTAATGAGCAGATCAGACTTGTTATCCTTTTTAATTTCATGCTGAGCCATGTGGCTAGTCCTCAATAACAAACTATCGGGCTTTGCCCCAAGCTACTTTTTTTGAATCAACCTTTGTCTGTGATATCATAGTATGGTATAATTTCCTACCAGGCAAAGGCAAACAATCACAGGGCTTTTGAAGTAAATAACGGTTTGTTTTCTCATAATTTAGTTTTGATGAATTCTTCCCTTAAATTGTTTATATTTTCTAACTCAAGCTACATGGTCGTGTTTGAAAATACCACTAGATGTCACGCTTAGAATCGAGTTGTGATGCTTTTTATTTTCAGCTGATGATGACCGATGATGTTATCCTTTTCCTATATAATCTTACAGCAAGCTTGTGTAGAAGAGACCATTCAAGCCACCACTTTTCTTAGCGTCAAATAACTCTTGTCAATTGCAGAAACAATTTTTATGAACCTACAAACCTTTTTAGGTTCTGTGTATTTCAACTGCAGGTTTCAGGTTAGGTTCCTTGCCATAGTTGCTGTTGCTCAAAGTTACTGCTTCTTGATGACCCTACTAGCTCTAGATGGAGTTTGCATTGCTGGATGTTGTGGGGAAGGTCAAACACAGACCAGTATTAATTCCGAAGAGTCAGGCTTTTCATCTAAATGGCATCAGCTCTGGTTGGTTTACACATTAGAGTTTTTCAACTAGTTTCCTCTTTGTTTAGGCGGTTAGGTAGAGAGTGAGGTAGTTACCTCCCTTGTCCTAAGTGTTAGTACAATTATACTTGTTAGAACATTTTTTTCTACCTCATATTTAAGTGGAAGTTACTTCACATTTGTTTTGGGTGAAGTCAAAGTAAAGTAAAATGTTACAGAAATGTTTAGCAAGTATGCATGCATGTATGTTCAAACCAATGGCATGTGAAATGATACAAGCAGGGTGTAGTATTATATTATGTTAACATGTTAAATATTGGCTTCCCTCTTGAAGGTCAGACTAGTTACATAAAAATGTCTGTTCTTTGTTATTTCCCTTTCACTCATGTGAGTGTGAATAACAACCTTTGCTTACAATGGCCGACACTGAGGTTGTGTTGTCCTCCATACCTACTCCCCACACTTCCTTCTTCAAAGGTTTGTTAGCTAACTTCACATTGTTTATGGACCACTTGAACTCACCGTCCAGACCGGGGCCTGTTTCCTGCACTCAGTAAATGGACAACAAAAGAATAGATAACTATAGCATTCACAGAGACATTTTAAAAATATCTGACAACTTTGAGGCAGTGTTTGATAATATAACTTGAAGGTCCGCCAATAATGAGAATTTCCGTGTTGCTATGACAACAGTGTGAAAATCTGAGAGTGATCATTCATGTAGAATCTGTTGATCAAGAGAGCTGGAAGGGCGTTTCAGCTGGCAAGAGATGAACGCACAGGGGAGAAAATAGCTGCTGTTCTGCAATCCTGGACGACTGGTGAAGTTGATCAGAGCTTAAAGGTGCCACGAAAGGACAAAGCAGGTTTTAACCTACCAACCACCAATGTATGTGTAATGCTTCCCTGCCAGAGGCAGTGGGACCAAACAATCCTTTTTCCGTTCTATATATAGCTTCTCAGATGACTGTGGTATAGATACATGACCCCATTAAACACATGTCACATCAGCATTGTTCAGGTAAGGATCTTTTCTTCCTCACAACCTGTATGGATTTGAACTCCATCAAGTTAGGAATGACCTGAAAAACATACATGTTGATAACCTGAGGCACCCCCCCAACCTCCCTGGTTTCCAATTTCTCTTCTGTGAAAGAAAACTGTCTCTTCATTGTACAAAAGTCTGGAGTCGTTTTTATTGTTGCCTTGAGCCGTTCCACGGTAACAGAGGGTCCACATGTGAAGCTCGAAGAGCTTACTTATCCCTGGTTGAAAATGCCATCCGTGGGGAAGCATCCTTAATCTTACATGTTGCTGTCCAAATACACTGATCTGGTCTGCTGTGTCTTCCTTCAGTTGCTTTGGGATTTTTATAGCCTGTTGAGGACTTTTGATGGCTCGGTTGTTGGTCTCTTGTCATAATACTGTGCTGCTTCTCCAGGGCTTCTTCTTGTGTTTGGTATGTCTTGCACAGAACAGATGTGAATATGAAGAGTGTATTTTATCCTTTCAGCCTGTGTGGCCACAAAGACCTGTGAGGCACTGTGTGACTTTCACAGCTTTGTTTTAATATTGAGAGGTCTGTTTTAAGAGGCCATGCTTTGAGGCTGATATCCAAATAGAGCTTAAAAGCACTGGGATGGACCTGACTTTGAGGGCTTGAGGAATCTGGATGTTCGTCTTTCTGCATACCATGCAGTCCATGACTTCTCTGTGAAGGCACTTTCTTACAAAGGTCACAGCTATCCCCCCCACAGCTTAAGCTGAATTTGATGTTGGATGTGTTGCCTATTGATATTGTAGGATCCACTTTTTTTCACATCTACTTAAAAAACAGCCTAAGGCCGAGGCAACATCCACACATATTGTCCTCATGTGTATTTAAACGATGTAGATTTTCTTACCGTAAAAGAGATGTGGATATTTACTGGCCTCTACATTCAATTCAATTTTGATTCACCAATGATTTAAATTCACAAAGATTCTCTATTCATCACAATGTAAAGCTTCTTTAATTTCCTATATTTCTGCACATGGCTACTTTTTCATTATAAAACCAATAAAATACATCTAAACTCCCCTTTTATTTACAGAGTGCTTTTTAAAAATTTGTTCAATTTGTTTAAAGAGCCGGTGACATATTACTAATTGTAAAGTTTCCCTAACTTGGTTTACTTCAGAAAAATAAAATATTGTTGTTGCACCTCTACCAGACATTATTGGAATCAGTACAATGATATCATCATATTGATTGCTGACCATATGTGGCTATTGCAACCTAGTGTCATAGTTGTCTGTTCAGTTGGCAAGAATGTGTCAATGTCTTGTGTGGAAAAGTATTCAGACCGTTGTAGTATGTAGCACTAGGTCTATCTTGTTTCTCCGGGAACCAAAAGACTCTTAGTACAATACATGTTGTGATCACTATGTCATTTTTAAATGAGTATTATTCCAATGTGTAACTTGGCTTTCTTCAGAGTAACGTTAAGGTCTTAATTCCCCTCACCTTAGATTAAAATGTTTAGTGGAGGCACACCTCAGAATACGAAGTGATGAGTGTGGGTAATGGCGGATGAGGTGTTGTCTCATTCTCACAGTTGGTCCTGACTGTGTGTGTCCGGTGACTGTGATGTGGGGGGGGGGGGTGGAAGGAATTTGTCATGTTGGCTTTTGATGTTTCAGGAGGGCGTTTCTCATTTCCTTTGGGTTAACCTGAGTGATGTTTATTGTTACTGTGGAGATGAGCAGCCAGCTCCCACATAGCAGTGAGCAGTTATACTTACCACGCAAATGTACAACACTAAGCCATGTTACACTGAACTACACTCTCCTGTATACATATATAGATGCGCACAGTCTTCAGATCTGTTTCTACCTTGTTGGATCAGTCAGTAAGAGATGTCTTTCTTTAGTAAAGACTACTTCTAAATCAACTGTGGTGACACTTTAGTAGGGTCTTGTTAATGCAAGTCTTACAAGTCAAGGTGTTACTTGGAAGCGACTTGCCTTGAGAGAGAAGAAGAGAAAGTCATGGTTACACAGACCTGACTGAGCTCCCTGATCTGATGACGTGAGGGAAACCTGTTATTCCACAGAAGAAACCAGAACTATTAAGTCATCTCCAGGGAGAGGATGGTGGATTGAATCTGCCAGACCTAGAATTACATTATAAAGCCTCTCAGGGTGGATGTTATGGGTGGGAATATTGAATTAATGTTTAGCAACTTTGAAATTAAATCAGTTTTCACTACGGAATGATTGAAGGGCATTGATTTTGTATTATTTGTAAAACTGAATAGAGCCAAAGAAAATGAGCATGTGGATCAGTTGTAGATGGTAAATATGAGGTAAAATAGGGTTGGAGAGTGTGATGGCCTTGCTTTGTGTGTGTTGTGCAGCTTTGAAACTACTTTCATAATATTGATTAAAGCACTGTGGAGTTAACCTCATAAAAAGTTTTTTTTGAGCAGTCAAGCTGGGTTTGAGGTGCAGAGGCTCATCAGGGATTTGGTCTCTACATCTCCACTTCCAATAACAAATTCAGTGGAGGCTCTGCTTCACCATATTTCATCTGGCACCATCAAGGAGGAAAAGGGCGAATCAATACCTCTGTCAGCAGCAGAGGAGGACCTAGATTTTTTTATAGCCTGGATTCTGGGGTTGAAAATTCAGTGTGTTTTGTTTGCGGTAGGCATACCCTTATTTGGTTGAAACCATTATTTTCATTGGAGAGATTGATCTGCTGCTATTAATACAGCAAGTTAGCAACCTAGAATGTGTTTAAAGGGTTAAAAACCAAAAATCACACACAATTAAGCATTTTAACTGCTGCTGGGTTTAGTTCAGTGTGTTTTCTTTCCATTGTAAAATGCCATAAGACTATAAATAATTCCAAAATGAAACAAGCACATCCAGGCTGGAAGGTCATTTACCGTTTGACTTTAAGGATTAAAAATGCCCACAAGCTCGAGAACAACCATGGAAATAGGGTTGAAACATTCAAGTTCATCCACATAGCATCAATTACATGTGGAATTCAAGGCATTTGACAGAGTGTTTTCCTGCATAACAAGATAGGAGAAGTTGTCCTTTTCTGTTTAAACATTAGAGCATTCTTTCCATGCGCCCCTCCACTGATGACCTGCAGGGTGGGAGTGCTGTGGGAAAACTCCCTGGCGGGTGCCAGTTAAGCAGTATGAAATGCGGATGTAGACTGTTTTTCCATTGCTGTTTGATATTCCAGGATACATTTTGTATTTGTTTGTTTAGTTCTCAGTAACATAAATACTTGCATATGTAGGTGTTTTGAATGGTTTTCTTATTGACAGGTGTGAATAGATTTGTACTTTTTTGGATGAGTGACAATAGAAACATTTCTGTTGTCTGGTCTGGCTTTAAGTGAAAGATTTTTTTTCTTCTTCTTTTCTCCCAGGGACCCTACAGAGAGGCTTTCAGGAATCTTGCCATGTTCAAGGCAGTGCTGAAGAAGAGCAGAGATGGAGGCAAAGGGAGCAAGAAAGATTCAGGTATGTGGAAGAGTACACTTCATAATCATCGTAGTCTTTCTGAAAAGGGAAACTTTACCAGGTAAACAGAGAACTTCATTACAGGTAGGGTGACAAAATAGCAGTGGTGGTATACAGCTTAATGAAAATTCCTCCAGTTCTTAGTTAATGACACAAGTGTAAACACTGTAACCATAACTCAAATTACTTTGATTGGGGATGCGGGACAGTATATGGAAATGTTGTTGCATGTTTTGTTTTAAAACGTAGCTTTGCACTGCAAATAGGTACAACAAGCCCAGTATTGGTAAGAACCTATATAGTCTGTGTGGGGATGGTGTGCAGAAGATTAACTTTGTTGCCTCACAGAAGTCCAGCATAGCCCACTGTGCCTTTAAT
>NW_027176012.1:0-18645 GCF_023055335.1 Clinocottus analis | reverse complement strand
GACCCCCGCTGACCTGCTGACCCCCGCTGACCCCCTGACCTCTGCTGACCCCCGCTGACCCCTGACCCCTGCTGACCCCCACTGACCCCTGACCTCTGCTGACCCCCTGACCCCTGCTGACCCCCGCTGACCCCCTGACCTCTGCTGACCCCCTGACCCCTGCTGACCCCCTCAATCACAATAGACAAAGTCTTGTCCTGTTAGGAAGGAGCTTCAGTCAGAAAACTGTGTCGTTCGGTTAAGAAATGGAAAAATATTACGTATGTTATGCCAAAAAAATTGTCTGAATGGGGTAAGCTGGGATTAAAATTGACGCGGGAGGATTTTGCTTTTGTTTCCAAACTGTAAACGCTTATTGACAGACGCAGGGATCAGTAGTGTTTGTCTTCCTCACTACGTAGTCTTTTCTGACACTGATCCCTCATATTTCTAAACGCTTCCAAAGCAAATAAATCTCGTCTGAAGTCCGTCGGAGGCCGGGCGCCCGCGATGAAGACGAGTTTTAACGGCCGCGATGAAGACGAGTTTTAACGGTCACGATGAAGACGAGTTTTAACGGCCGCGATGAAGACGAGTTTTAACGGCCGCGATGAAGATGAGTTTTAACGGCCGCGATGAAGACGAGTTTTAACGGCCGCGATGAAGAGCGTCCAGAGGAAGAGTCCGCACACGTCTTCATTCATCTTCACATGAGTCGTCCTGCATTAAAGCGTCACACATCTCACATCTCTGATCTTAAAGATGTTGAATTCACGTTGAGCTTCGAGACCTTGAACGCAGCCCTCTGATTGGTCGATCGCAGCGCGATCACACAAACGAGCGCTTATTACATCAATTTGTCACGTCAGCTATGAACAAAAAAGCATCACAAACAAACACGCTGGTGTCTGAACCCCCGCTCACTTCCTCTTCATGGACTGTTGTCTGTTTCATGTTTGCATCCACCAGCGTTTTGTGTCTTTTGTCCTGGAATTAAAAATCATTAAGGAGGGTAATTATAGTAAAATGTTTGAGACTGAAGAAACACGCCGCTCTAGATGAATGACTCGGTGGAAGCATGTGGGACGACAAAATATGAATTAATGAAAGCTTCCCCGAAGACATACAGTCTATTCATATCCACGATAACACGGGAAAAGATGGTTTGAGATTGGCAGGCGGAGAAGATGAAAGAGAAGACGCCATGCAAAGAGAGAAAGAGGATAATGAGCAACGAAATAGAAAAGATTACGCAGAAGACCAAGTCAAACAGAATCATAACCTCGCTGTCCGACTCGCTTTCACATCTCAGGATGTTTTTCTCGCGGGAACGAGGCGAAAATGTTGCCTGTTGCTGGCGAAAACGCCACCAAAAGTAACCGAAGCGTCGTCCTCGTGCTTTGCCGTCGTGAAAAACAACAACAACAAATAAATAAAAATGTCAAAGTCAAAAACAAGAACTGTCCATCATCCGCTCGGCTGCGATTGAAGTGTTGGAGGGAGGCGGCTCGGAGCCAGAGGTCCAGCAGGGTTCTGGAAATCTTCAAGGATTTTTTTTCTATTTTTTTTGGTCCGCGGCTCCTCGTTTATTCAGTTTCATCTGCTCCTTTTATCATCCATATTTCAGCTGTTTACAGAGCTGGAGTGACCGCCGTCACTGGGATTACCAGCGAGATAGATCATAAGCACTGCCCTCAGAGGACTCTGTGAGCGTGTGTGTGTGTGTGTGTGTGTGTGTGTGTGTGTGTGAGTGTGTGTGTGTGTGTGTGTTGGTTCAACAGCTGTGTGTGTGGGATTCTGCGCGCACAGCGATACGTGCGCGCTTGTGTACGAGTCGGCCTGCCTAATAATCTAAAGATTGTCAAGTATGTGTAAAACAGAAAAGTAGGCCTCCCTCACACACACTTCCCTCACACACACATCACATGAAAGAGAGACGGCTTCTACTGGAAAGTCTGGCGGGTGAACTCCTCCACCTCCTTTCATTCGAGGCGCCGCCACTAAAGCGCTTCTCCTCGCTCCGCTGGACTCCGGAGACCCGGCCCGTCGGCGGAGGCCTGAGGGCCGAGAGGCCGGCGCCGCGCTGCGTCATGTGACGCCGAGGAGGGCGACAGGTTGCTTCCTGCGCCTCCATCTCTCCCTCTGCCACTCAGGAAGCCGTGCAACTGGGTCCTAGTGTCACCGGGTTCACTGTGACACTTCAGAGAGTCATGAAGACGCTGATTTAATGTCACACATGTCAGAATGTGTTGTGTGGAGAAAAAAAGCATGACTCTTTTAAAGCATCTTTTAACTATGAACATCCAGCATGACATGAGCCAGATTCCCTAAAAAATCCTCCTGCAGCGTCACTAATGAAAAGATTTATTATTATGAAAGATTAGCACCTAAAGAACCAGAACCTGCAACAACAATCACAATAAAACAAAGTCTTGTCCTGTTAGGAAGGAGCTTCAGTCAGAAAAACTGTGTCGTTTGGTTCAAAAATGGAAAAATATTACGTATTTTATGCCAAAAGATTGTCTGAAAGGGGCATGCTGGGACTTAAAATGGACGTGGGAGGATTTTCGCACCCGGTTTCCAAAAGGTTAAAGGTCGACTCACACACACACACACACACACACACACACACACACACACACACACACACACACACACACACACACACACACACAGGTTCTCCCTCTCTCGTCTCTTTGCTCCCTTACTATCCCCCTCCCTCTCTTGATCCCTTTTTTCCCCCTCCCCCTCCCTCTCTCTCTCTCTCTCTCTCTCTCTCTCTCTCTCTCTCTCTCCTCTCTCTCTCTCTCTCTCTCTCTCTCTCTCTCTCTCCCCTCCCTCCCTCCCTCCCTCCCTCCATCTCATTCTCTCCACACCAAGCTGTGGAGAGGCAGATAAGGAGTTGATTTACCATCCAATTAAATGGCGTCATTGAAACATTGCTTGAAAAAAAAGCCCCGTCGTTTCCACCCGGCGCTAATTGGCCTTCAACGAGCTAGCATGTGTGTGCGCGCGGGCGCCTGCTTTTGTGTGCACGTGTGTCTTTGTTGTGCGTGTCCGATGCTTTTACTTTCAGATTGTGCTCGCTGCCCGCTTTTGCAAAGAGTCGGGTCGCTTTAAGGTCAAACAAAAGTGGGATGTTTTTGTGTCTTCTGGGGAAGAATGCTAGCTTCTAGTTCTTCCTTTCATTCCCTTTGCTCAGCATTCAAACCGTCCAACTGAGCTAAGTTATACGTTTTGAGAAAGTTTCACTTACTCTTGTTTCACTGCATTCCTGCAGATGAAAGAGTCACACACAGTTCAGCTCCTCAACTCTGCTCTGGTTTTTGCAGCTGCGACATGAGCTGTCCTATTTTAGCCAGGAGCTACTGTTTACAGCAGATATGCTGGACAGTCTCGCCTCGCTCTTCAAATATGTTTTCAGGCAGCGGCGGGCAACAGTTTTCAGCTGAAAAGCTTCAATGAACTCACTTTAAGCTACCGCTTTAAGCTACCGCTTTAGCTACCGCTTTAAGCTACCGCTTTAGCACCGAAAGGCAGGGAGAGAAAGCTAGCAGCGAGCTTACGGCTAACGAAACAAATTCTCCAGAGTTAGCGACTAAAACAAAGTTAAATGGAGTATTGAACTTACATTCGTCACATGGCAGACACAGAAACAGCCGAGATAACAGCCAGAGTATTTGAAACACACACAGAGAGTATAATAATCTACCTTTTTCTGTCACTTTCAACCACTAGCGCACACACACACACACACACACACACACACACACACACACACACACACACACACACAGAGCGAGAAAGAGAGAAAATAAGGTTTTTATATAGAATTTTAATAAATCCATGGGAAAGCGGTCTCAAAACTCATTTATCAAACATTTAACACTGACTTGGCCATTAAAGGGGCGAGAGGGCCAGAGGAGAATAGATTGAAGAAGAGGAGCTATGATCAATGCCACTGGACCATATAATTGCACCAGGAGTGGTTTAGCTGGAAGCATTAGCCTTGTTTTCTGATGGATCACATCCTGAGCCGGCTAGCCAAGCTAAACACTTCAATCTGGATTAGCAGGGACCTCGGCGTCGTCCGTCTTCTGGAGCCACGAGAATTAGGAAACTTTTCTCCTTGAAATTGATCAGCTGTTAGCTCGAACGCTGCGTCGCTATTTTAAGCAGAAGAACATATTTCTTAACTTTTCCTTGCAGTGCTTTAAAAAGCTCGTCTTTTCTTTGTACTTCATTTTTTATGAAGAGGTTAAAAGAGCAAATCTCACTTTAAAACAGCTTTTTTGCGATTGTAACGTCCAACCCGTCTCAATAGAAACCTTTTTTTTCCTCTCCTCCTCTCGGCCTCCGCACATCGATTCGCTGAGAGAACAAAGACACAACATTCACACGTGTGAAAGCAGCGCGGCGGCACATCAGCTCCTCCAGCTGCAACAATAACTGACGCTGACCTTCCATTGAATCATTTTCTCTTCATTTCTCCCACCTCGAGCTGCAATGCAGCGCCCGGACCAGCGCCGTCTTTCTCTGGCTCTTCTCCTCTGAACAAACACTTTCTCATTCAGGACCGTCGGCTTTTTCTCGAGGAACCGTTTGTCCTCGCCGCCACGCAGACAACTTCCCAAAATGTTTGTGGTGACTCTTGTTTTGCCTGTAACAAATCCTTCTATGATTCACGGCGACAGGAAGTGTCTCTGGTCGAGTTAAAGGCCTCGCTCGCCCACACGGGGCGTTATTATTATTCCGGAGCATCAGACCTGTGTTCCAGTTGAGCAGAGCGTTGCAGGACTCATGTTCGTATTACGGTTCCTCTCGCCACGAGAGTGATGGAGGTGACGTTCATCCTTCTCCTGAGACAACACCTGCTGCAGCAGCGCCACACGTCATCTGCTGGCGTGCAATACATTAAACGTAAATGTGACACTTGACTCATTGTTAGTTCCCTCTGCAAAACACCCAGGAATGGGACTCGCATCACTAGAGATGGTGTCCCATAACTAGAGATGATAACCAATAACTAGAGATGGTAACCAATAACTAGAGATGGTAACCAATAACTAGAGATGATAACCAATAACTAGAGATGATAACCAATAACTAGAGATGGTGTCCCATAACTAGAGATGATAACCAATAACTAGAGATGGTAACCAATAACTAGAGATGATAACCAATAACTAGAGATGATAACCAATAACTAGAGATGGTGTCCCATAACTAGAGATGATAACCAATAACTAGAGATGGTAACCAATAACTAGAGATGGTAACCAATAACTAGAGATGATAACAATAACTAGAGATGATAACCAATAACTAGAGATGGTAACCAATAACTAGAGATGATAACCAATAACTAGAGATGGTGTCCCATAACTAGAGATGATAACCAATAACTAGAGATGGTAACCAATAACTAGAGATGATAACCAATAACTAGAGATGATAACCAATAACTAGAGATGGTGTCCCATAACTAGAGATGATAACCAATAACTAGAGATGATAACCAATAACTAGAGATGATAACCAATAACTAGAGATGATAACCAATAACTAGAGATGATAACCATAAACAAGGATGGTATGGATCAATATCACTTGTATAATATTGATACTAGAACTCTTAAACTGCTTATCGGTTCGGTTCCTTATCGACACTCTTATTGGTTCTTTTTGATTCATTTGTGGGAAAAAATCTATGAATTCATTATTTTTCTTGTCAGTAAACGAAGTCTTTCTTGTTTTCCAGCAGTTTTTTTCAGCTGTAATCTTTCCCGTCTACAATATTCACGTTTCATAACGTCTCTCTCTGTCACGGACACGTCTGAACACGCAGCGACCAGCCAAGCTTTTTAAAAAAATCCCCGTCTTTTTTATTTTGCTTCATCACACATGCGGCTCTGGGCGCAAAGCCTGCTGGGAGCTGGAGTCACGGCTCTGGGCGCAAAGCCTGCTGGGAGCTGGAGTCACGGCTCGGACGACGTCTGCATCACTCGACGAGAAGACTCTGCTGTGATGAAGTGCTAACACAACGCCTCCTCATACACCCACCGTGCAGAGGAACCCCCTCATTAACACACACACACACACACACACACACAGAATGACATGACTGACAGGTGTGTGTGTGTATGTATGTGTGTGTGTGTGTGTGTGTGTGTGTGTGTGTGTGTGTGCGTCTGTGTGTGGTTCTCAGCATGACGCCTGTGTACCAACTAAATAAAACTGCCTCTTGGTGGGAGGACAATAGGGCATCAAATGTGTGTGTCCTGTCTGCACAGTCGCGTCTTCATCCACACACACACACACACACACACACAGATACACACACACACACACACACACACACACACACACTTCCATATTGCCAGAGGACTGAATGGATCCCTTTTGTCCACCTCATCGATGGTGTCAAACTAACGTCTCTGACGGGACGTTTCCTGTAGATGAGGACACACTCCTGTTAGTGTGTGTACTGCCAGCGCTCCACGTACACAACATACACAACATACGCAACATACACAACATACACAACTAGACATCTTTAAAGTCAGGACACGTCGTCCCATACGATGCTCATTGTTCTTCATTGGGGTTCCTCCAGGACTTTGCTCAACAGTGGAGCGTTTGCTGCCAGCATGGCAGCAACTTCCTGGTCTCTTCATTCTTCTTCTATTACTTCCTCCTTCTCTCTTCTCTGCTGCTCCTCTACTTCCCTTTTATTTCCTCTCTCACTCATCCTCCCTTCTTCCTCCTCTCCTCCCTCTCCATGCAGTTTAAGTCTAAATCGGGGGATTTGGGGTCTTAAGGGCTGAGGTGTAAAACACCGGCTGCTTCTCTGTAAGCTCTTAAGAGGAGAAAATAATCCAACACCAGCTCTTTTTCTCCACTGCAGCTCTCCTCCCACCTAATCACCCTATTAGCTGCCTCTCCTCTTCTCCTTTCCTTTTTCCTCTCCTCTCCTCCTCTCCTCCTCTCCTCTCCTCTTTTCCTCTCCTCTCCTCCTCTCATCTTCTCCTTTCCTTTTTCCTCTCCTCTTCTCCTCTCCTCCTCTCATCTTCTCCTTTCCTTTCTCCTCTCCTCTTCTCCTTTCCTTTTTCCTCTCCTCTTCTCCTCTCCTCCTCTCCTCTTCTCCTTTCCTTTCTCCTCTCCTCTTCTCCTTTCCTTTTCCCTCTCCTCTTCTCCTCTCCTCCTCTCCTCTTCTCCTTTCCTTTCTCCTCTCCTCTTCTCCTTTCCTTTTTCCTCTCCTCTTCTCCTCTCCTCCTCTCCTCTTCTCCTTTCCTTTCTCCTCTCCTCTTCTCCTTTCCTTTTCCCTCTCCTCTTCTCCTCTCCTCCTCTCCTCTTCTCCTTTCCTTTCTCCTCTCCTCTTCTCCTTTCCTTTTTCCTCTCCTCTCCTCTTCTCCTCTCCTCCTCTCCTCTTCTCCTTTCCTTTCTCCTCTCCTCTTCTCCTTTCCTTTTTCCTCTCCTCTTCTCCTCTCCTCCTCTCCTCTTCTCCTTTCCTTTCTCCTCTACTCTGAAGAAGAACAGACATTTTTTCTAGCAGCTGATGTTTTGGTTCCTTCAGTCTAATAATTCATCTCATCCCCGTCAGCCATCATGTTCCTATTTTCATGTGTTCATGTGGTCATGTGTTCATGTGGTCATGTGTTTCTGTGTTCATGTGTTCATGTGGTCATGTGGTCATGTGTTCATGTGGTCATGTGGCCATTTATTCATGTGGTCATGTGTTCATGTGGTCATGTGTTCATGTGGTCATGTGGTCATGTGTTCATGTGGTCATGTGTTCATGTGTTCATGTGGTCATGTATTCATGTGTTCATGTGGTCATGTGTTCATGTGGTCAAGTGGTCATGTGGCCATATGGTCATGTGTTTATGTGTTCATGTGTTCATGTGGTCATGTGTTCATGTGGTCATGTGTTCATGTGGTCATGTGGTCATGTGTTCATGTGGTCATGTGGTCATGTGGCCATATGGTCATGTGTTCATGTGTTCATGTGGTCATGTGGTCATGTGGTCATGTGTTCATATGGTCATGTGTTCATGTGGCCATATGGTCATGTGTTCATGTGTTCATGTGTTCATGTGGTCATGTGGTCATGTGGTCATGTGTTCATGTGGTCATGTGGTCATGTGTTCATGTGGTCATGTGTTCATGTGTTCATGTGGTCATGTGTTCATGTGGTCATCTGGTCATGTGTTCATGTGTTCATGTGGTCATGTGTTCATGTGGTCATGTGTTCATGTGTTCATGTGTTCATATGGTCATGTGTTCATGTGTTCATGTGGTCATGTGTTCATGTGGTCATGTGGTCATGTGTTCATGTGGTCATGTATTCATGTGGTCATGTGGTCATGTGTTCATGTGTTCATGTGGTCATATGGTCATGTGTTCATGTGTTCATGTGGTCATGTGTTCATGTGGTCATGTGTTCATGTGTTCATGTGTTCATGTGGTCATATGGTCATGTGTTCATGTGTTCATGTGGTCATGTGGTCATGTGTTCATGTGTTCATGTGGTCATGTGGTCATGTGTTCATGTGGTCATGTGGTCATGTGTTCATGTGTTCATGTGGTCATGTGGTCATGTGTTCATGTGGTCATGTGTTCATGTGGTCATATGGTCATGTGTTCATGTGTTCATGTGGTCATGTGGTCATGTGTTCATGTGTTCATGTGGTCATATGGTCATGTGGTCATGTGGTCATGTGTTCATGTGTTCATATGGTCATGTGGTCATGTGTTCATGTGGTCATATGGTCATGTGTTCATGTGTTCATGTGGTCATGTGGTCATGTGTTCATGTGGTCATGTGGTCATGTGTTCATGTGGTCATGTGTTCATGTGTTCATATGGTCATGTGTTCATGTGGTCATGTGGTCATGTGTTCATGTGTTCATGTGGTCATGTGTTCATGTGTTCATGTGGTCATGTGGTCATGTCGTCACCGTGACGACGTGTCAGTCAGCCAATCACGCGTCCTGAACACTGAAGCGTTTCATGAATCTCTGTCATTCAGACTCTGTAAGATAAAATATCAAGAAACAAACCCCATAAAAAACATGAATATATTAAATCAATAAATCAATAAATAAAACTGGTCAGAGATCCACGAGGAAGCGTTTAGTGTTCTGTGATCTCTGAAGCTTCTGCTCCCGGAGATCGACAACGCAAGAAAGACACCTGCTTTCCTCTCAACTTTACTCTCTCTCTCTCTCTCTCTTTGTCTCTCTCTCTCTCTCGCTCTCTTTCTCTCTCTTTGTCTCTCTCTCTCTATCTCTTTCTCGCTCTCTTTTTTTATCTCTCTCTCTTTCTCGCTCTTTTTATCTCTCTCTCTTTCTCTTTCTCTCTCTCTCTCTCTTTTTATCTCTCTCTCTTTTTATCTCTCTCTCTCTCTCTCTCTCTCTCTCTCTCTCTCTCTTATATATTCATAGGATTTTAAAATGTCTGTAATAGCCCTGGTAGATCAAAACACCCCTTCTCCCACTGTGTGTGTGTGTGTGTGTGTGTGTGTGTGTGTGTGTGTGTGTTTACGTCTGTGTGTGTGTGTGTGTTTACGTCTGTGTGTGTGTGTGTGTGTGTGTGTGTGTTTGTGATTTGCATATCGCGGCTATGCTCTGATTGGCAAACTGGCAACGCAGAGCCCAGCGGGGCATTTTTTTATTAAAAGGCCCTATCACACACACACACACACACACACACACACACACACACACACACACACACACACACACACAGACACAGACATACACACACACAGACACACACACACACAGACACACACACACACACACACACACACTGGAGCAGCCACTGGCCTGTATCAGAACCTAATGAATAACACTAAAGAGCGAGCAGTCGGGGTTCACCGTGTATTGTTTTGTAACGCCAAGAGTAATAAAGATTTTTATTACCATATTTTTATGAGCGCCAGACACGAGCTGTTATGGAATCGTCGGATATCTTATTAGCCGTTTCGGCTGAGTTTTTTATCGCCGCGAGATGAAGTTGCTTGTTATTCATGATGTTTTACTGGAGGAGAAGTCGAAGCACTAACGAGGATGAGCGGGGGAATAAATGCCGTTGCGTTTGAAACAGTGCGGCCGTCGTCAAACCCGTCAGCGCCGGACCCACCGACGAGAGAAGTAGAGACATTTATATAGACTTCTATACAACCAGAGGAGTCGCCCCCTGGTGGTCAGGAGAGAGAATGCAGCTTCAACACATGACGCATGGACTTCTATACAACCATGCCGTCATGGTAACATAACGTTGCACTATGCGTCCTCTAACGTTAGTGTTTTGTTTGTTTTACATTTTCTGTTCAGCTTAAAGGCCATAATGTTGTTGTTATTCATTTTTTCAATCAATCAGGAAAATATAATTGAATCATTAGAATAATGAATAAATTAGTCATTAGGTTCGTTGACTCGGGAAAAAAATAACCATTAATTTGATTAATAGATGAAATGTAAATAAACATCACACGCATCCGAAGCTCAGGAAACGTTCTGAGGAATACATCCTGAAAAATGTACTGTGATAAAGTACTATGACAAAGTACTGTGATAAAGTACTGTGATAAAGTACTATGACAAAGTACTGTGATAAAGTACTTCAGGCCTCGTAGGTGCACAGATTTACTGGAACAATGGAACAATAAAAACAGTCACTTTATTTGGCATCATATGAAAACTGTTAAAATCAGCTGGACCCTAAAAAGCTGCTTATACGTTGAGTCAATAACAATAACAATAACGCCATTTACTAGTTTACTGTAAAAGGAGCCGTTCTGCACAACAGATACTTTTAGGTGCATTTGGCTGTGAGTTTAATAAAGTTAAATATTCAAACGCAGGATTTTTACTCATAATTCACGACGCTGTGAAATTGATGCTCTTACTTTAAAAGGATCTGAACTCTTCCTCCGCCGCCGCTCGTAATTCTTTTATTCAAATGTCACGAACTTTGAAACTATGAATTAAATCCTTGACAGCGTGATCCCCGGCTCCACGCCGCCGCCGCCGCCGCCGCCGCCGCCGCCACTTAAAATGGCCCCCGACTCCGTCCGGCAGACGGGGGCGGAGGCCGCCGCAGACGAGCCGGGGGTTGACTGCGACACGCAGAGCGCCTGCCGAGCGCTCAGCGGCCGCCCCGGCTCAGAAACCACGACCTCATGTCCGCCGCCGGAGCGCGGCCTCATGGGAGAGAGGCGTCTGCTTCAGGAGGTGTGAAGGGAAGATTCACTGAGGCGACGACCTCTGGAGGGCCGATGACGCCGCCGGCCTCTTGAAGTAGACGGCGGAGATCAATGCCGATCATCGCGGCTAATCCGGCCAACGGAGCTGTAACGCTAATCCCAGAGGGCCGACGGCTCGTCTCCAATCATGTCCTGTTCCAACCAGCGCCGCCGCATCGCCACACAGCCGCCATGACACACATGAAGGTAGAGTTGTGTCTTTATTACGCAAAAGAAAAATCATTTTTTGAGAGCAAATTTCTCCTTTGTAAGTAAATTATTTGTTGGTTTTGCTAATGAAACTAGAATGTTTGGCTGCAAATTAAAAAACTTGAGTGTGGATGTAGTGGGCGGAGCATACGCTGCTGATTGGTGGGTTTGAGTTTGAGCCTGCATTAGCGCACAGTGGGCTAACGTCACATGCACCTGATGCGTGTAGCGTTAGCGCACAGTGGGCTAACGTCACATGCACCTGATGCGTGTAGCGTTAGCGCACAGTGGGCTAACGTCACATGCACCTGATGCGTGTAGCGTTAGCGCACAGTGGGCTAACGTCACATGCACCTGATGCGTGTAGCGTTAGCGCACAGTGGGCTAACGTCACATGCACCTGATGTGTGACTATGTTAGCTAAAGTTAGCTATGCAAGTATGACAAAATCAAATAAATGAACTTACAAATGAGGAATTTGCTCTCAAAACGTGTTTTTGTTTGCGTAATAAAGACACAAATCTACCTTCATCAAAACCCACCACACTGTGTGTGTGTGTGCTCTCTTAGGACGGAGCAATCTCTTCTTTCCTTTGGTCGCTGAGCGCGTCTTCACGCAACATGACGTCGCTCAGCCGAGCTCGCCTCAGAGCTGAACCTGAGGACTCCTGGAGGCCGAGCCGGCTGCACCCGGTGCTGCGATGGCGCCCGGTGCTGCGATGGCGCCCGGTGCTGCGATGGCGCCCGGTGCTGCGATGGCGCCCGGTGCTGCGATGGCGCCCGGTGCTGCGATGGCACCCGGCAGCACCCTGCTGATGGGAGACCTCCCCTCCTTTCACGCCATTCGGCTGCGCTGCATTTCTTCCCCCGAGCGCCCTCTCCCTCTCTCCGTCCGTCCGAGTCCTTTTGTTTTCTAGAAGGCCGTTTTACGATCATTTTATTATCAGCGTGGAAGCTAAATCATTTCATCTCTCTGCAGAGGCCGTCCGTGGACCCTCTGAACTCGAGTAAAGAACGCGTTCACAAGCTTTCTGAGGTCCACACGGCACCAGATACCTGCTGCCTATAGCAACGTATTGGCAGGCGCCGTGTGTGTGTGTGCGTGTGTGTGTGTGTGTGTGCGTGCGTGCGTGCGTGTGCGTGTGTGTGTACACACACACACTCGTGTTACGTCTCGGTCGTGAGTTGACAAGCAGCCGGAGGGAAAGAGAGGCCTGATGGGTATTATGCAAATGAGACCAGCTGTTTGCTGCATTGGCAGACTCCTCATAACTCTCTTCTCGTTCTGCTGGAAGTGAGAGAATATTTTTTACCCCCTTCCTCCTCCTCCTCTTCCTCTTCCTCCTCTTCCTCGTCGTCCTCCTCTTCCTCTTCTTCCTCCTCCTCGTCGCCTCTTCTCTTATTTCCTCAGAGAAGGTATTTCTACACAACATATTTTTTTACACACCCAGCTCTCTGGCACATTGTTTGTTGGCGTTATTCCCCGGCGAACGCCCGGCCATCCGTCTGCGCCGCGACGATAATGAATGAACAAACAGGGAAAAGCTTCCTAAAGCATTTGTTGACTGCAGTAAGAAAGTAAGTCATTGGGATCCTCAGCTCCTGAGAACACACAGTGTTTTCATGTGAATTGGCCTCATGTTAATTCAGATACTTCACCGCCGCAGACACTTCATCCAGTCAAGAGAAACCTCTCCCTCGTGACCACTTCGCCCTGCCGCTGCCGGGATTCAAGGAGATTCTTTTTGAACAACATTTTTCAAGATATTTTTGTATATCACTTGACTTGAGCCAATGGGATGAGAATTACACAGTTCAGCAGGACGGAAAGAAACATCAGCCTTCGTTTGGAGTGGTGAGTGATGCCTTTCAGCTTTGGTCTCCACCGCCTCCTGAAGGACAATATCGGACTGTTTAGCCGCCGGCCAGCTACTTTGTTCGGCCGCTGTTGCTTTAAAGAATTCCTGCGTGTGTTCCTCTGTGCAGGCTACACTCCTCCACGCAGTCTGACACACATTATTATGGAAATATTGATTAGTGCTGCATTGAAATCACCAATAAAAACTGTTGAATTGCTGTTTGAAGAAGCAGGCCTGTAAGCCTTGTGCAGCTCCAGACGTAACTATTCCTCTGATGGCCGTGGCGAGGAGAGTCAATGTGATGACTCAACAAGCGCTTGTCAACAAACCGGTGCAGCGGCTCCCCCGCTCTGAAGACGCTCAATGTGGAAAATGAATGCAAATTAGCAATGTGACGTCAGCTGGCACCTCCGAGCATCACTTATCGCCCGCCTCCGGCGGCCGTGCGGCGTGCCAAGACGTCACCGACGGATCGGGAAACTAGAGAGTCGGACCGCTGCGAACGTTACGGACGGCGTCCGGCGACACTCTGCCCTCGAGACGCGTTAACTCCGCCTTTTGGATCTTTGAAAAGGCAGAGAAGGAAGAATAAAAGGAACATTTATGGAAGAGTAAAAGCTGATGAAGCGCGAAGCGGCGGCGTCCCTCCCGTCCCTGCGTGACCTCCAGCGTGACCTCCAGCGTGCAGCGGCTTCCTGAGCGCATGAGCAGCTCCTGCACGAGACCTCCTGTCCTGCGTTTCAGGCAGTCGGCCCACCGGCTGACATCCTCTACGGACGTGAACGCCGGCGTTCCCTCTCTCTCCCCCTCTGAGTGACGGGGCGTGAACGAACGCTTTCTCCCAGAGCCCGATTGATTTGGTCGCCGCCGGCCCCTCGCTGGTGATTACCGCCTGGAGGTCTCAGTCTTCCCGCTTCTTATTTACCGCCGCATTAGCGGAGGCCGGGCGCTCCTCCGCGGCGAGCCCTCCAATCGGCGTGAAATTACACCGGCTGTGTCCCGCTTTGGAGCGACATGTAAATGAAAGTTGTCACGGCGCCGTCGGGAAGTGTCACCTGTCACCTCCGCGTGTACCTCGCCGCCGCCGCCGCAGATACACTTGTTTATCCACTCCACTCGAGGGTTGTTTGCCCGAGTGCGCCTGAACGCCACCGACGGCGCTCGGAGCCGAGTGCCGTCGGGCCTTTCGCCGGTTGGAGATGAAAGACGAGATCCTGTCGGAGCCGATGTGAACGTATGCGACGCCGAGGTTGTTGAATCACAAAGGACGAGCTTCACGTGACGTGAATATTAAAAGGCAAAACACTACAAAAACTACTTTATGCAACATTTTGTCCAGAAGAAGCAGCGAAGTCTCAATACTTTGACATCATCATGTGCCACACTGGATTAGTCTAAAGTACGATCGTGTGTGAGTGTGTGTGTGTGTGAGTGTGTGTGTGTGTGTGTGTGTGTGTGTGTGTGTGTGTGTGTGTGTGTCTGTGTGTGTGTCCAGAGGTAGATTTAAGTCTACTGTAACTGTTAGGGAAAAATCGATAGTCTTATCTCTCTCTCTCTCTCTCTCTCTTTCCCTTTCTCTCTCTCTCTCTCTCTCTCTCTCTCTCTCTCTCTCTCTCTTTCTCTTTCTCTCTCTCTCTCTCTCTCTCTCTCTCTCTCTCTCTCTCTCTCTCTTTCTCTCTCTCACCCTCACACACACACTTGGGAATAACAGACACTAATCAATAATGCTATAGTGCTAACAGAAAGCTTCCACTGCAGTTTAAAGGCTTATTGCGCGCACACACACACACACACACACACACACACACACACACACACACACACACATACACACACTTGCAAAATACTGAACGTCCAACACACTCTTTGCACCTGAACTAACTTGGAGACCGTGAAAGAAAATGTGATCACACCTCGGGACGAGGCGTCGTACCGACGACCAGGCCTCCGTCTTATTATTATTGAAAATTATGATTGAAAGATCTAAAAGGGCCTGAAAGGATCTAAAAGGGCCTGAAAGGATCTAAAGGGGCCTGAAAGGATCTAAAAGGGCCTGAAAGGATCTAAAAGGGCCTGAAAAGATCTAAAGGGGCATAAAAGGTCTAAAAGGTTGTAAAAGGCCCTGAAAGGATCTAAAAGGGCCTGAAAGGTCTAAAAGGCCTTAAACCATCCGCTTTCATGCCTTCTGGACGCCGCCAGCGACACCGCGCAGGAGGAGCGTAACGTTACTGCACAGCAGAGGAGGGGCCGTTTGGGTTCACGCCGCGGTGCGTTCAAAGAGTGGCGGACGAAAGAGAATCGTTTCACGATGTGTTCAAATGTAATTTCTAAACTCGTCAAATTGTAGTTGGTTTTTTTTGGGTGAGAAGCTCGTCTGTCTCCAGTTGTTTGAAGGCGACATAACTGTGATATTAGATATTTCTGGTGAATTATGATCCAAGCAGCTTATCTGACATAAATAAAAAGACTAATGTTACGACTTCCAGTCAATAAAAAATGCTATATCTGTTTTTTTAACTAGATGATTGATAGTACATATTCGAGTTCACTGGATGGAAGTGAGATGAAAACTATATTGTATGAGATAAAAAAGATCATTTACAGTTGCAGATGGGTAATAAATCCCAATCTTTTGATGAATCCTCTCACATGTGACTCGTTGGCGTCCTGACGCTTCTGTTTGGACGCGTTCTGCTCGGCTCATCAAAAAACGGTAAAAAAAAAGTGTGGCCATTTTTTTTTCCGACAGAAAAGAAATGAGTGGCAGGATTCTCTCTCTTGGGGTTCGGGCGTTTCAATCCTGCGGCTCCGGCGTTTAAGCTGCAGAACACATCCAATAACTCATCTCTGCAGAACAAACACAGCGATGATAAGGTGCTGTAATCAGTCGCTCATTGTCTTCCTCCATCCCTCCTTAGTCGCTCTGCCTCGTCCCTCTACGTTTCTTATCGTCTCCCTCCCTCCTCCCCCTCCCTCCATCCTTCCCTCCTTCTCTCCTCTCTCCCTCTCTCCCTCCCTCCCTCCTTCTCTCCTCCTCCCTCCCTCACCCCTCCTTTCCTCCTCCCTCCCTCCCTCCCTCCCTTCATTCCTGCATCCAGTTTGCATTTTTCCTTTCCAATAAAATTCTCCCCTGGAATAAATATGAGAGGGAGTAGAGGGGGGAGGAAAGAAGAGAAACTAAACGGTGAGCGAGGCGATAACGGCGGCATCGTGTGTGTGTGGGTGAAAACAAAGTGAGAGAAAAACCACTCACGGCCATGAATGTGCTTACTCTCCTCCTCACCCCTCACCAGAAAGTGTTGAAAGTAAAGTAGATTTTAATTCCCTCCCCGGCTCCTTTTTTTTTTTGCTTCCTCCTTCCCGGTGCCATATGCTCAAAGCTCCATCTCGGGCTCATTTGGAGTGCTGCGCACACACACGCACGCACGCACGCACACACACACACACACACACACACACAAACACACACACACACACACACACACACACACACACACACACACACACACACACACACACACACACACACACACACAGGCTCTATCAAAGCACAGGAACAGCTGGCTTGCTCGATATGGATGACTACTCGCCTGTCAACCGGTTTCACACACACGGACGGACACACACACACACACACACACACACACACACACACACGCACACACACACACACACACGCACACACACACACACGCCATCAAGCCTGGTGTTTCTGGCTGTTTTGAAAATGGAAAGTGAGAGAGAGAGACACAGAGAGAAGGAGAGAGAGTGTGTGTGTTCAGGTCAGAGAGTTAAATGAGTGTGTGTGTGTGTGTGTGTGTGGGTGTGTGTGTGTGTGTGAGAGTGGGAGTGAAGGACTTTGGGACTCGTTTGACATTTCAATTAGCCAAAGTGTGAATATTCAGCCACCCGGTGAGCAGAGGGAGTTAATATCTGAACATGCGCTCGTCTGTTCATCCGACAGTCGGTCGGTTATTGTTTGATGTATGAAGCCGTGCGCTCGCGATGTGCTTTCTACAGGGCGAGTAATGCGTTACACGGGTTTCTGGAAAGGTCCTGAGGTGGACTGAATATATTAAATTAGGCCAGTTTGCCTGGTACTCCACTAAGCATCATGGGTAATTTTTTCTGGGGGTATTCGTGGGGTTATGACACAATGTTTAGCACAGCATGGTGAAAATATAATACAATACTACAATAATAATACAAATAAGTGCTTGTTTTTTTGTGTCCTTACCTCCCCCGTGTGGCCCAGACTCAGTTTGGGCAGCTTGTTCTTGGCGTTGCCGGCGTTGGCGCCGTAGGCCTGGCTGTTGGTGAAGCCCTCCGTGGCCACCAGGGGGGGCTTCAGCTGGGGCGAGTCGCTCGGCACCTGGTCCTGGCCGTCCATCGGCCGGACGTACGCGGTGGGCTTCTGCTGGATCGCCATCGGCTTCCCCGACAGGCCGCCGGGCGGGAACGTGGGCGTGGTCAGACCGGACGTGGGCGTGGTCAGACCGGGGGTGGGCGTGGTCAGGACGGACGTGGAGGCCAGCGGGGACGAGGTGGTGGAGAGGTGGGAGCCCGACTCGTTTTCGAACGGGGAGGATTTAAAATGTCCGCCGTTTCCGCGTTAGTGAAGACTTGAAATGGCCGCCGTCGATGGCGGAAGATCGGAAATTGCCGCCGCCGTCTGTGAAGGAGAATGAGAAGATGTTACAGCACGGCAGCAACACCTGTTCTAATGTAACGCTGTCAGGACCTAACGGCAACACACACCACCAGATGGATGCAGCCAATCACAATCAAAGCAAATTATGTGTTTAGAAATCAGCTGAAAGATGTGGTGTGGTTCATCATCAGATGCAGATGTTCGGTTTCAGGAACAACCGCCCAGAAGGTGATGGAGTCGATTCCCCAGTCCTCACGGCTCCAGCAAGAACAAACATTTACCCGTGAATCTCTTCTGAATGGCTGCGAATGCAAAATGATTTTTTTCTGTTGTTCTTACAATCCTGCAGACACTGCAGGGTTGCAGCATTAGCTTAGCATAAAGGCTGGAAGCATTGGGAGTCAGCTAGCCTCGCTCATTCACCTTTTAGGAAACCCCCATTGGGGTCGTTTTTCCTTCTGTATCTCTTGTTCTTGTGTTCAAGTAGTTGTTTGAACCCCAAATGAGTTCTAATATTACCAGAATATCTTTGAAAAGAAATGTATATTAAAAAACAACTAAAACACTTTCATAACATATTGTGATCATTAAAAATCCAGCATGATATGAAGTTCCTCCCCGAGCGGTGCCCAGGTTTTTCTAACTCCACGGTTCAGGAGCTTAAGAACATCTACATCCTCATAATGCACATGTTT